>NC_090384.1:71420630-71725214 GCF_036365525.1 Heterodontus francisci
TCTGAGCCTTGATTACCATGCCAATCGTCGGAGCTGCCCCAAACACATGTAACTTTTGGCACCTAGCCACGATGGCTTTAAATTTCCTTCCATCATTAAGTATGACACTTGTGGTGTGTCCTTTTCTAGCAGGCCTCTTTGAAAGGCCTAGAGTGGGGTAGATGCAATTACTAGCTCTATAACTCATTCCGACAATTTGACATCTGCAAAATCACATTTTTGTCTTGGCACCTTGTAACAAACTGGTCAATTGACTCATCTTGCCATTGCTGGTAGGTCATAAGCTAAAGTCTATGTACTTAGAAATTTACCTTCACCTTGAGATGCTGCTCCAAGAACGTCCATAGCTTGCTAGGATCCTTCTGATCCTCAGCTAACAATCTTGATGTATTGATCTGTTGCAGGCCCTCGTTTCCCAGTACCATCTTAATCTTGATAGCTTGTTTCTCTGGTTCGCATACATCTTGATCCAGGAAACACAATTCCATTCGCTGTCAAAACAGTTTAAGTTCAGACTCTGTGTCAAACGCCTTCCAATCTATAATTGGATATCTGAAAGCCATTGTCTTGATGATCCTGCTTTATTTATAAATATGATTTTTTTCTTTCTTTTTACAGGCTTTTATTTGCACAGGCACACTTTGTTTTTGCATCGACAGATTAGTTTTCTGCAGGCCTGCCCCTTTAAGAGTGAGACATCACAGCTGCTTTCTCTTTACACAGCTTGTTTATTTTAACTGTGAGACAGCATTGTTTACACAGGTTGGCTCTTTTTTTTCTAACTGTGAGCTCGTGTCTTTACATTGAGAGAGTTTTTTTTCTACAGCCAGCTGCAACTTGCAGTACTGGCATCTGCCACATCCAGGCTTTCTCACTGTGCTGTGGACTTCCAGTGGTGCTGTTCGTTCTTCCCTTTCTTTTTGGCTTAGGCCCTGCCCATAAAGCAAAAATAAAACTGGGAAAACTAAAACAGTAATGGCATCAGCTACTGCTTTTCAAAATTTTCGATCCACTGCCAGATTAGTTGAAAGCTCTGATCCCCTGGCAAATTGCCTGCTGTGCTCAAGAGTTTCAACATCTCCCAGGGTCCTGTCTGTGGTCCTAGGTCACTACACTGTTGTGGGGTCTCCTGCCAGCTGCTCTTCAGGATCTTCAGCCACTCTAGGTAAGCAACCTGCTCTTCCTTGTTCTCCTTTAGCATGTTCTTCAGAAATAATCAAACGTTGCCACAATGTATTATTTCGTGGTCTTCAGAAAAAATAGTTCCCAAATGTTGCCATAATGTAATATTACTTGTTCCTTTGATAAGTGAACTAGCATAAGACTCACAGGACTGCAAGTAATATCCAAACGAGCCACATCTAAACACATCTCACTCTTTCGGGCTACACCCACAACTCCCTGATCATATGTAGGGTGACATCACTTCCTCCGGTGACCTTAACTTACAGCATCTTAAGGTGGTTCACTCTTAAGGTCATTCCACAAGAAGTAGTCATTATTTCATTGTAAATCCCCAGCTGGGATCAGAAGGCATTATCAGTAAATGACTGACTTTCTATTTTTCATACTTGTATTTTTGAGTATGATACAGAAACCTACATATATGACACCTAGATTGTGGCATATACAACTCAAAACATTATATATACCAGCAGATTTGCCATGCTATTGCTCATGCTGATTGACAAGTTATGCTGTTCTGAGAGGACAACATTGGTTGTCAGAGTGGAAGATGGGGAAAGTTGCATACCCTGACTGTGTAAGAGGACTCCCCAGAAATAGTAAAGTAAATATTTTATGATTATTCCTGGAAAATATTATTTTCCTTACCAAATGCCAGTAAATAAATAATTTTGTTTCCCTTACATGCCATATTTCTACAAAAACAAATTCCCTGCACATAGTGCAGCTGTTTATTACATTTTACTGTCTCTCTCTTTAGGGCGAGTTGTTATAGCAGAGGCTAAGAAATATATAAAACTTAGATTAAATTTTCCTTCTGTGACACATTTAGCAACATGTTATACTTAAATATGTTTAAATTCTGCACTTTTACTCAGAATCTCCCTCTTAGTTTGAATAATACAATTCTTCCAAAGCTTGCCACTGTTAATTTTGCTTTCATGGATTGTTTAGAGTCTTGAGATTTACAACAACAACTTATATTTCTATAACACCTTTAATGTAATAAAACATCCCAAGGCGCTTCACAGGAGCATGATATAACAAAATACGAGACCAAATCATATAAGGAGATATTAGGGCAGATGACCAAAAGATTGGTCAAAGAGGTTGTTTTTAAGGAGTGTCTTAAAGGAGGAAAGTGAGGTAGAGGTGTGTAGGGAGGTAATTCCAGATTTTAGAGTCTAGGCAACTGAATGCACAGCCACCAATGGTGGAAGGATTAAAATTAGGGATGCTCAAGATTCCAGAATTAGATATCTCGAAGCGTTGTGGGACTGGAGGAAATTAAAGAGATAGGGAGGGGTGAGGCCATAGAGGGATTTGAAAACAAGGTTGAGAATTTTAAAATCGATGTGTTGCTTAAATGGGGGCCAATATTGGTCAGCAAGCACAGGGGTGATGTGTGAATGGGACTTGGTGCGAGTCAAGACATGGGTAGCAGAATTTTGGATGAGCTTATGTTTATGGAGGCTGGAAGAAGGGAGGCTGGCCAGGAGAGCATTGGAATAGTCAAGTTTAGAGGTAACAAAGGCATGGATAAGGATTTCAGCAGCAGATGAGCTGAGACAGGGGCAGAATCTGACAATGTTACAGTGCTGGAAATAGGCGATCTGAGTGATGGTGCGAATATGTGGTTGGTAGCTCGTCTCAGTATCAGCTAGGACAACAAGATTATGAACAATCTAATTCTGCTTTGGATTGCTGCCAGGGAGAGGGATGGAGTCGGTGGCTAGGGAACAATAATTTGTGGTGGCGTTAGTTGGAGGAAATATTTGCTCATCCAGTACTGGATGTCAGACTAGCTGTCTGATAAGAGAGACAGTGGAATAGTCGCGAGAAGTGGTGGTGATGTGTAGAGTTGGGTTTAACCTCCACCAGTGATTGAGTAAGACTGGGGAAGAAATATACATCTGATCTTTGGTGACCTCATGGCAACAGATATTTATTCTAAAGTATCCTGTGTGTTGTGTGGTCTCAGTTTTGAGATTTAGGTCTCAACAAACTCAAACAGCCATGCCATAGTGCTGGCACTTGCCAATGTGGTCTATGTTTATGGCATGTACTTTGTCACAATGATAATATGAAAAGCAAATGGTTGTCTAACAAAAAGTGTGAGGGATTTGAGTGATAGCCAGGCACAAACATCACTCATATAACTGCTTAGGAATGTCAGAGTTACACATCCTAATATCAAATTATAGTGCAGACATCCCATTAAAAAACCCTTAGAAACAAAAGCCTTCCTTCCCTTCCTGAAAAACTAATTCCTTCATTGGTGTATCATCTAATCTACACTTCTCTGGCTTCACTACTGGCAGAATTGCATCAAACAATTACAGCCCCAATGATTTCAATCTACCACTCAATTTGTCTCTGTAATGGATTAGATGTAACAGAGTAAAGATTGCAAAAATGCATAGTATCATTAACATGATATTTTTGCATTGAAAATAAAACCTGATAATGCCACATGCTGCAGTGTAGCTCAGTTAATTCTGGGGTAATCATCACTTGCTTTTTGCATCAATCCCAGGCTCAGAAATACTGATTTTTTTTTTAGGTTACACCACATGGTGGCAATCTTGTATTATGTAGCGAGATGATGGGTTTATTAACCCATCATAGCTTCATGAGGCTCTGAACTAAATTCTAAGCTTGCTTACAAGTCAAATGCCCTTCACTTAAAATTTATCTAGAGAAATCACAACCTTACCATCCCAAAATACAATAAGGTTACAATGTAGCATATTTAAAATCTGTTCACAAATAGGTAGAATTAATGATGGTGAAATTGGACTCTAACACCTGTCTCATGGATAATACAAGGCCCCTTAAGATTGATAAATGATGTCTGTGATGCACATACACACTTCTGATGCTAAGTGCACTGGGTGCCATATTGGTAAAGGGATTAGCATGTGCACACCTAACATTCACCAGTATGCAAAGTAGGCAGATCATGACTTTAATCAGTGTGCAATGCTGATTTGTCGCCGGCATTGCTCTAGCTCGGCTTTCTCTTAACTTCCAACAGCTAATGGCATGAAAGCCCCCAACCAACATTATTTAAAGGGATCATCAACTACATAAAGGTTAGATGCTGGATTATTTCTTCTGGCTGTTCATAGAATGGTTACTGCACAGAAGGAGACCATTCAGCCCATTGAGTCTGTGACAGCTCTCTGCAAGAGCAACACAGTTAGTCCCACTCCCCTGCTCTTTCCTTGTAGCCCTGCAAATTATTTCCCTTCTGAAAGCCATGATTAAATCTGCTTCCTACACGCTCTAAGGCAGTGCATTCCAAATCCTAACCACTCTTTCTGTAAAAATGTTTTTCCTCATGTCACCATTCACCTTCTATTGATGTCCTTTGGTTCTTGATCCTTCCACCAATGGGAACAGCTTCTCTCTATCTACTCTATCTCGACCTTCATGATTTAAAACACCTCCATCAAATCTCCTTTCAACCTTCTCTTTTCTAAGGAGAACAACTCCGGCTTCTCCAAACTATCCACATAACTGAAATCCCTCTCTTAAATCTCGTAAATCATTTCTGTGTCCTCTCTAAAGCCTTCACATCCTTCCTAAAGTGTGGTGCCCAGAATTGTACACTACTCCAGTTGAGGCTGAACCAGTGTTTTATAAAGGTTCATAATAACTTCCTTGCTTTTTTAAGCTATGCCTCTATTTATAAAACCCAGGATCCCATATATTTTCAATGACTTTCTCAACCTGCCTTGCCACCTTCAACGATTTGTGCACATATATCCCCCCGGGTCTCTCTCTTCTTGCAACCCCTTCATAATTGAACCCTTTGTTTTATAATGCCTCTCCTCATCCTTCCCACCAAAAGGTATCACTCCACACTTCTCTGCACTAAATTTCATTTGCCACCTGTCAGCGCATTCCTCCGGCCTTTATATGCCCTCTTGAAGTCAATCACTATCCTCCTCATAGTTCACAATACTTCCTAGTTTTGTGTCATCTGCAAATTTTTAAAATGTGCCCTATACACCCAAGTCTAGGTCATTAATATATATCAAGAAAAGCTGTGGTCCTAGTAACAACCCCTGAGGAACCCACTGTGTACCTTCCTCCAGTCCAAAAAAAAACTGTTCACCACTACTCTCTGTTTCCTGTCACTCAGCCAACCTCGTATCCATGTTACCACTGTCCCTTTTACTACATGGGGTTCAGCTTTGCTGGCAAGCCTATTATGTGGCACTTTATCAAATGCCTTTTGGAAGTCCATGTACCCCACATCAACCACAGTGCACTCATCAACCTTCTCTATTGCCTCATGAAAAAGCTCAGTCAAGTTGGTTAAATATAATTTGCCTTAACAAATCAATGCTGGCTTTCCTTAATCCACAGTCTCTAGTGACTGTTAATTTTGTCCTGGATTATAATTTCTAAAAGCTTTCCCACCACCAAGGTTGAACTGACTGGCCTGTAGTTGCTGGATTTATCCTTATACTCTTTTTTTGAAAGAGAGTGTAGCATTTGCAATTCTCCAGTCCTTGAGCACCATCCTTTGTATCTAAGGAGGATTGAAAGATTATGGCCAGTGCCTTTGCAACTTCCTCCCATATTTTCCTCAGTATCCTCTGATGCATCCCGTTTGGTCCTGGTGACTTATCTACTTTAAATGCAGCCAGCCATTGAAATACGTCCTCCTTATCAATTTTTTAGCCCATCCAGTGTCTCAACTACCTCCTCTTTCACGATGATTTTGGCAGCATGTTGCCTTGGTTACGATGATGTAAAGTATTCATTTAATGCCTCAGCCATGCCCTCTCCCTCCATGCTTAGATCCCCTTTTTGGTCCCTAATTGGCCCACCCTTCCTTTTCCAACCCTTTCACTATTTATATGCAGATAGAAGACTTTTGGATCCCCTTTTATGTCATAAAGGCAAAGAGTCATTTACAGCAGAGAAGGTGGCCATTCAGTCCATCGAGCCCATGACCTCTCTCTGCGGAGCAATCAAGTCAGTCTCACTACCCTGCTCAATTGCCTTAGCATTGCAAGTTTATTTCCTTCAAGTGCTGATCCAATTTCCTTTTGAAATCGTTGATTGTCTCCACTTCCACCACCCTCGTGGGCAGCAAGTTCCAGGTCATCATCACTTGCTGTGTAAAAAAAAAAGTTCTTCCTCACATTCCCCCGCATCTCTTGCCCAAAAACTTCAATCTGTGTCTCCTAGTCCTAGTACCATCAGTTAATGGGAACAGTTTTTCCTTGTCTAACTTATCTAAGCTGTCATAATCTTGAACACCTCCATCAAATCTTCCCTCGATCTCCTTTGCTCCAGGGAACACAACCCCAGCTTTTCCAACCTAACCTTGTAACTAAAATTCCCTATCCCTGGAACCATTCTGGTAAATCTCTTCTGCACCTTTTCAAGGGACTTCACATTCTTCCTGAAGTGTGGTGACCAGAACTGGATACAATACTCTAGTTGGGGCCTAACCAGACCTTTATAAATGTTCAGCATAACTTCCCTGCTTTTGTACTCCATGCTGCTATTTATGAAGCCCAAGATCCCATATGCTTTGCTGACCACTCTTTCAATATGTCCTGCCATCTTCAAAGATCGATGCCCCTCACCTTCAGATCCCTTTGTTTCTGCACACTCTTTAGAACTGTACCATTAAGAATATGTTGCCTCACCCTATCCATTATTTCAAAATGCAACACCTCACACTTGTCTGTATTAAATTCCATTTGCCACTTGTCTGCCCATTCTGCTAGCCTAACTATGTCCTGTTGCAGGCAGTTTGTATCATCCTCACTGTTTGTCACTCTTCCAAGTTTTGTATCATCGGCAAGTTTTGAAATTCTATTGTATTCCAAGTTATTTATATATAACAAAAAAGCACTGACCCTTGGGGGAACACCCATGTCTACCGTTGTCCAGTCTGAAAAACAACTATTTACCCAACTCGCTGTTTTCTGTCCTTAAGTCAATGTTTTTATCCAATTGGACACTGTCCTGCCTATTTCATGAGACTCAATTTTGTTAAAGTACCATTAAAAGGCTGGTTAACAAACATTTTCTTAAAATCTATATAGACACCATCCACTGCATTCCCTTCATCAACCTTCTCTGTTACTTCATCAAAAAGTTCAATTAGATTACTTAAAACGTGATCTGCCTTTGAACAAATCTATGCTGGCTATCCTTAATTAAGTCAAACTTCTCCAAGTGCCTGTTGATTGTTTTTCCTGATCATTGTTTCTAAAACCTTACCCACAACTGATGTTAAACTAAAATAAAAGCAAAATACTGAAGATGCTGAAAATCTGAAATAAAAACAGAAAGTGCTGGAATTACTCAGCAGGCCTGGCAGCATCTGTGGAGATGGAAAGAGAGTTAATGTTTCAGGTCTGTGACCTTTCATCAGAACTGGCAAAAGTTAGAAATGTAACAGTCTTTGAGCAAGTGCAAGCGGGGAGAGGAGGGAAGAAGACCAAAAGGAAAGGTCTGTGATCGGGCAGAGAGCAGGAGAGATTAAATGACAGAGATGTCATGGGATAAAAGACAAAGAGAGTGCTAATAGCTGTCATAAAAGACAAAGCATTAGTCTGGAGAGAGTTATAGGGAGAATAATGAACAGCTCTGTCTGAAAGCAAAAACATGAAAAATAATTTTAAGACAGGTACATGGTTGAAAAGTAAAATAAATTAAAAATAAAAAAAAACTTGGAAGTCATGCTCTGAAATTGTTGAACCCAATGTTGAGTTTGGAAGGCTGTTGAGTGCCTAATTGGAAGATGAGGTGCTGTTCCTTGAGCTTGCGTTGAGCTTCACTGGAACACTGCAGCAGGCAAGGACAGAAATGTGGGTGTGAGAGCAGGGTGGTGAATTAAAATGGAAAGTAACCAGAAGCTCGGGCTCATGCCTGCGAACTGAATGGAGGCGTTCCGCAAAGTGGTCACCCAGTCTGCGTTTGGTCTCCCCAGTGTAGAGGATGCTGCATTGTAAGCAGCGAATACAGTATACTAAATTGAAATAAGTACAAATAAATTGCTGTTTCACCTGGAAAGAGTGTTTGGGGCCTTGAATGGTGAGGAGAGAGGAGGTAAAGGGGCAGGTATTACCCCTCCTGTGATTGCATGATAAACTAACTGGCCTGTAGTTGCTAGGACTGTCCTTACGCACTTTCTTGAATAAGGATGAAACATTTGACAATGCCCAATCCTCTGGTACCTCCCCTGTATCAAGGGAAGATTGAAAAATTATGGCAAGCCCTTCATACTTTCTTTAGAAACCTGGGATGCAAGCCATCTGGACCAAGCGACTTATCTACCCTCAGCGTAGCCAGCCCTTCCAGTACATCCTCTGTCTCAATTTTTAGCCTGTCCGTTGCCTCTATTCTTTCTTCTTGTACTGATATTTTGTCAGATTCCTCGTCCATAGTAAACACTGATACAAAGTACTCATTAAGTATTCTAGCTTTGCCATGTGCCTCTAACCTGGTAGAAGATATTTAGATTCCCTTTTATGTTGACTGCCATTCTATTCTCATATTCTCTCTATGCCAGTCTTATTTTCCTCTTCACCTCCCCTCTCAGCTTATTGTATTTGGTCTGGTTCTCACTTGAAGAATTCACCTGACATACATCATACACCCTGTTTTTTTGTTTCATCATAATCTTTATCTCCATCGTCATCCAAAGAGTCCTGTTTCTGGTTCCTCTACCTTTCTCCCTTATACCTAGCCTATACCTGAAGCATTTCTTCCTTAAAGATAATCCATTGTTACATGCTGAGGTAGTGGCCACCACAGGGTGTGAGGATACCCTCACCTTCAATGGCATACTGAGAAAGGAGATGCCAACCTGGTGAAGTTACAACACAGGATAAGCAGCATGGTAAACAGTGGAAGCTGCATGCTATAGACAGAGCTAAGCAATCCCACAGCCAGCAGGTCATGTGAAAACTCGACAATCCTGCCACATCCAGTCGTGAATGGTGGTGGACAATTAAACAACTAATGGGAGGAAGAGGCTGCATGGACATCCCCATCCTCAATGATGGGGGAAGTCCAGCAAATCCATGCAAAAGACAAAGCTGAAGTGTTTGCAACTGTCTTCTGCTTGAAGTGCAGAGTGGATGATCCAGCTCAAGTTCCACCTGAGGTCCCCACCATCACAGCTGCCAGTCTTCAGCTAATTTGATTCACTCCATGGGATATCAAGAAGTAGCTGAGTGCACTGGATATAGCAAAGGTTATGAGCCCTGACGATATCTCAGCTGTAGTGGTGAAGAGTTGTGCTCCAGAACTAGCCTCTAACCAAAAGCTACAGCTACAACACTGACATTTACCTGACAAAGTGGAAAATTGCCTAGGTGTGTCCTGTCCACAAAAAGCAGGACAAATATAATTCAGCCAGTTGACATGCTATCAAGTGGCATTTGCTCAGTATTAAATTGCTCAGTGATGCTCAGTTTAGATATGTCAGGGCCACTCAGCTCTAAACCTCATTAGAACCTTGGTCCAAACATGGAAAAAAGAGCTGAATTCCAGAAGTAATCTGAAGAATGACCACCCTTAACATCAAGGCACAGTGTATCATCAAGGAGCCATAGTAAAATTGAAATCAATAGCACAAAGGAAAAGCATTGTGGCTGTTGGAAGTCAATCATCTCAGTCCCATGACATTGCTGCAGGAGGTCCACAGGGCAGCTCCTAGGTGCAATGATTTTCAGCTGTTTCATCAATGTCCTTCCCTCTATAATAAAGTGAGAAGTGGGAATGTTTGTTGTTAATTGCACAGTGTCAGTCATTTTGCAATTCCTCTGTTAAAGAAGTAGTCTGTGCCCACATGCAGCAAGACTTGGACAATATCCAGGCTTAGGCTGATAAGTGGAAAGTAATATTTGCACCACACAAGTGCCAGGCAATTATCACCTTCAACAACAGTGAGTTTAACCACCTCCCCTTGACATTTAATGGCATTACCATTGTCGAAACCCCCACATTAACATTCTTGGGGGGTGATGTTGGGGGTGGGTGGGGGGTGGCCACCATTGACCAGTACTTAACTTGGTCAACTACATAAATACTGTGGCTACAAGAGTGACTCACCTTCTGATTCCTTAAAGTCTTCCCAGATTTACAAGGCACAAGTCAGGAGTGTGAAGGAATACTTTCCACTTGCCTGAAACAGTGCAGCTTCAGCAACACCCACAAAACTCAACACCATCCAGGACAAAGCAGCCAGCTTGATTGGCATCCCATCTGCCACATTAAGCATTCACTCCCTCCAGCACAGCTGCACAGTGGCTGCAGTGTGTACCATCCACACGGTACACTACATCAACACGCTAAAGTTTTCTCGAAATAACCTCCCAAACCAGTGATCTTTACCAGCTAGAAGGAAAAGGGCAACAGGTCTATAGGAACAACACCATCTGCTGGTTCCCCTCCGAGTCACTTACCATCCTGACTTGGAAATATATTGTGGTTCCTTCATTGTCACTGGGTCAAAATCCTGGAACGCTCTACTGAACAACACTGTGGGAGTATCTTCAATACACAGACTACAGCAGTTCAAGAAGCTTGCTCATCACCACCTTTGCAATGGTAGTTAGAGGTGGGCAATATATGCTGGCCTTGCCAGTGACCCCCACATCGCATGAATGAATGAATGAATGAATAAAACAAAAACCTATGTTGCATCCCATCTGGACCATGTGACTTTTCTACTTTGTATACTACTAACCTTTTTAGTAGCTCCTCTTTATCTAATTTTATCCTATCCAATATTGCTATTGCCTCCTCCTTTACTGCTATGTTGCCAGCATCCTATTCTCTACTGAAGACAGGTACAAAATATACTCCATTTAGAACCTCATCCACGGTCTCTGTCTCCAGAAGAGGATCTTTTTTGGTTCTTCATCAGTCTCACCCTTCCTTTGACCAACTTTTTACTATTTATATGTCTATAAGAGACATTTGGGTTCCCTTTTAGTCATTATTCTCATACGCTCTTTTTGCCTCTCATTCCTTTTATAGATCTTCTTTGTAATTTCTGTATTCAGCTTGGTTCTTTATTGTACCATGAACTGTATGTTTTTCATAAGCTTCCTTTTTCTGTTTCATTTTGATCTCGATGTCTTTAGTCATCCAGAAAGCTCGAGCTTTTGATGCTCTTCCTTTCCCGTCATGGGATTGTGTCTATTCTGTACCCGAACTATCTACTCTTTGAAGGCTTCTCATTGGCCTACATTTTCACCCTGATGTGGGGTTGAGAACAGAGATTGGCGGGTGCGTAATTTCATGCCACTGGCTGGTGTGCCATTTGCTGGCACCACCCCGCCCCCAGGCCATTTTCCTGGAGATGGGATTGGGATAGTGAGTGGGGGGTGGAGGGGAAGGATTGCAAGGCTTACAAGTGAAATTAGAGATTACATTAAATCCAAGGAAGAGGCATATAAATTTGCCAGGAAAAACAACAGACCTGAGGATTGGGAGCAGTTTAGAATTCAGCAAAGGAGGACCCAGGGATTGATTAAGAAGGGGAAAATAGAGTACTAGAGCAAGCTTGCAGGGAACATAAAAACTGACTGTAAAAGTTTCTCTCGGTATGTGAAGAGAAAAAGATTGGTGAAGACAAATGTAGGTCCCTTACAGTCAGAAACAGGGGAATTTATTATGGAGAACAAAGAAATGGCTGACCAACTAAATGCATACTTTGGTTCTGTCTTCACAAAGGAGGACACAAATATCACACCAGAAATGTTGGGGAACACAGGGCTTAGTGAGAGAGAGGAACTGAAAGAAATCAGTATTAATAGAAAAATGGTGTTGGGGAAATTGATGGGATTGAAGGCCGATAAATCCCCAGGGCCTGATGGTATGCATCCCAGAGTACTTAAGGAAGTAGCCCTAGAAATAGTGGATGCATTGGTGGCCATCTTCCAAGATTCTATAGACTCTGGAACAGTTCCTACAGATTGGAGGGTAGCTAATGTAAGCCCACTATTTAAAATGGAGGTAGAGAGAAAGCAGGGAATTATA
The DNA here is from genome assembly GCF_036365525.1 of Heterodontus francisci. NCBI lineage: Eukaryota > Metazoa > Chordata > Chondrichthyes > Heterodontiformes > Heterodontidae > Heterodontus > Heterodontus francisci. Next base: position 71,432,847 of record NC_090384.1, read on the forward strand.
GACCAGTCAGCCTGAGGTCGGTAGTAGGGAAAATTCTAGAGTCCATTATCAAAGATTTTATAGCAGAGCACTTGGAGAACAGTGGTAGAATCGGACAGTCAGCATGGATTTACGAAAGGGAAATCATGCTTGACAAATCTACTAGAATTCTTCGAGGATGTAACTAGTAGAGTTGATGAGGGGGAGCCAGTGGATGTGGTTTATTTGAACTTTCAGAAGGCTTTCAACAAAGTCCCACGTAAGAAATTAGCATGTAACATTAAAGTGCAGGGGACTGGGGGTAGTGTATTGCAATGGATAGAAAATTGGTTGGCGGACAGGAATCAAAGAGTAGGGATAAATGGGTCTTTTTCCGAATGGCAGGCAGTGACTAGTGGGGTACCGCAGGGATTGGTGCTAGGACCCCAGCTATTCACAATATACATTAATGATTTAGATGAGGAAACTAAATGTAATATCTCCAAATTTGCAGATGACATAAAATTGGGTGAGAGGGTGAGTTGTGAGGAGGATGCAGAGAGGCTTCAGGGTGATTTGGACAAGTTGAGTGAGTGGGCTAATGCATGGCAGATGCAGTATAATGTGGATAAATGTGAGGTTATCCACTTTGGTAGCAAAAACAGGAAGGCAGATTATTATCTGAACGGCTATAAACTGAGAGAGGGGAATATGCAGCGAGACTTGGGTGTTCTCGTACACCAGTCGCTGAAGGTAAGCATGCAGGTGCAACAGGCGGTAAAAAAGGCAAATGGTATGTTGGCCTTCATAGCGAGGGGATTCGAGTACAGAAGCAGGGATGTCTTGCTGCAATTATACAGGGCCTTGGTGAGGCCACACCTGGAATACTGTGTGCAGTTTTGGTCTCCTTATCTGAGGAAGGATGTTCTTGCTATAGAGGGAGTGCAGCGAAGGTTTACCAGACTGATTCCTGGGATGGCGGGACTGACGTATGAGGAGAGATTGAGTCGGTTAGGATTATATTCGCTGGAGTTCAGAAGAGTGAGGGGGGATCTCATAGAGACCTGTAAAATTCGAACAGGACTTGACAGGGTAGATGCAGGAAGGATGTTCCCGATGGTGGGGGAGTCCAGAACCAGGGGTCATAGTCTAAGGATACGGGGTAAACCATTTAGGACTGAGATGAGGAGAAATTTCTTCACCCAGAGAGTGGTGAGCCTGTGGAATTCGCTGCCACAGAAAGCAGTTGAGGCCAAAGGATTGTATGTTTTCAAGAAGGAGTTAGATATAGCTCTTGGGTCGAAAGGGATCAAAGGGTATGGGGCGAAAGCGGGAACAGGTTACTGAGTTGGATAATCAGCCATGATCATAATGAATGGCGGAGCAGGCTCGAAGGGCCAAATGGCCTACTCCTGCTATTTTCTATGTTTCTATTACCTACTCGCAAACAGTGGGTAGGCAATTAAGGTAAGTGAAAGGGCAATTATCACAGGCTGATTGGAATTTTCCAGTCAGCCTGAGGACACCTGAGGCGCCAGGAACAGGCCAGCTGCTGGAAGGTGGCTGCCCGGCAGCAGACCGGGGGGGTCTGCACTCCAGAGAGGCTTTGAGGCCTTCCCCGCCTACCTGGCTGAAGCTGTGGCCACAGGGCTGCCCTGTGGAGTGGATCCCCTCCACATTGGTGGTTTGGTAACTGTGGCCATTTTTTAATTGTAAAGTTTTAAAAGTTGCTGAGAGGGCTCCTCAAAATGGAGGAACCCTCTCTCTCCCTTACTTGCAATGGCAGGCTGCAGTTCCTTCTGTGCTAGAGAGTCTTCTATTGGCCCTCCTGCTTCGAGAGCCCGCCCACCATCCTTAATTGAATGGTGGATGTGCCCTCTGGCCACTAATTGTCCAGTTCAGGGAAAATCACTGCCGGGTGACTGTTTCCCACACAGTGTGGCATGGGGGGCCCCTATTTGACTCTGATGTCAGGGTTCTGACCCAAAAGGTAAAATTCTGCCCATGGTTTAATTACTGTTTTGCTACCAAGTTTTTATTCTAATTAACCAAGACCAGATCCCTTTTTAACTCGCTGAAATTAGCCCTCCTCCAGTTAAATATTTTTATGCCTGATTGTTCCTTGCCCTTTTCCTGAACTGTTCTAAACCTGATGATTTTATGATCAGAATTCCCTAGAAGCTCCCCACTGAAACATGGCCACCTCATTCCACAGAACAAGATCCAGCATTCCTTCCTTCCTTGTTCAGCTAGAAACATGCTGCTTAAGAAAGTTCTCTTGTACTCATTTCAAGAATTCCTCCCCCTCTTTTCCCCTTACATGGTTACTATCCCAGGCTCTATTAGGATTTTTTTAATATTGATTCGTGATATTTGAGTGTCTCTGTCAAGGCCAACATTTATGGCCCATACATAATTGCCCTTGAGAAGGTGGTGATAAGTTGTCTTCTTGAACTGCTACTCTAAGTGTGGTGTAGGAACACCCAGAGTGCTATTAAGCATCGAGTTCCAGGATTTTGACGCACCTATTATCCTGCTATTCCTATACTCAGTAGTGTGTGACTGTGATGGAATCTGTAGTTACAAAGCTTGTTTTACTTTTAAACCCTAACTGAGGGAAGCTAGAATTGAAACATAAACTGGAACTGAAACAGAAACGGAAACCAAGATTGAAGCAGAAGCTGAAAAAGCAATTTCAGGTTTCCAGGGAAGATGACACTGGTTAGAACCAGATAAAAGGGGACAGAGTCCTCTCCAGATCAGGTAGGAGTGGAGCACTGGCAAGCAGATGAAAGTGAAGGCTGAATCCAAGAGCTGTTTCTGTTACTTAAAGTAGCCGACTAACCAGACCCGGCCATACAGTACACAAGTTGTTGCTGAAGGACTCGGATAAAGGGAAGACTGCTAAAACCACACCGTCAAGACCGTCATGAGCAGAGCTGAGGAAGTTCTGGAGAAGTATGCCTTGTGGTAAAGACCGCACCTGTGGAGTTCGGATTGAGAGGGAACTGCTGTCAGAAGAAGAACAGCGGTTAAATCCTTTAAGAAAGGAGCTGAAAATCTACCTGAGGAACTTCAGAGTTGTGAAGAACTGTGTGACTGTAATAGTTACCATGTGTGCTGGGGGGACTGCCCAGTGAAACAGTGAGACCCATCTCTGTTGTATCTGATAGTTAAGGTGTAATTTGTAATATATGTATTGACCGTGATCTGTCTATTGCTTCATGTTTAGTTTATGTTGGCTTTGGTTTGACTATTAAAGTAAAATTTCTAAAAGTGAAATCTTGTTCATTTGGTTTAGTTTCCTAAATTGGGGATACTCAGTGGATTCAATTCTTTTCAATTCTTGGTAGTCACCACAGGATTCTAACAGTGAAACTGAGAGTAATTGAGAGATTACTTCCCCCCTAGCTCCTGAAACTTTGACTGTGGGACCTTTATCCTTTTCCTTTCTATGTCATTGGTTCCCACATGGACCATGACGTCTGGATGTTCCCATCCCCACTAACCTCCCCCTACACAAAATGTTCTATACTCTCAATGATGTCCATTATCCTGGCACCAGGGAGGCAGTTGGATAAGAAGGGTCACTGATCTGAAACGTTAACTCTGCTTCTCTCTCCACAAATGCCGCCAGACCTGCTGAGTATTTCCAGCATTTCTTGATTTTATTTCAGATTTCCAGCATCCGCAGTATTTTGCATTTATTTATACAGGCAGTTGGATAGTTGTTTCTCTCTAAAATCTAAGGGGTTGACTTTTGTCTTCTTCACCTGGTGGGTAATCCGACAGAGCAGATTGCCCACCCTTTATAGATCCTGTCTGATTTTCATTCCATAAATTTCAGTGAGGTGGATTTTATAGACAGCAAGCAATTTGCCCTGCCAGATTAACACTCAGGTAGTGAACAGGAAAATATACCCCTCAATGACTTCCCTTGTTTCTGTTTAGTTAAACTTCTGGCACTAAATTGGTAGTTTTAGATCATGGAGACATTAAAAAGTGTGTATATGTATAGCAAAGGGAAATGTCATTCTGGTTGAGAGCCTCCAGTTGAAAGCCTTGGTTGAGGATTAAGTCTTATTGGTGGGACAAAGTAAAGTGAGCTTTACTTCACTCATGCTACATGTGCCCTAGCAGTGCTTGATGCAAGCAATGGAGGCCCAAATTTCCAAATATGCACTTGCAGCAGGGAGCCTCGTCTGTCAGAAGCACCAATTGGAAAGTGTTGTGTAGCGTGTGGAAAGGCACGTCATTCTGACATCCTTTATTTTGATGAATACGAAGAAAGTTACAAATAAAATAATAAATCAATACTGCAGATGAAAATGCTGTACGGTTTTGGAGGAGCTCTGCCCAAAAAAGCAACATGACTTTCTCTATTCTCCTATATTGATGGTATCATTCATCATGTGCCTCGATGCTTGACTTGAATATTTTAATTGAAAAAGGAATAAGTCTTTAAGTAAATTCATGCTGCAGATTCAAAGGTTACAACATTGAAATGCTCCAAAATTTTATATTTATAGCTTTCTACTGTATTGTCAATATTATTGAGAGATCACACACATCCTCTCCCTCAATTAAATTACCATTTACAATGCATTCACACTCTATGTTTAATGTCAGTTTTGGCTTTGCACCAATGTTGAACTTGTGCTTAATGGTTGTGTCTCCCTGTCAGCAGCACAAACTTTCATGTCAGATTAATCAACTCACTAAAAGCAAATTGTCTGCCTGGAAAAATTTGTTGTGGTTTACTGTAAACATTTTCTTGGGTTAATGCTAATGTCTATCTCACAAACCGATCTGTGTCTCTGGTACACAAAATTACTTTTCTGACCCAATACTTAGACTTTTATTGTGTAACCTGAAGGTGCAACAATGAAACCACCTCGTTCCATGAACCGGATATTGTGATCCTCACACATGCTCTTCCAATCTTCCAAAATGTGGACCAATTAACACTTTAGTGCAAAAGGCCTGATATGACTTGTTTGTTTTATTTTATTGTTAGTAAATGAACATACAGATTAAAAGTTATGGCACATTTTATCTTAATACAAATTGACATCAGTCCCTCTTCAAAATGATAAAAGTACTGATTGTTTTAACGGGCTGAAAAAATTCACATTTTTGTCCAATTTTTTTGTCTTTATGCATTTTAGGAAACTTGTTTCTTCTCCACCTCACTCAGCAGTCTTGGCTGGAACTGACCCTGAACATCAGAAAAAAAATACTGGGTATGGGGAAAGAGCAGGTGACTGAGATTAAGTAGTTAGCTCTCATAGAAGAGCTGCCACAAGCACAATGGGTCAAATGGCCTCCTTCTGAGCTGTATTGTTCTATGAATCTTCAACCTTTTATTCCCTGGGCTTTGAGGAAAGCACACCCTGACCCTTGCCATCTCATTTAATGTGTGCATGGCTTCAATTCCTCACAACCTCAAGTGTAAATGCCTGCTGGAAGCAGTTGAAATGAGAAAATGAAACCCCTGCTCCCCTGGATCATTATGGGTAAAAGCTTCAATGGCTGCTCATTGCCTCTAATGTAAGCTTATTAACATACCAATCCTCTCTTGGTCCCAGCAGCTCCGGCATGTGTCTGTGAAGTTGATTTTAAACCTTTGGGAAATCAATTCATTTAAAGAAACACTCCATTATTAATCAAATCCAAATTCTTTCCACGGAAAAATGATCCAAAGTCCCTGTCTGCAGTGTTTGCCAAAAACTGCTGAAAGGTCAAGATAATATATGCCTTCAGTCACAGAACAAACTGGATGATTGGTGTTACATCTGGTATCATAATCATCTCAATATTCAGACATGGAACCATATTCCTAAACATATCCTCATTATGTTTATTTGGAAAAATTTAATGTGTAATTGATTGAACTCACCAAATATAGATAACTTTCCAGTTGATGACAGTGACGTTTGACCCGCTGCTCTTATTTCACTGAGATAGAAAAATGTCCAGAGCAGAGCATCCGTCACCTGAGATAAACAATGTGAGGCAGATGCTTGTATGATGCCAGTTAAGTTGCTCTGCTGCTGACTGACATTAACTTGAGGCAAAGCAGGTTAATGTTCGGGTGACCTTTACATTGAAAGAAACAGCATGACTTTCAGTAGTGTTGACTTTAAGATTCCCCTTTGAACACACAGCAGAGATCTAACACGGCATTACTGTATTCCTGCTGTATTTATTCCTTTTCCTAACTTGGGCAAAAACTAACAAAAGTTGCAGTTGGGGAATGTTGACCATGTCTCCCAGCAAAGGGTATGGGTGAGGAACATGTTTACTGTATCTTCCATCTTGCTGTTAATTGAACATGAAGGATAGAAAAGCCATGCTATAGGAAAATGAATCAATCTCAATGCTGTGTGGTACTCATAGTATTGGTCAGTTAATATCAGAAGCTTGTAGCCTCTGTAATTCAGTTGCCAGCAAAGTGGCAATTTGAAGATCAGCAGTTTACTGACTTGTATGTGGATGCTAATTTATAAGTTCATGGCTCCAGCAGAATGCTTACCAGCAGTATTCAGCAACAACTCTGCTTTCAAGCACCATTTCTAGAATCCATATTTTGTAAATAACCCACAGCAACAAGAAATCCACAAAAATAGCAATTTAAAAAAAAATTCATTCATGGGATGTGGGCGTCACTGGCTATGCCAGCATTTATTGCCCATCCCTAATTGCCTTTGAGAAGGTGGTGGTGAGCTGCCTTCTTGAACCGCTACAGTCCATGTGAGGTAGGTACACCCACAGTGCTGTTAGGAAGGGAGTTCCAGGATTTTGACCCAGTGACAGTGAAGGAACGGCGATATAGTTCCAAGTCAGGATGGTGTGTGACTTGGACGGGAACTTGCAGGTGGTGATGTTCCCATGCATCTGCTGCTCTTGTCCTTCGAGGTGGTAGAGGTCGCGGGGTTGGAAGGTGCTGTCTAAGGAGCCTTGGTGCGTTGCTGCAATGCATCTTGTAGATGGTACACACTGCTGCCACTGTGCGTCGGTGGTGGATGGAGTGAATGTTTGTGGATGGTGTGCCAATCAAGCAGGCTGCTTTGTTCTGGATGGTGTCGAGCTTCTTGAGTATTGTTGGAGCTGCACCCATCCAGGCAAGTGGAGAGTATTCCATCACACTCCTAACTTGTGCCTTGTAGATGGTGGATAGGCTTTGGGAAGTCAAGAGGTGAGTTACTCGACGCAGGATTCCTAGCCTCTGACCTGTTCTTGTAGCCACGGTATTTTTATGGCTACTCCAGTTCAGTTTCTGGTCAATGGTAATCCCCAGGATGTTGATAGTGGGGGATTCAGCGATGGTAATGCCATTGAATGTCAAGGGGAGATGGTTAGATTCTCTCTTGTTGGAGATGGTCATTGCCTGGCACTTGTGTGGCGCAAATGTTACTTGCCACTTATCAGCCCAAGCCTGGATATTGTCCAGGTCTTGCTGCATTTCTACATGGACTGCTTCAGTATTTGAGGAGTCGCGAATGGTGCTGAACATTGTGCAATCATCAGCGAACATCCCCACTTCTGACCTTATCATTTGAAGGAAGGTCATTGATGAAGCAGCTGAAGATGGTTGGGCCTAGGACACTACCCTGAAGAACTCCTGCAGTGATGTCCTGGAGCTGAGATGATTGACCTCCAACAACCACAACCATCTTCCTTTGCGCTAGGTATGACTCCAACCAGCAGAGAATTTTCCCCCTGATTCCCATTGACTCCAGTTTTGCGAGGGCTCCTTGATGCCATACTCGGTGAAATGCTGCCTTGGTGTCAAGGGCAGTCACTCTCACCTCACCTCTTGAGTTCAGCTCTTTTGTCCATGTTTGAACCAAGGCTGTAATGAGGTCAGGAGCTGAGTGGCCCTGGCGAAACCGAAACTGAGCATCACTGAGCAGGTTATTGCTAAGCATGTGCTGCTTGATGGCACTGTTGATGACACCTTCCATCACTTTACTGATGATGGGGAGTAGACTGATGGGGCAGTAATTGGCCGGGTTGGACTTGTCCTGCTTTTTGTGTACAGGACATGCCTGGGCAATTTTCCACATTGTAAGGTGTTGTAGCTATACTGGAACAGCTTGGCTAGGGGTGCAGCAAGTTCTGGAGCACAGGTCTTCAGTACTATTCCCGGAATATTGTCAGGACCCATAGCCTTTGCAGTATCCAGTGCCTTCAGTCATTTCTTGATTTCACGCAGAGTGAATTGAATTGGCTGAAGTCTGGCATCTGTAATGCTGGGGACTTCAGGAGGCGGCCGAGATGGATTATCAACTTGGCGCTTCTGGCTGAAGATTGTTGCAAATGCTTCAGCCATATCTTTCGCACTGATGTGCTGGGCTCCCCCATCATTGAGAATGGGGATATTTGTGGAGCCACCTCCTCCAGTTAGTTGTTTAATTGTACACCACCATTCATGACTGGATGTGGCAGGACTGCAGAGCTTAGATCTGATCCATCGGTTATGGGATCACTTAGCTCTGTCTATCGCATGCTGCTTATGCAGTTTGGCATGCAAGTAGTCCTGGGTTGTAATTTCACCAGGTTGACACCTCATTTTGAGGTATGCCTGGTGCTGCTCCTGGCATGCCCTCCTGCACTCTTCATTGAACCAGGGTTGATCTCCTGGCTTGATGGTAATGGTAGAGTGGGGGATATGCCGGGCCATGAGGTTACAGATTGTGCTTGAGTACAATTCTGCTGCTGCTGATGGCCCACGGCGCCTCATGGATGCCCAGTTTTGCATTGCTAGATCTGTTCGAAATCTATCCCATTTAGCACGGTGATAGTGCCACACAACACAATGGACGGTATCCTCAATGTGAAGGCGGGACTTTGTCTCCACAAGGACTGTGCGGTGGCCACTCCTACCAATACAGTCATGGACAGAAGCATCTGCGGCAGGCAGATTGATGAGGACAAGGTCAAGTATGTTTTTCCCTCTTGGTTCCCCCACCACCTGCCGCAGACCCCGTCTAGCAGCTATGTCCTTTCAGACTCGGCCAGCTCGGTCAGTAATGCTACTGAGCCACTCTTGGTGATGGACATTGAAATCCCCCACCCAGAGTACATTTTGTGCCCTTTGCCACCCTCAGTGCTTCCTCCAAGTGGTGTTCAACATGGAGGAGTACTGAGTCCTCAGCCGAGGGAGGGTGGTAGGTGGTAATCAGTAGGATTGATTGCCCATGTTTGACCTGATGCCATGAGACATCATGGGGTCCGGAGTCGATATTGAGAACTCTCAGGGCAACTCCCTCCCTACTGTCGGCCACTGTCCCGCCACCTCTGCTGGGTCTGCCGTGCCGGTGGGACAGGACATACCCAGGGATAGTGATTGCAGTGTCTGGGACATTGTCTGTAAGGTATGATTCCATGAGTATGACTATGTCAGGCTGTTGCTTGACTAGTCTGTGGGACAGCTCTCCCAACTTTGGCACAAGCCCCCAGATGTTAGTAAGGTGGACTTTACAGGGTCGACAGGGCTGGGTTTGCCGTTGTCGTTTCCGGTGCCTAGGTCAATGTCCGGTGGTCCGTCCGGTTTCATTCCTTTTTATTGACTTTGTCGCGGTTAGGTACGACTGAGTGACTTGCTAGGCCATTTCAGACAGCAGTTAAGTGTCAACCACATTGCTGTGGGTCTGAAGTCACATGTAGGCCAGACCAGGTAAGGACAGCAGATTTCCTTCCCTAAAGGATATTAGTGAACCAGATGGGTTTTTACAACAATTGACAATGGTTTTATGGCCATCATTAGACTAGCTTTTAATTCCACATTTATTAATTAAATTCAAATTCCACCTTCTGCTGTGATGGGATTCGAACCCATGTCTCCAGATCAATACCCTGGGTCTCTGGGTTACTAGTCCAGTGATAATACCACTACGCCACCGCCTACCCAGTAGAAAAGAAAAGAATAAAAAAAAGAATAAGAAAATCTTTGTAACCTCCCTTATACAAAATTAGAAGGCAAACTGCAAGATGTCACCTGCTCCAGTCTGACATGATGAAGCTCAAGGCCACAATAACCTTCATAGCCATTGGCAATACTGTTCTCGCACTGCTCTGAGGCTGCAGGTCTGCCTGCAATGGGTGGTAGGCTTCAGTGAACATTTCCTTAGTGGAACAAAGACATCGCACCCAATGTTCCTCACTGAGGTTGAGAGAGGAGAGCCTAAAGAACCTGGATGGCTATGCCTTCCTCCTGAGAGATATTCATCCCCCCCTCCCCCTCCTCCTGCTCCTCCCACTTCAAGCAGCTTGTTCTCCTCTCTGTCAGCTTTTCTCTTAGAAAGGACAGCACTCATTACTAGGAGCAAGTTGTCTGAGCAGAACACTTGAAGTGAGAACCAAGACCTTCATGTGCCACACCACTGTCGACATCACCAACTTTAAAGTAGCAGTAGTAACCTCTAAACACCTCTAATAACTCAGCAACAGACAGTAGGAATCAATCTGCATCTAACCTGAAAGTGCTTGATGATCCCTTTCAATAGCACGGGTGGGGTGGGGGAAAGGCGGGTGGTGCTAATCACATGTTTAGCTGTGCAAGGTTAAGAGGGCGTAAACTGGAATGGTGAGGTTGAAAATGGCAGCTATGGCATGCAGCGGAAGTGTGTAGAATCAGTAGATTATGTCATCAATCAGCAACACTGATTTTATATCATAGCTGCCATTTTTGACCTCACCATTCCAGTGCATATTCTCTTAACCTCACACGCTCCCAGCATCTGTGCTAACGACCTACCCAAAATAGCGTCCGACATGGTCTGCACCAAAAGTATGCATATGTGTTGCAGATGCCATTTTGGACCTGAAACAGCACTTGTAGCACCAAAGATACAGGCACTACGCAACTGAATTTTACAGCTTATTGCTCTTTTCCTTTTTAAAGCTGATAAACATGTAGCTTATCAATTTGAACCACTCCACTGCTATGAAGTGTTAGAAGAACTGCTGCTCTACATTAAGTAAAATCTGTGCAAATACAGAAAGAAATTACTGCCAATATAACTGTTCAGATACTATGGTTAGATTTTTACTGTTTGCTGTTTATTGTGCCTGGACTTTAAAACCAAGTGTAGCAACATTACGCTTTGTCATTTAGAGAATGCTGGAGTTATATATTTTTCTTAGCATTCAACACAAATGTACTTAGAATAATAGTTTTGGTGATTTTCAGGCAATTAAAAAGGATGTTACATGTTTTAGTAGTTTTGGGGGAAATTTAGCATTCAAGGAATTTAATATATGGTATCCCAATAGAACAGTCCTGCTTCCAGACCAGATGTTGAGAGGCTTGAGTCCTACAGCTCTCTGTCACTTGAACTCATCCAACGATGTAAAGATTTCTAGCTAGCTGTTGACTGCCTTTGGAAGATTTAGTGCATTGGTATGACAGGACCCTCCATCAGGTGAAGATTAAGTAAATGTACAACTTCAGCTCTATTGACTGTTGTCAGGCAAGACCCCCACCTGCCAAGAGTGAGGAAAGTTAATTTCGCCACATGAACATTGATTTTAAACTATTGTTGGTGAAGAAAGAACTTGCTTTAAAAAACAATTGAAGACTTTGGCTGGAGAGAGACATCAACATATCAACAGACAAGTACTTCAAAGGACAAAGGAGCTATTCCCTGTTCTAATTTAATCCACAATGGACTTTTGATTACCAGACGTTGAAGGTGGAATTCCAGGTTAACTGCTAAGATGGCCGAATACACAAACAGACGTGGTCAGACCAGTTTGGTCACATGACTGGCTGACTGTTGGAGTTTTTTTCAATTTGAACTTCCAACAGGGATTTTGAACTCAGAAAGCTGTTTTCTCCTGGACTGAGAACACCTCTCTCCTGTCTGCTCTCATCTCACTCTCACCAGTTTCGGAAACCATTCAAGACATATGAACACCAAGAGAGAAAAGTCTCCTGCAATGAACAAGTTTAAGAAGAAATAAAAACAAGAAATGCTGGAACCACTCAGCAGGTCTGGCAGCATCTGTGAAAAGAGAAGCAGAGTTAACGTTTCGGGTCAGTGACCCTTCTTCGATACTGGGCCCCAACGAATGTAAGAGCTGTCTGCAATCAAGGACTCTATGGTGAGCTGGAAACACAGAAACCTCTCCATCTTATTTTTCTTCTCTTTTCTGTCCCTATTTGCATGTGTGTATCACGTGTGCATGCCAGCGTGGGCGCGTCGTATATCCATAGGCGTTAACCGTGTTAGAGTTTAAGGTTTAATAAATTTCACTTTTCTTCTTTAAACCTAAGAAAGCCTGTTTATGCTCATTTCTTTACCTTATAATTGGAAAGCTGTGAACTAGGATTCACAAAGGGGGAGCTCAAAAAACAGTGTGTTTAAAAATAAAACCCTATTACAATAAGACCATGTGAAGACAGTAAAAGGTCCCTAGATACCTTTCTCAACTGCTCATAACACTAATCATAGATTGGCATTGGGATCAATGATAAAGCAATTTGACCTACCTCACCTGCCTGCCTGGGTAAAAGAAAGGCATATGATGTCAAATGGCTGTTGGAGGAAAGAGATGAAACCAATAACAGGGGCAGATGGGAACGGAGCGGGACAAAGGCAGAGCTCTGCACCCTTGCCAGCAATAGGGGAGGGGCAGATGTGGAAGTGGCAACCACTAGTGGTCTGGGGGCAGTTCAGGGATGGCTGAAGGAAACATGAGGTTGTTGGTATCTACCTCGCCAACTCATTTTCTTTCTACTTTTGGTATCTTATCCAATTAATAATGGAGGAAAGTTCTGCTCCTCATTTCAAAAGATTGAAATGGTCATTCCAATGACACAATTAGGTCACTAGTTAATGTTTGGAGCATTGAGTGTCTGAAAAAGAGCTTTTGGAGTCAGTTTTCAGCCAATCAAAGACTAGTCCATTGTCCACGGAAACAATTTCTAATAAAATATTATCTGAGACTTGCAGCACCTTAAGCACTTAACAGTCAGCATTTTAAAAACAGATCATTTGGAGAATTTTTCGTGTCCTAATCCAACGCATACCCATGATGTTTGAATTCTTAACTAGCAGTGGGTCAGATACCTTACCACAGGTGTGCTTTTGGAAAATTCTCAATCCCACTCCCACTCCGACATCTCTTGGCCTCCTAGACTGTTCTAATGAAGCTCAATGGAAGCTCAAGAAATGGCACTTCATCATTTGGTTAGGCACTTAACAACCTTCCAGACTCAACATTGAGTTCAACAATTTCAGATCATAACCAGTCCCAATTTTTCAGACAGCAGATATTGGTAATGATTCTGCTATTGCCATTTACACTTCCTCCAGGCAATCTTTTGTTTCTTCACTCATCCCATTACCATTCCCTTTGGCTTTGTACCATCATCCCTTTGTTATTTATTCTCTCCTGCCTTCCATTCTATTATAGACCTTCTTTTTTGTTCTTTCCTCCATGTACCCTTTCCCGGCCTCTGTACTTGGTTAAAAACTGTTACATCTTTAACTTTTCTTAGTTCTGATGAAAGGTCATTGACTTGAAACATTAACTTTGTCTCTCTCTCCACAGATGCTGCCTGACTTGCTGAGTATTTGCAGCATCTGCTGTATTTTTCTTTTAGAAAATTGGCCCTCTGGACTCCTTTCAATCTTTGAGTCTTTATAACTTCAAGCCTTAAGTCCAGAAATCATTCTTGTCAGTAATTTATGAATTGTTCCTAAAGTAAGAAGCTCCTTACGAAGTACGGTGTCCAAATCTGTACACAATAGTTCAAATTTGGGCTTAAAATAATCTATACGAGGTTACAAGAACTTGTTTTCACTTGAGATGCTTGCTAAAGGTGCTCCAACTGTGAGCGGTGCAAAATGAGTGTTATCAGATTGGTCACCCATTATATGCAGCACTTGATGTCAATGCAGCCAATGGAATTAAATATCAGGTGCAGTGTATAATGGGCAGTTGATCTGATTTCCAAATGTCTTGTACCACCGCCAGAAGCCAATTTCTACCCCTGTCTCCTTTAACAAGAGGGAGCATTACCACTTGCTAAATGTGCTAATTGTCTGTGAGGCCCAACAGAAAGTTTTGGATGTAAATATACAGCATCATGGAAGCACTCCCAATTGGAATGTGGAGACACTCGAAGTTACTTCTGCAACATTTGAAAAAGTTTGTTTTTTCAATAGTAATTCATTTGAAAAAGTTGATTTAGGCTGATTTCAGAAGTTGCAGATCACTCATTTCCCTGTGCCACACCGGAATCTGACTTATAGCATTCGTTCTCAGCTACTTATACCATCATCTGTGAGGTAAGACCTTGGCTGGTGCTATCCACGAGGTCCCTGATTCACCACTGATCTCACCAGACTGTAGATGGGTGGACATTCTAGGAAATGATTCCATAAATATAGATTGAAGGAAGAGCATGTTTGGTGCTGAGACAGTTACGTGAAAAGGAGAAAAAAACAGAAGTTTAGTAATCCCAGTGCAAAAATGTTCACTACTGTCGGTAAATTAAATGTATCTTGGGAAAGTTGAAAATAGATATATTTTAGTCAGAACTTTCATATTAGACATTTCTTTAAATGCTTTCTGGAAATTATGGGATGCACCACCATTTTATGTAGTTTTATTAATATGTTTAAAGCTAGTATCTGTTTAATAGCCTCATTAACCATGGGCTGGATCTTGTTCTCCTCCCGGCGACGGGTTTCGTGGTTGGGTGGGGGGGAGAGGGGGTGCGGAGAATCGGAGTGGCAGTGGTCGCCACAGAACCCGACGTCGGAATTGCTGGTTCTGATTTTCCTGGGGGTGGGATAGGCCGATGGTGGCCTTCCCGCCCAGAGGACAAATAAAGGCCTCTTCCTGCCACCTGTGGGATCTTACCAGTGGCCGAGGTGCATCCGCCATGCAGGGAGGATGCCTTGGAAAATGAGGTGCCCTCCCTGCAAGGTTGGGGAGCCCTTCTTTGCAGACAATTTGGCCCATGGAGGACTCACACCAGGAACAAATGTACCCCCTTGGGACTCCCCTCCCCCTAGGTCGAACCCCCACCACATCATTCCCCCCTCGCTGGGGCCTTCGGACTGGGGCTGGCGTCCCTGCCTCACTTTCCTAAAGGTCCAGGGTTCCAGTGCTGGATTTCAGGGATTCAGTTCTGATGAAGCGTCACTGACCTGAAACGTTAACTCTGCTTCTCTCTCCACAGATGCTGCCAGACCTGCTGAGTATTTCCAGCATTTATTGTTTTTATTTCAGATTTCCAGCATCTGCAGTATTTTGCTTTTATTCCAGTGCTGGGCCTGGGTCCAAGGCCACTGCAGCACCGGCAGTGCTGCTGCTGCAGCTGAGCTGCCAGCCCAGTGATTGGCTGGCAGCTCTTGGGGGCAGGATCCCCATCCCTATTAAGTGTTTAAAAGGACAGGGACCCCACCTCCTTAAACTTTGACCCCAAAAGACTCTAGGATCGCTCTGGGGGTCAGAAAAATGCAGAGGCGGGGATCCCCCTGACTTTTCAGCCCCGCCTCCTGGATAAAATCCATCCCATGTGTGTTTATATTTGAACCTCTTTTCAAACAATTTACAGGTACCTTATATGAAATGCCGGAATTGGTTCGATTTTTCTCTTTCAAATACAGTTCAGATAGAATAACATAGTGTGGGTGTCCTTTTATTGAGAATATGAATATGAGTATCTTGCTCTTCAGTTGCAGAACCAAATGTGAGCGTCTTATGTCTATAGGTTATTAAAGAACATTGATTTTAATAAGAACAGAAAATGTTGGAATTACTCAGCAGGTCAGGTAGCATCTGTGGAAAAAGAAACAGTTGGTGTTTCAGTTCGATGACCTTTCATCAGAACTGGAAAATGTTGGAGATGAGACAGGTTTCAAACAAGTACAGAGGCAGGGAAAGGGAGAAAAAAACAAAAGGCAAGAGAAATTAAATGACATTTAGTAGTGGTGATTTTGATAATGGGTATACAAGATAGAGTCTATGAACATTAAAAATTCCCAAATATCAGCTACATCTGTTACATCCTAAAAAAATCGTAGTTCTTTCCTTCATATTTTCTTTGACTGGACCCAGAATGCGACTACAGTCTGATTACAGCAGAATGTTCATAGCTTCCTTCTATGCTGCTTTGTGGCGAGCCAGTGAGGTGAAACCTCTGCTAAATTTCCACACCCTTTTGCCTGCAGTTTCTGCTGATGGTTCCTCTGAACCTAGTAATTTGCTAGGTAGAAGAATCAGATTGTGAAGGCCAGCTGAGGCTGATAGTTAAGTCCATGTTCTGCACTTCATGGTATCACCCTGATGCACAATTGGCTCGCACACCAACACCATCAAGAGAAACCTCATCATCTCTTAGAAATAGCTACTTTAATGTTCCAAATGAAAAATTTTCAGTGTAGTTTCTTTGTGTGCTGTAACATAAAGCAAATAATTACCAATCGTTAATATCAAATGAAGTTACCAGATCACTTAAATTTACCTGCTTCATGGCAATATAAACTTGAAATTGCTGTGCCAAATAAGATACTGTGAGCTGGATCTTGTGCTGGAGGTGGGGCTCCCGGTACTGGGCCGAAAAGGTGGGGGGAACCCCACCTCTGCCTTTTCGTGCGCCCTGGAGCAATCCTCTGGTCTTTTGAATCAAAGTATTAGGAGGCAGATCCCTGTCCCTTTAAAGAATTTAAAGGGATGGGATCCCACCTCCAAGAGCTGCTGGCCAATCAGAGGGCCGGAAGCGGCAGCTGTGAGCAGTGGCCACTGCTGGTACTGCAGAGGCCTGGAACCCAGGCCCAGCTGTGGTACCCGGGACCAGAGGTAGGTGAGGCAGGATCGCTGGGGCCAGTCCGAAAGGCACCGGTGAGAAGAGGTGGGGGCATAGTTGTGCAGTCCAGGGGAGTGGAGTCCCGGCTGTAAAGTTGTTCCTGGTGGGTGTCCTCCATGGCAACAAATTGCCCATGGAAGAGGACTGCTCACCCCTCTCCCCCAGCCCACAGGGAGGCCACCTCATTTTACAAGGCATACTTCCTGTGTGGCGGAAGCCTCCGGCCACTGGTAAGATCCCAGCGGTGGCGGGAAGAGGCCCTTAAGTGGCCATAAATAGGCCACTTAAGTGTCTCAGTTGGCCTCTGGGCTAGCCCGCCGTCGGCCTATCCTGCCCTCGGGAAGATCGCTGGGCAACGGGGAGGCGATGGGCCCTCCACCCTGCTGTCTCCCCCGCCACCCGCCACGGTTCTCCATGCCTCCCACCTCCTTCCCTGCCTCAGGGGGCCTCACAAAATCCTGTCCTGTATGTGACTGCAGAAATACTGACTTGGGAAACTGTCTTATGGCTATTCCTGCCTGTTATGAATGGAAATATTTTGCTTTCTTTAAAAAGATTGTAAGATTAGGATTCAGGGAAATCTTTAATGAAGACATTTGGTTTGGACTTAATGATGTCTCCTTTGTGCAATATTCTACTACAGGTCAAACAATCAGCATTTAGGTTTTTGTAAAATGCAATTCTTTATTTTACAATGTTCTGTCTTAGGATACTGTGCTATGAGATGCTACTTTATTATAGTAACCACAGTAATAGCATGCTAAAAGCATGACAATCCAATCTTTCTTTGTAATTAATAATGATGAAAACCCAACAGAATCAAAAGTTGCTGCAGTTTTAATATTTTATACAGATATATAGATGGTGTATAATGAAGACCCATGGCATATTAATCATATCTCATGAATGGGTTGACTGAAACTGATACCTGTGTGTGACTTATAGTGCCACAGTCAGGATATAAATCTTATCAAATGGGTATCTGACAGGCTGTTCAAATAAACATATGATAAAGATAGACAGAAAAAGACCAATTGGCCAGTCAGGTTTGTCTCAATCAGCCACGTTGCAAGTAAGAAACACAATGCCCAGTTTCCTTAGCAACCAGCAGCCATGTAAACAGTTGGGAATGGCAAAAGCACAGATTTATTTCTTAAATGAGATAATTCAGGAAGAGCTGACAATTTCCTCTCTAACCTCCAAAGGTGATCAAAAATGAGTTTCAGGAGCTAACGAACAATCATTTCCATGTTTGAAATATGATATAAATATTTAATGGAAAGTGCATGATATATGACATCAACAACTATACATTAATCATATAGATTTTAAAAATTCCCAGTATGGAAAAGAAACTAGCCTATAATGTGGTTTGTATAATCATACAGAGCTGCAGGTTTCAAAAATACTGCCAACCGCCCATTGTTTAAACAATAATACGTTCAATTTTGTGCATTAAGTTTAAGATGTCTGGAAATGGGAAATTAAACAGTACATTGCCTTAGCAGACGAGCAACAGCAGTTGCACTGATTAACTGTCTATGTCATTGTTTGGAGCCTTTATTGCTATCTGATATTGGTATAAGCTTTTTAATAAAATTGTTATACTATTTAAATCCATGGTAACAAAGCCATTTAGAATTTTTTGTGATAGAACATACTTGTCTTTGGTGCAAATTCTATGTTATTACATACAACAGGAAAGGAAATGATGCAGTATTAATTATTAAAGGCAATAATGTTACAAGAAAATTGTATTTATTTATAAAAAGAATTCTGATATTAGCAAACATTAGAAAATACTCTCATCTAAAAAAATGTCACCTTGACCCAGTTTTTCTGTATAGTTAGGCCTATTATATGCAGTTTATTTTGTCCTATTGCATTTAAAGGTGTTAACTGGAATTACAGCTGTTGTTATTTAGCATATATATGGTTGTGATTAATATTTTGTGCTTCCTCAATATTAGGAAGATACTAACTTCCAGTGCATTCCACAAACAAAACTTTAAAATGTAAAATTACACTTAAAAAAAGAAGTTAGTAAATATTCAAGATAGTAACAGTAGATCAGGGTTGAACTTAAAGTAAATTGTTTTTTCTTCAGTCATCATTCCTTTGCTGTGTGGCGCTTTCCTTTAACAGTACTTGTATTCTAGGTGATTATATTTGCAAGTTTTTCACATAGAAAAACAGAAATAAGGATGTGAGAATCAAAGTTCCTGCTCCAAAGTGGCAAACGTGTAGTGGAAATTGGAACTCTTGCCCTAAGAATTATTGAGGCAAAGTCAATTCACAATTTTAAAATTGAGATGGATAGTTTTTTTTCGGTAGGGGTATTAAGTGAAATGGAATGCAAGCAGGTAAATGGAGTTAAGATACAGATCAGCCATGATCTAATTGAATGGTGGAATAAGCTTGAGGGGCTGAATGACCTGTTCTTTAAAAAATGAATTTGAACTGTGGCATAGGTGAACTTTAGTCATAAATCTAGCAATTGACAGACCTAACCTAAAAGTTAAATTCAACTTTGAGTGATTGGTATTTGAACTCGTCTTGCCTTGTTGGGTGGGCTTTGTTATTACTAAGAGTATTGAGTGCTGGAGCACAGTGAGTAATGACAGTCAGAATTTGAGTGTACCTGAGTGAGCCAAGAAATACTCAAGCCAATCTCAGTCTAAGATTAGAAACAAACTAAACTAAATCAAGCTTTGCCCCACATCCAAACATCAACTTGTCCACAATTATGCACTATAACAGATGCTCTAATCCTATCCAGGAAATGGCTCATTTTTTAAGCATCCGGGACAAGAGTTACCACTTATATTGTGCACAAAATCATACTAGTTTTAGGAAGTGTTTTGGTTTTGCTCAGGTTTCTGCTCAAACTCGTCTGCCAACAGTAAAATCTTCCATGAACCAGTGCAATTGGGCAATGTTTTAGAACATAACGTTTTGAACTGCTTGTTGCTTGATCATATTTGAGAGTGGTAACCTGGTGCAGTTTTACTGCAGCTGAAAATGGATTTATTGCAATAAAAGCATTTTTGATCAGTGTTGAGTCCATCACCTGTCAGTAACCTGATTTTAAATAACTGAAAATGACTTTAAAAATCTATACAGAACGATTTACTAGTTAATTGCTAAATAAAGCAGGTTTTTAAGAACCTCCTGGAAGGCTTGTAAATTATGGGGAACACCACCTGGGCCATGTAAGGTAAGCAGCCCACAGCACTGTCTGTCCCCAGGGAATCGGTGTCAGAATGTGTAGTGCCACTTGATGTGGTGCTAAGTGAACAAATTCTACTCTCGCAATCTGCCTCCTCAGAAGAAACATGTTTGTTTATTTTGTGTCTTTTTGTTTTCAGATATTGTCACAGATTGACCACGAACCAGCTCATTTACACATTTCTATCTCAAAGGCAGTGAAGGTAATAAAAGGCACAGAACGGAAACTCCTGTCTACAAGTCATGAAACATGATGGATATAGTAATGTGAAATCTATGGCTCACATCCCTTCACATTCCCAGCTTGAGGACAGAATGTGACAGACGATTTGTTTTCTAGGACAGGACCAGAGAGGCAGTAGTGGCGGTAACATAAATTACAAGTGCAATGATGTAAAGATGTGAATTTTCCAATCTATAGAGGTTGCTAAGTAACTGCAGTTTTTGGCTCCGACTGACAAAATTATCATATTTTTTATAGCTGTATTGGTTTGAGGTTCACTTAAATTAATTGATCTTATTTTGTGTACTACAAGCCCAATAGTTGAATAGAAAAAGTTGGACTCTCAATTGTAAGAAAAATAAAACAACATTTGTGGATATAAATACAAATAAACTGTGAAAGCTACTCAATCTTGTCATTACAACTCCTGGGAAAAAGTACAATCTTCTTGTTTTTGGGATAATTATGCTGTCTGCTAACATTTTATTTTCCATTATATTCAGCTCTGACAGTTTGTGATAATAAATTTGATTTTATGCACAAAGACTTTACAGTCACAGCCATGATAAATTATATATATATACCAGTCAATGGTACTTATTTAGAAGAGTGAGTATAAAAACTGGAAAAAGTTCTTTCATAATTAAAATTTGAAATATATTATTACAACAGAGCCAAAAGTCAGCACTTTACTCGAACAGTGTTGCACAACTCTCCCCAATAAAAGTACTTGATAATAAAATACTATGGGGCGGATTTTCACCTCACTGCCTAGTTGTAAAATTAGCATTGTGCATCAGCCACCTTATTGTTAATCCTCATTTAAATCACTAGCAATGAAATCTGATGGGTTCAACAACAGGCAACCAATCCAGAGCACCAGTTATACACCAGGCGGCAAGTTCAATATATACCTCTTTGTTGCAAACCCAGTACAGAAATGTTGCACTACAAACTCTTTTCATGATGTAAAATCGGTACAAAGAAATAAAATGCCAGATGTGCGCCTTAAAGGAGTTAATTCATTTATAAGGAAATCAATCTAAAAATTTGTATACTTTTCTTCCTTGAATAGCTTCCAAGCTTGAGCTTAATCTCCAAAGGTTACCATCAAATAGTTTAATATTCAACAATATTTTATATATCCACACAACATAATACATAAAAATCTCATGTTCTGCTTAAGCAAAACTCTACCATTTTGTAGATGTGAGGCTGAGTGGCAGTTAGAACAATGTTGTGTATCCTAGGCGATTGATGTATTCTAAAATTCATATCCGAGGTCACGTTACTTTTTTATGCTTCGAGGTTCCAATTCCAAATGGAATTACAGCTACTTAAAGCGAAAAATTCATAAAATCTCACAGCACCAAAGGAGGCCAGTCAGCCCTTTTAGCCTGTGACGTCTCTTTGAAGGAGCTATCTAATTAGTCCTACTATCCCATTCTTTCCCCACAGACCTGCAAATTTTCCTTTGCAAGCATATATCCAATTCCCTTTTGAATTCTGCTATTCGCCTGCAACAAGATGAAGCACTAATTCCGTTCATGGACAAGAGACCTCTGTAGACAGTCGGGCTACATTCTGTACTCCAAACAGCTCTTTATATGTGTGATGCACAGCATGTATTTGATCATTTAAATATCTTAGCAAGGTTTGAACAATAGAGACTGCTCTGTTAGAGTTTTAAATTCGCTTGATTAGTGTTACATCTTAAATTGAGGTAATAAGCAAGATAGGAAAATACTCAACCAGGTAAAGTATTATGTCTTATAGATTTCTAAATCATACCCTTCTCACTTGACCTTAAAGACCAAAAGCCTGAATTAATTTGCCCTTCCACTGGGCTAATCAGCAGAAGATTCATAACAAGACTCTTCTCCCTGAGGGGAACCTGATATTTTCAGAATAATACAACTGCAAAGGAGGCAATTTAATTAGAATAAGTTGGATCTGTTTGAAATGCATCAGGTTTGAACCTGAATTAGCCGGTGCTTGGTCATGCAAAGTAATTAAAATAAATATATTTTATAAGCAATTAATCTTTTAGAATTAACTGTATGAATGCTCAAACCAGCTGTTAAGCTGCAGAATTACTCAAAACATAAGCTTTTTTGCCTGTTTTTATGTTTTTCGTAGGATCTAGACCTCATTCATCCCCATTTAATTGCAGTTTCAATTGATTAATGGTTTTCAACAATGTACAGGATGTTTGAAAATGCTAAATCAATATAAGCATCGCATTAGTTAACCATTATCTGGAAGAGTTCAACTCAAATGGTGTGTTTGTGTCAGGCAAATCCCCCACCTGCCACGACTGAGGCACACATGATTTTGCCACATGAACATTAAAACTTAAAATTGCAAGCCCCTAGCTGGAAGGACATTTGCATAGTACCAGACAGTGTTGAAACAAAGGAACCAGTCCCCACCCCAATACACAGAAGAGACCAGGTCAAATCAGTCGGTCACATGACCATCTGCTGGCCAACTAGGGGAGTTTTAAATTGGAAAAACAGAATTTGAATTCAGAATGACGTGTGGTCCTGGAACTAAATCAAGAATTACCTCCTCTCCTGTCTGCCTCCTCCCATTTCCTTCCCACGGAACTGAATCTTGTGAAAACACGTGAAACTCAAAGAGAGAAAAGTCTCCTACGTGAGCAAGGTTTAAGAAGAACACTGGGCCCCGATGAAAGCTAGACTATTTACAAAAGGACTAAACTGTGAGCTTGAAGCACCGTAACAAAATATTGCCTCAAACTGTTCCACTTTATCTTTTCTTCTCTTTTCTATCTGCATGTGTATATTGTGTGCGCATGCTAGCATGGGCACGTCGTACATCTGTTGGCATGACTATATGAGAGTTTAAGTTTTAATAACATTTCATCTTTCTTCTTTAAACCTCAGAAAACCTATGTGAATTGGTTTCTTTGTCTTATAATTGGAAAGTTGTGAACAAGGATTCACAAAGCGGGAGCTCAAAACACAGTGTATTTAAAATTAAACCCTGTTACGGAAAGACCAGGAGAAGACAGTAACAGACCCTTAGACACCTTTCTCACCTGGTCGTAACAGAAATTTGGCTACTAACGTCTGGAATTCTACCCACAGATGAATGAGTGAATTTGGAAATGGGAAGCCAAATTGTTCCCAATCAAAAAGAGCAAAATTTTAATACAGGTTTTCTTGTGGTTGTGTGTGATTGAATACTAACATGTCTGCAACTGAAGCGAGTAGCTCTCCAAGCCAGGGTGAAGTAACTTGGGATAAGTTAAAAGCACGGTCTATGGAGGAGTTGAGAAAAATGGCTGAGTAGTGTGGATCACTGTACGTGGCAAGGCTAGGAAGTCTGAACTCCTAAGGCTAGTGGCCAACCATTTTTCCCTTGAATCTGAAGAAGCAGAAGCATGGTTAGAAGTAGACTAAGAGAGGGTATTGCTAGCAAAGATATAATTGGAACAAAGGAAGCTTGAATTAGAAGAGAGGGAGAAAGAGAGAGCCTTCCAAAGGTAACATGAAGAAAATGAAAGGCAGGAGAAGGAAAGAGAGAGAGAGAGGAGAGAGAGAGAGAGAAAGAATATTCTGGAAAGAATCCGAAGAGAGAGAGAGCTGAAGTGACTTGAGTTAACTAGGGGGTGACAGAGTAACCCTAGTGAAAGCCTGGCCAATATGGGAGAGCACAATTCAGGGCTGGGTACAAGGTTGCTGAAACTCGCTCAATTAATTCCAAAATTCAATGAGGAAGATGTGGAAATTTTTTTTGTGTCTTTTGAGAAACTGGCAAGGCAGCTAAAATGGCCAGCTGACACCTGGTCTCTTTTACTGCAATGTAAACTAACCAGAAAAACCTATGAGGTTTATTCCTTGTTGCCAAATGAGAGTTCATCAAATTATGAACTGACCAAAAATGCTATCCTCGGGACATATGAATTAGTGCTGGAAGCCTATTGCCAAAAGTTTAGAAACCTCAAAAAGCAAGCTAATAAAACTTATCTGGAGTTTGAAAGAAGCTGACTTTTGACCAGTGGCTGAGGGCTTTAAAAATACAACTCAGCTATGAGACTCTCAGAGAAGTATTCCTGTTAGAGAAATTTAAAAACTCTCTCCCATTCTCAATAAAAACCTATGTCGAGGAGCAGCGGGTTCAGGGAGCCCGGCCAGCGGTTATTCTGGCCGATGAGTTTGCTTTAATTTATCAGTTGGTTTCCCAGGGGAGAACCTTTCCTAATCACCCCCACAAATCCAAAAAGGACAAAGGGTGGGAAGGTGATATCTGCCCAGGCAGTCCTGGAAGAGAAAGGAAAGCAGGAGACACAAAGGGCGCCCTCCTTCAAGTATCAGACCCGGAGACCTGTGTGCTTCCATTGTAATAAAGCAGGGCATTTAAAAGCTGACTGCTGGAAACTAAAGGGGAAACCGGTAGGGTTAATCAGGACACACCCACTCAGTGGAGACGAGACCCTGATGGAAAACACTGAACAAGCTGTGGCTTTAACTGCAGTAAGAGTACAACCCAGGAAGCCTACGACGGCCAGTGCAGGAAAAGCTAATAGAATTCCTGAATGTTATCAGGGTTTTGTATTTGAAGGGAAAGTAACCTCAGATCCCTCGAGTGGGGCAAGCAGGCCCATAGTGATTCTCTGGGACACAGAGTCCACCAGATCCCTTTTACTGGGAAAAGGCCTGACCTTTCCCCCAGAGAGTGCAGTGAACACCAAAATGGTGGTGAATGGTATTGGAGGACAGTGTCTGCCTGTACCTGTACACTGGGTGCACCTGGAGTGCGATCTAGTTTTGGGGCCGGTGACCGTAGGGATTGTCCCTAGTTTGCTTGTGGACAGGATTGACCTGCTCTGGCGGTGTTGAAGGTGGTAGACCCCCAAGTAGTGAAAGAACGACCGCAGGAGGTCAGAGAGACAGGGCAGTGGCAGTAGACGGTCCCCTGCAGAGCCCCTGAATGTGGAGTGGATCAGGCCATGATCAAATCAGCTCCCCCAGAGGAGACTGCTTTGGCACTGCAGGCAGATGACCATGAAGTCTGCCTGTCCGAGACATTCTTTGGAAAGTTAGGAGACCCAGGGAATTAATTAAATGGATTTTCCCTAGCGGAGACTCAGCGAGCTGGCCCAGTATTGCAAGAGTTAGCACAGGCTGCCCAGTCTGAAAGTGAAGCAGAGGGAATCCCTGATTGCTACTATTAAAGAATGAGGTACTGATGAGGAAATAAAGTTCTCCTCACAGACCTGATTTCAAAGAGTGGACAGCACATCACCAGTTAGTGGTGTTACAGAGGTACCAGGGAGAAATATTAAGAAGGGCCCATGCGACTACAGTGGCTGTACATGCCAGTGTACGAAAGACCAAAGCCCACATGAGACAGCAGTTTGATTGGCCAAAACTCCACAAAGATGTAGTAGAGTACTGCAGGAGTTGTCACATGTGCCAAATTGAGGGAAACCCCAACCTACAGTGGAACCTGCACCCCGAGTCCTGTATCAGTGTTAGGAGGACCCTCCAGCAGAGGGCTGGTGAACTGTAAGGGACCCCTGTCAAGAACAAAAGGGGACAGGCAGGCACCCGGCTGGCAAAAGTTTAGAAAGAGAAAGGGAAAAAGTGACCAAGAGGGCAGGTTAAAGGAAGTCCGGGAAGAATCCCGGTTGAAGACCCCTACCACCTTGTCAGCCAACCCAGAAAAATGTGAGAAGTTAGACCTTACATCCTCCTATGTAAATGCAGACACTAGAAGCACCCCATCAGAGTTGCTAACAGCATTTACAGGAACCTACAGAGACAAAGAGAGACCTCTAGGGGGCAGAGAAACCATGAGGGTGATGCCTCACCTAGTCGATGTGTCACAGGAGAATGCAGTTAAGCCTGCACAAATACCTGCAGGTAGGAGTGTCTCAGAGAACGAAGGGAAGAGTAACAAAGAATCGTCCCCCAGAGTCAGAGGAAAAGGGAACCACCCTGAAGTAAAAGGTCTTTGCATGACTCAGAGTTCAGGATAGACCTGTCCCCTGCTAATTCTCCTGAGAAAAAGGGAAATTTAAAGCAACCCTGGAACCCAGAACAGACCAGTTTTAATAAGCTTTAAGATTGGTGAATGAATGGAAATGAATGAGAGAAATGCATGGTTTTCTTTCTGTATCTTATATTTCTCTCAAACTCTGTAATGAAATGCGCCATTTTTCTTCAAATCGCGTTTCATTCCCCTGTGTGTGGAGGTGTCAGGCAAACCCCCCCACCTGCCAAAACTGAGGGACACATGATTTTGCCACATGAACATTAAAACTTAAAATTGCAAGCCCCTGGCTGGAAGGATATTTGCATAGTACCAGATAGTGCTGAAACAAAGGAACTAGTCCCCACCCCAATACACAGAAGAGACCTGGTCAAATCAGTCAGTCACGTGACCATCTGCTGGCCAACTAGGAGTGTTTTAAACTGGAAAAACAGAATTTGAGCTCAGAACGCCATGTGCTCCTGGAACTGAAGCAAGAATTGCCTCCTCTCCTGTCTGTCTGTTCCCATCTCCTTCCCACGGAACTGAATCTTGTGAAAACACATGAAACTCAAAGAGAGAAACGTCTCCTACGTGAACAAAATTTAAGAAGAACACTGGGCCCCGATGAAAGCAAGACTACTTACAAAAAGACTAAACCGTGAGCTCGAAGCACCCGTAACAAGATATTGCTTCAAACTGTTCCACTTTATCTTTTGTTCTCTTTTCTGTCCCCATCTGCATGCGTATATCACGTGTACATGCTAGCATCGTATATCCATAGGCATGATTCGTATTAGAGTTTAAGTTTTAATGAAATGTCATCTTCTTTAAACCTCAGAAAACCTATGTGAATCAGTTTCTTTGTCTTATAATTGGAAAGCTGTGAACAAGGATTCACAAAACCGGAGCTCAAAACACAATGCGTTTAAAATTAAACCCTGTTACAATAAAGTGAAGACAGTTACAGACCCCTAGACACCTTTCTCACCTGGTTGTAACAGTGTGTTACAACAATAACTTAGAGTATAAAAGTAGGGAAGTGTTGCTGCAATTGTACAAGGCATTGGTGAGACCGCACCTGCAGTATTGCGTACAGTTTTGGTCCCCTTACTTGGGAAAGGATGTAGTTGCATTGGAGGCAGTTCAGAGGAGGTTCACTAGATTGATTCCAGAGATGGGGTGCTTGTCTTATGAAGAGAGATTGAGCAGTTTAGGCCTTTACTCTGGAGTTTAGAAGAATGAGAGGCGATCCAATTGAGGTATATAAGATGATTAAGGGGATTGACAACGTAGACATAGGGAGGATGTTTCCTCTTGTGGGGCAATCGAGAACAAGAGGTCATAGTTTTAGGATAAGGGGTAGCAGATATAAAACAGAGATGAGGAGAAATTACTTCTCTCAAAGGGTCGTGAATCTGTGGAATTCACTACCGCAGAGTGCGGTGGATGTCGGGACATTGGGTAAATTTATGGAGGAGATAGACAGATTTTTAATTAGAAATGGATTGAAAGGTTATGGAGAACAGGTAGGAAAGTGGAGTTGAGGCCAAAATGAGATCAGCCATGATCGTATTGAATGGCGGAGCAGGCTCGAGGGGCTGAATTGCCTACTCCTGCTCCTAGTTCTTATGTTCTTATGTATAACAACAACTTATATTTGTACAGCACCTTTAATGTATTAAAACATCCCAAGGCGCTTCACAGGGATGTTATAAAGCAAAATATGACACCAAATCACATAAGGAGATATTAGGTCAGATGACCAACAGCTTTAAGGTGTGTCTTAAAGGAGGAATGTGAGGTAGTGAGGTAGAGAGGTGTAGGGAGGGTATTCCAGAGTTTAGAGCTTAGAGCCTTGGGAACTGAAGTTGTGGCCACTAATGGTGGAATGATTAAAATTGGGGATGCTTAGAAGCCCAGAATTAGAGGAGAGTAGATATTATGGTGGGTTGTGGGTTTGGAGGAGATTAGAGAGATGGGTAGGGGCAAGGCCATGGAGGGATTTGAAAACAAGGATTAGAATTTTAAAATCAAGATGTTGCTTGACCGGGAGACAATGTAGGTCAGTGAGCACAGAGGTGATAGGTGAATGGGACTTGGTGCCAGTTAAGACATGGGCAACAGAGTTTTGGATGAGTTTAAGTTTATGGAGGGTAGAATGTGGGAGACCAGCCAGAAGTGCATTGGAATAGTCAAGTCTAGAGGTAGCAAAGGCATGAATGAGGGTTTCAGCAGCAGATGAGCTGAGACACTGGTGTAGTTGGGTGATGTTGCGAAAGTGGAAATAGGCAGTCTTAGTGATGGCACGAATATGACGTTAGAAGCTCATCTTGGGGTCAAATGTGACACCAAGGTTGCGAACAGACTGGCTTAATCTCAGACTGTTGCCAGGGAAAGGGGTGAAGTCAGTAACTAGGGAACTGAGGTTGGAGCAGCGACCGAGAATGATGGCTTCAGTCTTCCTAATATTTAATTGGAGGAAATTTCTACTCATCCACTACTGGTTGTCGGATAAATGGTCTGATGATTTAGCAACAGTGCAGGAGCTGAGAGAGGTGGTGGTGAGGTAGAGCTGGGTGTCGTCAGCATATATGTGAAAACTAACACTGTGCTTTCGGATGATGTCACCGAGGGGATGCATGTAGATGAGAAATAGAAGGGGGTTGAGAATAGATCCTTGAGGAACACCAGAGGTAATGGTGTAGGAATAGGAAGAGAAGCCAATGCAAGTGATTATCTGGTATGGTTAGATAGATAAGAATGGAAACAGGTGAGAGAAGTTCCACCAAGCTGGACGACAGTGGAAAGGCATTAGAGGAAGTTAGTGTGGTCAGCGTGTCAAGGCTGCAGACAGGTTAAGAAGGAAAAGTTTACCTTTGTCACAGTCACATAGGATGTCATTTGTGACCTTGATAAGAGCTGTTGCAATACTGTGGCAGTGGTGGAAACCTGACTGGAGGAAATCAAACATGGAGTTCGAGAAAGATGGGAATGGATTTGGGAGGTGACAACGTGTTCAGGGACAAATATCAATGAAGTTGAATATTTATGCTCAGGTTTGTCAAAAACAATTAGAATTATCTTAATTTGCACCATTTGTCTGTCTTTTTTTAAAGATGGCAACATCCCCGTGGAAATCATATTCAAAAGGTTAGCACGTGTTACACCTGCTGTCACTCAAATCTCCTTAATGGCCAACATGATGACTTCAAGCAGAATTTCCAAATAGGTTGTCCTATGATCTGAGTTTCCTAAGAACAATAATGGTCCTAGATATTTCCAGGACCATAGCAGCCTAATGAAATCATTAAATTCCTCCTGAGAGAACTATATGCATTCCACAGCTCCAAAACGAACAGTCAGATTAGATCACACAAGGCACTGTGTAGGTAAACTCCCTCTACTTGCCCATTAGCTGAGGTGCTGTTGATATTCCAATACACTGCGCCTCAGGGTTACATCACTTAATGATAAATTCGTACAAGGTTAGACTACAATTAGAATAGTGTGTCAGTTTTTGCTGACCCATTATAGAAAGACTATTAAAACCATAGAGAGTGCACAGCATAGGTTCACCAATATCATTCCAATGCAGATTTGAAATTATGAAGCATTTTGATAGGATAAATATTTCCTCTGGATGGTGAGTCAGTGATGAGCTATCACCAATATATAATTGTTGCAAAGTGAGTGAAAAGGTATTTTTTATGCAGAGAGCTGTTAGAGCTTGGAATGTTTTGCATCTGTTATGATGGGTAATGTGCTGAGCCAGAGGTTTGCCACCAACCATATTGGTATAGACATCAAAAGAGGCATCTAAACCTCTGCCGAACAAGCATTTGGCCCCTTATTTTCATATACAAAGGGATAATGCTTGTTTGAGGGCCTCTTAGCAAATTGGGAGTCAAAATTCCCCGCTTTGCCTTTTACGTTGAGTCATAGGGCCAATTTCGGTCAAGCCTTGTGGAATGGGCTTAGTGGACTGACCATTCTGCACTCAAAAATGGGCCAAAGTCAATGTCTAGTTCTTCATTCAAAATGTATGGTTGACTCCTGATCTACAGATAACAAATTTCCTATCTTTGCTAAGAGGTTTGCAAGCTGAGAGAGTGAGCATTGTTCAAGTGTAGATATAACAAATCAAATATAATTTTAAAGAGCTGATATTTCAAAAAGTTGTTTATTAATTACAGTACAGACAAATCAGTGATTCATTTATTGTTAAAAAGCAAAAGCAAAATAAAATCTTTTAGTGGAGCCATGTAATTGCCTTGACCAATTTGAACTTTCTTAGCATATCATTAAAGTCCAATTAACTGACAACTCGGTTATTTTTGCTTGTGTTGAAGGCCAAAATATTTTACCAGAATCCAAGTACTATCAATCATGAGGTTGTGTTTGTTTCTTCCAGTACACATTCCATATTAATGCTTCAGTGGGACTTGCTGCCAGCTATGTTTAACAGGTGGCTGAACAGATTTCCATGCTAAAAGGAATTTAAATTTTTTTGTAATAATACATGAAGTAAATATGTAATTATAACACTTTTCTGCAGAGATACCTAATCAGTATGTAAATCCACAGATACTGGGGAATTGCTGAATCCAGCATACATCAGCCTTCAAATGACATGTTAAGCAGGCGCATAGCTTTTGAAAAATAGCCCACACAATGTTCCAGATGGATTAATTTATTTAAGTTGTTTTTGTTTTTCCATATAAACTAGGTAGCCCTCACCTCAATATACCTGGTGTGATACTGTAATTTGAAGTACAATAAAACCCAAAAGATTGCAATTGTCACCATTTGCTCTGGCAACCACCGCCAGAAAACAAAAACCTCGCAAAAGAGAATAAAATTACCAGTAAAATTCAAATGTGCATATCATGCATGCTGGTTACTTCAAATGTGTAATTTTAGTATAATGTTTTACATGACATTTTAACTCATTTATATATTTCTGCTATATAATATCATCATATATGCACAGTTAACATTTCTTGATGGAGATATTTGACAGCAAATAATTGTCATGTATTCAAACAATAAAGGTCTTAGAATCCAACTTAATTAAAATCAGGGGTCCTGATTTTAACCCTCACCACCCAGTGGGAACAGGGTGGATGAGCAGTTAAAATTGAGGAAATCCATTTACCACCCGATTTCCTCCCTGAGCTGACACTTCATGATTTTAATTGAGCAGCTGACTCTGTTCCAAAATGCACCCTCCGCAAACTGAATGAATATATTTATGACAGACCCTGACACGATTATAACTGGACGGGGACATAAGTCCAACCCATTGGCCAACCTGCTTAGTAATACCTTGCAAGATTTGTCCCAGAAACTGCTGACACAAGCTGATGGAAAAATTGGAGGGGCACTCCTCCATTTATGTAGATGTATAGAATTTTTGTAATGTTTCAAATTGATGCATTTCAGAGCTTGGCGATTGCTTCTCTATCATTTGTTTGCCTTACTCATCCTGATTAAACATCTTCAGGTTATCATAGATGCTATTTTTGCTTCTTTAATCTGGATGGATGGACTGTTGGAGGAAGACCAGTTGTGGAAGCAGCAGCAGTCTCAAGAAGGAATATGAGCAACAGCTAGGCTGTTAGAGCACAACAGATGAGGGAAGCTGCTTGTAGAAGGCCTCACACAGCCCACAGGAAGTATAGACTATATTAGAGGAGCAGTGTGTTAGGAATTGCCGCAGGGATTGTACTTTGCTGATGGCTGTGAAAGTCACAGCTGCCATGAACATTTTTGCTTCAGACTTCTTCCAGGCTGCTTACAGAGACATCATCCAGTGCATTTGCTGCATTAAGCAAATCATCAATACCCTCATAACCTGAGCCAATCAGTACATTACTTTCCCAATGGCCAATAACAACCATGATGAGAGATCTTTGGGATTTACAGAAGTAGCCAGCTTCCCTTGTGTATAGGGAATCATTAACTTTAGGCATGTACCGATCAGGGTACCAGAAGATAAGCCAGCAGATTTGCTCAACAGAGACTTCCGTCATTTCGTCAATGCCCAACTGTTGTGACATCACCAGCAACAGATCATGCAAGTCTGCCAGTTTCGCTAGCAGATGCGACAGTGCTTTCATCCTGAGACACTCATCCATACCCCACTAATCAACCCCTCCAGGGCTGTCAGAGGTTGGCTGCTAAGGAACAAGTGACACTCCTTCTACATTTGGATGAATATATCCCTCTGCTACTCCACCAAGCCTGAGCAGCATGGGTGCAATAACACTGTGGGACTACCAGAAACATCTTGAATACATCCTTAACATGTTGAAGCTAAGGTTCCAGTGTCTTGATCAGTCTGTGGGCTTCCTTCAATATTCCACAGGCAACATGGCTATGCAACAAGGATTGTAGTTGGAGGAGACACAGCAATAGCAAGAGACATCATTTGACAAGGAAGAATCAGATGAAGGTGAAGGAAAACCAGAAGAGGAGGTGGGAAGGATCGTAAGTACAATGACTGGCAAGTAGAGAGGCCAGGAAGCAGTTAATTGCTCACTAGCTTCGTAGGCCTGTTCAATCCACTCACTTGAAAAGTGATAAGAAGCCTTGCATTAACATCCATGTTACTGCCTGCATCACTCCATTCAATTTGCAATAAAAAATTCAATCTCTATATTAGTAATCCTGAAAATGCAGACTAACTAGCTGCAATGAAAAGAGACCATAAACCAAATTCCCAAATGCCTAAAAACAGTTTTGAATTTATTTACAAATAGAAGATTTAACAAAAATCTCTTGACACCCATGTGCTCAAACCATTGTGCTTCAGCAGAGCTGGTGGATGCTGCTCTTATTCATGTGGGGATCCTTAAGTTGACTGGTACCTCTTGTGTGCTTAAGCCCAAAATGGTCTGGCTTCAGACCGTTTCTACCAGGGCAGTCTGGCCCAGCTGACTTTCTGGCACTGTACCGTATATTGGTTGAAAGGGTGGTGAGGGAGACAACGTGCTGACATCCTGTGAGAAGACAACACATGTCACTCTTTCTGTACCACTGTCATTTCCACTGATGTGCAGAAGGACAGACAGCTGGAGATGTATAGCTCCTTGAAGCCCCTGTCTGCTCACTCCACCAATATATCCAAAATGGAGATCTGCCTCTCCAGACGGATGTGTATCTATTCAAGGCAGAGTACAGGTTTGAACCCAGAGTCTGCATGGCAGCTCTTCGAACTTTCACTAAACCTTCAAAGCGTGCAGACCTCAACTACTGTTGCGAGGGGCTGGCTGTAGCATCTGTGGAGTTGGCCACATTTTCGAAGGTAGTCTGCAGCGGAGAATGCCATGCAAGATGACACCACTAGTGTTGAAAGTAACTCCTCCATACCTTCAACCGTGGTGTTGAAACACCTTGGCAGGACATCCAATACCACCTGCCACTTTTGCGAGGCGAGCAGTTTGCTTTTCATTGCTGGTCCCTGAAATCCCTGTGCACTAATGCTAGGTGCAGCACCACTGCAGACTCTTTCACCTTATTCTCTAACCCAGTTATGGTGCCAAGCTCTGTGCTGGTGCACAGGAGAGACAGAGTACAAAAGAATATCTTTTCGTGTTTGCCGGGGTCTTCTGGCTGTTGAGAAAGACAAAGACGAAAGGGAGTAGAATTAAAATGATATGGGGAGGCTGCATAGTTGCACAAGACCTGCTTCACATTGTAACTTATCACAGAATCATAGAACAGTTATAGCACAGAAGGAGGCCACTTGGCCGTTGAGTCCATGCTGGCTATCTGCAAGAGCAATTCAGCTAGTCCAACTCCCCCACCCTTTCCCCGTAACGCTGAAAGTTTTTTTTTATCTTCAGGTGCTTATCCAATTCCATTTTGAAAGCCACAATTGAATCTATCTCCACAATCCTCTCAAGCAGTGCTTTCCAGATCCTAATCACTCACTGCGTAAAAAAATGATTTATCGTGTCACCTTTGGTTCTTTTGCCAATCAACTTACACCTGTGCCTTCTGGTTTTCGGACCTTCTGCCAATTGGAATGGGGGTTTCTCTTTATCTATTCTATCTAGACCCTTCATGATTTTGAAAACCTCTATCAAATCTCTTCTCAACCTTTTCTTCTCTGAGGCAACAGCCCAGCTTCCCCAATCTATCCACGTAACTGAAGTCCCTCATCCCTGCAAGCATTCTTGTAAATCTTTTCTGCACTTTCTATAAAGCCTTCATATCCTTCCTAAAGTGCAGTGCCCAGAATTGGACACAATACACCAGTTGAGGCTGAACCAGTGGTTTATAAAGATTCATCATAACTTCCTTGCATTTGTACTCTATGCCTTGATTTATAAAGCCCATTTGCCTTTTCAACTACCTTTTTAACCTGTCCTGCCCCTTCAATGATTTGTGTATATAGACCCCCGGGTTCCTGCACTTCCTTTAGAATTGTACCCTTTAGTTTATATTGCCTCTCTTCCATTCTTCCTACAAAAATGTATCGCTGCATTAAATTTTATATGTCCACCCATTCCACTAGCCTATGTTCTCTTGAAGTCTATCACGCTCCTCACTACAGTTCACAAGCTTCCTTTTGTGTCATCTGCAAATTTTGAAATTGTGCCCTGTACACCCAAGTCTATGTCATTAATATATGTCAAGAAAAGCAGTGATCCTAGTACTGAACCCTGGGGAACACCACTGCATTCTTTCTTCCAGTCCAAAAAACAACCATATACTACTGCTCTCTGTTTCCTGTCACTCGATCGACTTTGTATCCATGCCGCTACTGTCCTTTTTTATTCCATGGCACTTTGACAACTGCTTTTTGGAAGTCCATATACATCACATTAACTGCATTACCCTCATCAACCTTCTCTGTCACCTCATCAAAAAATTCAATCACATTAGTTAAACATGATTTGCCTTTAACAAATCTGTGCTGGTTTTCCTTAACTAACCCACACTTGTTCAAGTGATTGTTAATTTTGTCCTAGATTATCGTTTCTAAAAGCTTTCCCACCACTGAGCCTAAACTGACTGGCCAGTAGTTGCTGGGTTTATCCTTTTTTGAACAAGGGTGTAACATCTAATTCTCCAGACCTCTGGCGTATCCAAGGAGGATTGGAAGATTATGGTCAGTACCTCTGCAATTTACACCTTTACTTCCCTCAGCATCCTCAGATGCATCCCGTCCAGTCCTGGTGACTTATCAGCTTTAAGTATGCCAGCCTTTTGAATATCTCTTCTTGATCAATATTTAGCCCATCAAATATCTCAATTACCTCCTCTTTCACTATGACTTTGGCAGCATCTTCTTCCTTGGTAAGGACAGATGCAAAGTAGGCATTTAGTACCTCAGCCATGCCCTGTGCGTAGATCCTTTTTTGGTCCCGTATTGGCCCCAGCCGTCCTCTGACTTCCCTTTCACTATTTATATGCTTATAGAAAACCTTTGGATTCCTGTTTATGCTAGTTTCCAGTCTCTACTCATACTCTTTCATTTCCTTTCTTACTGCCCCTTTGAACTTTCTATCATCAACCTGGTTCTCACTTGTATCATCAACCTGATGTCTGTCGTACCCACCTTTTTTCTACTTTATATTACTCTCTATCTTTTTTTGTTATCTAGTGAGCTCTGGATTTGGTTGTTCTATCTTTCCCCTTGCGGGAATGTACCTTGACTGTACCTGAACCATTTCCTCTTTAAAGGCAGCACCTTGTTCCATTACCATTGTGCCTGCCAAAGATTTATTGAAGGTTTATATATATAAAAATTTATCTAATTTATTAATTTAATAGTCAGAGTAAGTTAGATTCCTAGTACTGAGTTTGACACACCTCCCTAGTTTAACGAGAAAACATAAAGCTGCAATAATCACCAACCAATCACCTACCCTTTGTCCTTTGACATCACTCCTTTTTTTTGCTGATTTATGGTCTTCTGAGTCCCACACTGTGAGGTGAAGGAAAAAGATGCAATCATGATGGGGAGGTGTTGAATTGACAGCAAGTAGCTGGAGCATGAACTGAAGAAAGAGTCCTGAGAGAAGTTGGTGATTGTTCAAAAGCTAGCAAGTGCGAGGAGAATGGTGCTCGTGGCTGGTGTGAAGGAACAGAGAAGGTGAGCATGTGTTGGTAATGAGAGTGAGAGGTGGTGGTGGGTGATAGATGGGAAAAGAATTGTTGACCGTGGTGGGGAGGTGGGGTAAATGACAAATGTCATGAGTTGTAGAGCAAGAGCAATGAAGAGCAGTACGGTAAAGGCCTGCTGCCTATCCCGAACCCGACGACATGTGTTGGGTTCAGGTCGGGCCGGCTTTCGGGCTTGGGCCAGGTCCGGGTCGGGCCGGACACACATGGTAAGTGCTCTGCTGGTAAGCATTGAAATTAAAAAAACTTACCTGAGCTGGGAGTCCGGGACAAAACTGAGTCTGCGCAGTGAGTGAGTGATGTCACAGTGACGTCATCACGCACACGCTGCAGCTTCCTGGAGGTTCCGAGTTGGAAGGTCAGTAAAGGGATGGTCGGGTCAGGTCCGGGTCGGGCTCGGGATCTGGCCGGGTCGGGCTCGGGGCAAAATCGGAGGGACTCGGACTGGGTCAGGCTCGGGTCCACTGTGGTTCGGTCGGGCTCGGGTTGGGTTCTTTTTCCCGACCTGAGCAGGCTTTACAGTATGGACCTTGCTCCTGTAGTGAGATTATTGAAGTACTTCCTACATTGTCTCCATTTCCTGTGGGTGAAACTCTTGGAACTGACGATCTCTGCAATCTCGCTCTATGCCCGGTGGACAAAATGTTTGTTCACCCTTCTGGCATTCCTGGGGGACAGGAATTCCCTTCTCACTCTCACCTCTTCCAGTCACCTTCAGGGAGGCTTCTAAGAACGCGGGGGCTTGCCTGTGACTCTTCTAGCATCTCAGAAATGTAATAAGGCAGAAGAGAATGCAATCAGAGCAAATTCCTACTTTAAATAGGCCTCTGGTTGGCCTTCGGGAAACTACGCCCTGGAAGTGGGTTGGTTTCCAATTGGGTCAGACAGTTCAGTTGGAAACTTACCAGTGAGGTTAAAGTGGGGCTCAGGAGTTAAAATATCTGGGTCTGTTTTTGGCTGAAGTGGGTGAGTTTTACACTGAATAGAAAACTCGCCCACCCAAAACTGACTTGGAGTTAAGATTGGAGCCACAGTATAGAAAGAGTTGCATTGCTTTAGTCAGGGTTCAGTATTCATTGGAGAAAGAATATTAATATTATCCAGGT
Organism: Heterodontus francisci; assembly: GCF_036365525.1. Taxonomy (NCBI): domain Eukaryota; kingdom Metazoa; phylum Chordata; class Chondrichthyes; order Heterodontiformes; family Heterodontidae; genus Heterodontus; species Heterodontus francisci. The sequence continues at coordinate 71,470,333 of NC_090384.1, forward strand.
CATAGATATTAATAGATTATAATATTTAAAAATGTAACACTCTACCATAATGATTACAGCAGGTGAGGACCTGGCTTATTGTTATGCTTATATTCAATGTACTCTGCTGAATGCAACAGTGCACTCACAGTTACTTTGCACTGGTGAAAACAAACCCTGTAGCACAGCAATGCGACAAGTGATGTTAGGTAAATGATAATAATGTGCTGATGCATTTTATTTATCAGGAACATGAAAACTGGGGGCGGGCTAATGGATATTTAATATTGGTTCTCCCAACGTGGAGTTTTATTTGACATTTGAATTCAGTTATATATTTCTGCTATATGGCTGCAGTGTGCTTGTCCACATGATTGACAGCAGTAAAACTTTGTTCATTGAACAATGCCTTAAAACTGTCTGTATCACTTGAGAGGAGGATTGACTGGCGAGGCGATAATACTATCAAACTACAATGACGCAGCAGCTCTGCCTGATAAGAAAACTCACATAGGTGCAAATGACTTTGATATTCAGTTGTTTTCTCAATACTGAAAAAGCAGACTCCAAAAAGCAGTCTTTCAGCAAGGGTTACTTAAATACTCACAAGGTTTTACTGCAATCATTGAAACCATGCACTTTGAAAACACTATCAATTATTATTAATAAAGTTGCTGTGGATAACCCCATTGCTATTCATTAACATAGATCAAACTGAACTTCTTGGGGACATTGTGCGACATTAATTGGATCACAAAGTTAAAGTTTTTTCTTCAGGTCAAGTCACAGCAAAATGTCCGGAAAATGACTTCAATGAGTGGGATAAGTAATTAGGATGTAAGAAATATTTAAGGTACTTTTTAGAAGTGACTCTCTGGATAACTAATTTGCATCCAAATCATGAGTTATAAAATCTTTTTCATTTTATGGAATGAAAGGCAGACTGCGCTGAAGACTCCATATTATTTCATGTTGATTTAATAGAAATATAGTAAAAGCATATTAACTGCTGGAGTGAAGAGCAGAAAATATTCACTTCAATGAATTTCTGTAATGTTACCACAAGATTAGATGAAAATAAGTATCAGATCTGGTCAGAAAGGAACACAAATGCTTCAAAGTGTGTATAATTTATTTTATTTGTTGGATGGGAGCATCGCTGGCAAGGCCAGCTTTTGTTGCCCTTGAGAAACTGGTGGCTGCCTTCTTGAGCCACTGCAGTACATGTGGTGTAGGTACACGCACAGTGCTGTTAGGGAGGCAGTTTCAGGATTTTGACCCAGTGACAGTGATGGAACGGCAATATAGTACCAAGTCAGGATGATGTGTGACTTGGAGGGGAGCTTGCAGTTGATGGTGTTCCCATGCATCTGCTACCCTTGCCCTTCCAGGTGGTAAAAGTTGCAGGTTTGGAAAGTGCTGTTGAAGAGCTTTGGCGAGTTGCTGCACTGCATCTTGCCGTTTGTGCACACTGCTACCACTGTGCAGCAGTGGTGGAGGGTGTGAATTTTTAAGGTGGTTGATGGGGTGCCAATCAAGCAGGCTGCTTTGTCCTGGATTATGTCAAGCTTCTTGAGTGTTGTTGGAGCCGTACTCATCCAGGAAAGTGGAGAGCATTCCATCAGTCCCTTGACTTGTGCCTTGTAGGTAGTGGCCAGGCTTTGGGAAGTCAGGAGATGAGTTATTCACCACAGAATTCCCAGCCTCTGACCTGTTCTTCTAGCCACTGTATTTATATGGCTGGTCTAGTTAAGTTTCTGGTCAATGGTAAACCCCACAATGTTGATAGTGGGGGAATTCAGTGATGGTAATGCCATTGAGTGCCAAGGGGAAATGGTTAGATTTTCTCTTGTTGGAAGTAGTCATTGCCTGGCACTTGTGTGGCCCGAATGTTACTTGCTACTTATCAACCCAGTGTTGCCCAGGTTTTGCTGCATGCGGGCATGGAGTGCTTCAGTATTTGAGGAATCACGAATGGCACTGAACACTGCAATCATCAGTGAACATTCCCACTTCTGACTGAATGAAGCAACTGAAGATAGTTGGGCCTCGGACAATATCCTGAGTAACGCTTGCAGCTATGTCTTGGGGCTGAGATGATTGGCTTCTAATAACCACAGCAATTTTCCTTTGTGCTAGGTATGACTCCAACCAGTGGAGAATTTTCTCCCGATTCCCATTGATTTCAATTTTGCTAAGTCTCTTTGATGCCTGCCTTGATATCAAGGGCAGTCATTTTCGCCTCATCTCCAGAATTCAGCTATTTTGTCTATGTCTGGACCAAGGCTGTAATGAGTTCTGGAGCCAAGTGGCCCTGACGAAACCCAATTGAGCATCGGTGAGCAATTTATTGCTGAGTAAGTAGGCTGGATATTTCGGTGGCAGATTTGGACAATGGTGGTCCGCCCTCGCGGAGCCACCACGATATTAAACGCGGATGCTCATTTAAATGGCTGGGGTGGATTGTCCCCCCCGATGACGTGGAGGGAGCTGGCGGTCCGTCCTTGGCAATGGCGTCAGGCACCACTACGCAGACACCGAGGCCATTTTTAAAGGGTTTTGAGCCTTACATTGCAATATAAATTTTTAAAGGAGTAATGATTCTGAAAAATAAAATAAAGTGACCCTGACCCTCTCCCACCGCCCCCACCCCCCACCAGTGTCCCGCCTTGGATACCTGGATGGGTATCTGAAGGCATGGGAGTGCCGGCCACCGGCACCAACATCGCCCCAGAATGGACGGCGGGAGTGGTAAGTAATTAATTCTTTTATTTTAATAAATTAACATGTTTAATTTTGGCCCTGTCGCCAAGTGGCGGGGGAGCTGCTATGAGGCCTCGCTGCTACCGGCAATATTGGACTGGACCTTCCCGGCGTCAAGGCCCTCTGCATCACCACCCCACCCCCCCCCACCCCTGGCCATGATCCCCGATGTCAGGGGGGCTGTAAAATCCAACCCAGTGTTACCTGATAGCACTGTCAATGACACCTTCCATCACTTTGCAGAGTAGGGCGGCACAGTGGCGCAGTGGTTAGCACCGCAGCCTCACAGCTCCAGTGACCCGGGTTCAATTCTGGGTACTGCCTGTGTGGAGTTTGCAAGTTCTCCCTGTGTTTGCGTGGGTTTTCTCCGGGTGCTCTGGTTTCCTCCCACATGCCAAAGACTTGCAGGTTGATAGGTAAATTGGCCATTAGCAATTGCCCTTAGTGTAGGTAGGTGGTAGGGAAATATAGGGACAGGTGGGGATGTGGTAGGAATATGGGATTAGTGTAGCATTAGTATAAATGGGTGGTTGATGGTCGGCACAGACTCGGTGGGCCGAAGGGCCTGTTTCAGTGCTGTATCTCTAAACTAGACTAATGGGGCAGTCAATTGATTGGATTTGTCCTGCTTTTTGTGGATAGGATATACCTGGGCAATTTTCCACATTGTTGGGTAGATGCTTGTTCTATAGCTGTACTAGAACAGCTTGGCTAGGGGCACAGCTAGTTCTGGAGCACAAATCATCAGTAATACAACTGGGATGTTGTCAGGACCCATAACATTTGCTGTATCCTGTGCCTTCAGCCATTTCTTGAAGTTATGTGCAGTGAATCGAATTGGCTAAAGACTGGCATCTTTGATGCTGGGGAGCTCAGGAAGAGGCTGCGATGGATCATCCACTCTGCACTTCTGGCTAATGATGGTTGCAAATGTTTCAGCCTTGCCTTTTGCACTGATGTGCTGGTCTCCCCCATCATTGAGGAAGGGGCTATTTGTGCAGCCTCCTGCTCCAGTTTGTTGTTTAATTGTCCACCACTATTCACAACTGGATGTGGCAGGACTGCAGAGCTTTGATGTGATCCATTGGTTGTGGGATCACTTGATTCTGTCTATCGCATTCTGCTTCCACTGTTTAGCATGCATGTAGTCCTGTGTTGTAGTTTCAGCAGGTTGGCACTTCATTTTTAGGAATGCCTGGTGCTGCTCCTGGCATGCTCTTCTGCACTCCTGATTAAACCAGGACTGATCCCCTGGCTTGATGGTAACGATAGAGTGAGGGATTTGCCAGACCGTGAGGTTACAGATTGTGGTTGAATACAATTCTGCTGCTGCTGCTGGCCCACAACCCCTCATGACCACCCAGCTTTTGAGCTGCTAGATCTGATCTGAATCCATCCCATTTAGCACAGTGGTAGTGCCACACAGCACGATGGGGGGTATCCTTAGTTTGAAGACGGGACTTCATCTCCACAAGGACTGTGTGGTGTCATTCCTACCAGTACTGTCATGGACAAATGCATCTACAGCAGGTAGGTTGTTGAGGGCAAGGTAAAGTCAAACCATCATCCTCCATGAGTAGGTATTCCCTAATTTGTGGGATTGAAATTTTCTCAATTAGTTGGTCACAAATTTATTTCATTAGTTAGTGTGCCAAATTTGCATGCAGAAGCCAACTGACACAATGATATCACATATTGTTTTATGGGCTCACTGTTTCCCTGTCATCTCTGATGGAAAGTCTATCATTCAATCATCTCACTTTTCTTCAGGCTGAAGTATTTTTCAAGAGCACTTACCGCCTTATTGAACATAGATGCATCATCCGTTAGCTGCTCAAATATACGCTGAACCTCTGCTCCAAGGCAATGCCTGAGTATCACGATTTTGTGGGCTGCTGCTACATCTGTGCCGTCCATACCCATAGCGAGTAAGTAGGTTTCTGTTAGCGGGAATGAATCTAGAAGAATCACTCGACACTCAGGTCTGCTCCAATGTCAAACAGTTTATTACGCCAGCCAGCGGGGAGCAGGTCACTGGGCTGTCCAGATGCCTCTCCACCGAACAAAGGAAAATCCACAACAGATATACAGTTACTCAGCCCATCCTGGCCGGACATAATCCAATCAGAACGGTTATTGATTACATACATTACACATAGTACCAATTAGATTCCTGATTAGGCATCATGTGGCAACGTGATCAGCTCATGCAAGCCCCCGATCACCAATTGATGATCTCAGGCCCCATCAATTATCCTTGAGTCTTCCAACTGTCACTTTTAATTGGGCCTGCATTCCTGAGGGTGCCATGCAGTCTGCAGTTACACTGATAAGAGGGGCCCCTCTTGTTGTCTGTGCAATGCTGTACCATGCTCAAACTGCGAGCTAACTAATCTGTCCCACAATGCCTCGGTCAAATACTCCATTTTGTACCAATATGTAGCTATACTTTCAACTCATATATGAGAGTATATATATATACGTATATTCACTAGGATTATATTAATCTACTTACTCAAATAACATTTAAACAGTATGATATTTACTACAGGTGCCTCTGCGCTTGGGAATACCCTACAACAGTTTCAAACCCAGAAATCCATCTGTCCCACTGAATGGGAGGATCTCCTGGTGATGACTTCCTGGTGATGACAGGAAAGGTGCTGGGGCCAGTAACTTTAAATTGCTCATCATCTTCATCACCAGATGTTATGTTTCATGCCCCAACACTGAAGAAATGAGAGCAATAAAAGCAAAATACTGTGGATGCTGGAAATCTGAAATAAAAACAAGAAATGCTGGAACCACTCAGCAGGTCTGGCAGCATCTGTGGAAAGAGAAGCAGAGTTAACGTTTCATGTCAGTGACCCTTCTTCTTCTGAAGAAATGAGACTCACTATTTCTGTGTGTGCAGGCTTTATTCAAAATGGCAACCCAGATCTGTCTTAGTTGCTCTTTTGGAACCATGGCCTCTCAAGGTTGACTGACAGCATAATGAGCAGTCTTACAAACACAGCACAGAGCAATGAATCACTGAGCAATCAAACACAACAACTAGGTCAATTATCCTTATGGTGCATTTACTTTATGCATTGCGGGACTATGGGAGAAAGAAGAGTGCTTGAATGGGTCTAATGGAATAGCTTTGCCAGGCATGATGGGCCAAATGTCCTCCTTTAGTGCTGAATGATTCTATGAATTTGCACCCAGGCTAAATGAGTAAATATACCCATAAGAGTGATCTACTGAGAAAATACAGAAAGCAACTCAATTGAATGCATGCTTCATGCTTTGTTTAATAATGCTCAATTGTTTGCAGTCATGTACATTATCCTCTTGCAATTAGGAATATTAGACCCTTCTTTTGTGTGGCTACTGGACCAAGCTCCGTACCTCTTCACAATATGTGTGATGCTATGATTTATGTCCATGTCATGGTGCGAGCAGTATTGTTTAAAATTCTTCTCCAAACTCAAACAGATCTACAGTGCAATAATTTTAATATGAACAGATTTTTCTGAATTTGCCCAGTTCAGATTGGATTTAAGAAAGTGTGCCTCTGTAACTGTCTGAATAAATCCTGAAACATATAACTGAGGTGCTTTTGCACAAGCTCGAATTTAAATACAAACGTATTTTTTTTTTACAGTAGGTGTAAACCATCCCATGGTAATTAAATGGAGAAGCGTAAACTTAAAGGTAATTTTTCTTTGAAATCATATTACTAATGTAGGAAAGAAACCTGTCAGTGCAGACAACAAAAATAATTTCGATATGTCAACTATAAACAGCACAACTGAATTGCTCCCCAAAGTAATGTTGTTGCATAGTATTTAATTAAAACTTTTCGATGATGGGGCAATACAATTTTTTAGACCTATTATATTGGTTTCATTTCATTTTTATGGTTCTTCCTTTTTTTAACCAAATGTGCAAAAGTTCCCAATATGTACTTTGTGCCAACTTCTTTCACCTATTTAGTTATTGTTAGGAATATTCTATTCCCACAATGTACTGTTTTGCCTAAGCATGCCTGTTTGACTGATGAAAGAGTCCATTACAGCACCCGTTTATTGCACATGAAGTTGTCTATATGGTTTATGAAGGATTACAAATGTGAGCATGTATTTATAAGAAATTTTGTAATCTGCAAAATGGCACCTGGCATCAGCATCATTAAAAATAGCTATGAAAGGCACTTCTGTGTAGGGACTAACATCTTATTTCCCATTCTGAGTAGTATCTTCACGTGGTTAGAGTGCATTTCCTGCACGTCCACAGTGAATAAATGATAGACAGAGCAGCAGTAAATATAAAGAAAATATGATTGCACTGATGCCAGACAGCAGGCTGGAAATTGTTTCATTTCTTGTTCATGGGATAATCTGCGCTCGGAGCAGGGCTGTTGATCTTACTAAATTTCCTGAAGATAAAGAGCATGGCCTATAGACATAATAGGATTACTTATACTTTTTGTAGAACTTCCTGTTTCATGACAGCAGATTTGTGAATAAATTGAGATTTTTTTTGTCTGGATGCTGCTCACCTGCTTCAATCTTGGGTACAATTACTGTCAAAGCACCTGCAACCAGTTTTGCCAATCATTTTCTGTCCATAACACCCTGGCAATTAACCCTGTTACCATAATCAACTTGGAATGAAGTTAAAACAAATATCTTCTTGAATCACAGGGAACATACAGAAAAATAGGGAACAGGGAATTTTATGAAGAATAATGAATGCCTGGGAGTATTATTGAGTAGCACTGACAATGTGACAAACTGCAAGAGCAAAAACCAAATGATTTAACTGTGATCCAAGTGCAAAGACGAGATTATAGCCTTAGAATCATACCTAAATGTGCTATCTCTTTTAATAATCTACAGTAAGGTATTTTAAAGTGTGATGATATTCACAAACCAACCACTGACCACCTCCAGGCGCGTATCCATTGTCTCTCGAGATAAGGAGGCCCAAAAGAAAAGAAGATGATATTCATACTGAAAGGTCAATGATTATGGCAAAATGTCTGACACTTTATCAAATGATAATCTACACCTGAGCATGAGTAAATAATTTTGTACCTACCAAGGCTTCAGGTGATGTTTGCCTCAAAGTTCAATGCAAGTTGAGTTGACACAACTTTAGTATCAGTGTTTATCTCTTTGTACATGATTTTGAATGGTGCCTGTTTACAATTTGAGTTTAGTTTTCCTTTGCTTTTTGCAGCCATTTGAAAACCTAGCAAGAAATTGGGGAAAGGGGAAAAAAGTCTGTAAGTCCACCTAAGTGCTTTGTTTTTGGTTGGGAGGGCATTTGGCAGAGAAAGACTAAGGGTTGTAGTAATTATGCAATTGTATATCACTATCAGGAAAGAACCTGCACTTATATAATGCTTTTCACAACCTCGGGATGTCTCAAATCACATTTATAATCAATGAAGTACTTTTGAAGTGCAGTCACTGTAATGAATTCATATATAATTACCATTAAAACCAACTAATAAGTTACTTGGAATTAGGAGGAATTAAGATTTTATGGTCTGTTTAGTTCTCATGGAGTGGCATTTATATATTTTCCTAGTTTTAATTTATCTCTTTACTCGCAGGTATTTATGCAATAAAGGGTTACTAGATAGTGGGGGTGCTGGACTCCTGCAGAATGAAAGCTCAGTGTAGGTTGGAGCCCTTCCCCTTTGCAACCATTTCCCCTTTCTGGCACAAATCCAAATTAACCTTGATTTACGATCTTGTGCTTGGGCTAAGACAGACCTCGCGTTGCTACTGAAGAGTTCCAAACATGAACAACAGTTTGGTTACATCTTGGATGCTAAAACATAACTTGCTTGGGACGTTCCTGTCCTTGATGAAAGATCAGGAAAATCAAAGGACCCTTCATCCCTTCTTAGCACAGTGTTGAAAAACTGATGAGTCTATCAAGAACATTTTTGAATATTCCATGGTATGAAGATGTGCAAATTCCTTGTCTTTATGGTCTGCTAAAATACAGATATAAATTAATATTTTGCAGCAGACTCTTGTGTCAATCAGAATTTCATTTAATTCTGTATTTTCCAAAGTATCCACTAATTGGGCAGATGAAACCCTGCCTAGCCCCAAAACAGAATAAGCCCCAATTTTAACCTCATCATCCATATTACAGCTATCTGATTTTAATCTCCATTGAAGGAGAATAAAATTGGAAGGGGTGTAAATGGGCATCTGGTCCAAACCTGTGGTGATTGTGCTAGGTGGGTTAAGTTAAAATAGAGTCTATACTCGATTAATCATTGGAATTAGCAGGGAACAATAATGTAATAATTGCATTGTAAATGCACGTATCGTAGCATCAAATCATTATGCAAAATTCAACTGTGTTGATCATCAGCTTTTATCGGCAAGCATTGTGAAAGTATGGTGTAAATAGAACAGCTCTGAATGAGTTTTCTATCTTTATCTGGAGAAGTTTCACAGTGATTACTAATTCAATCCTATTCTAATTATAAAAGTTTGCCTGGCACAACACTAATCTCTGGAATGCAGCGTCACACTACTTTGAGGCTATTGGTTTGCATTTCTCTGTATATGAAAAGTCTTTTTTTTATAATCAGTTCAGTTGATCACCAAGAACTAAAGGTTACACAATCTTGCATATGATTAGTACTATTGAGATTCTGTTTTTGAGTGATCTTTAACTCTTGAAAAGTTGGTAAAGTCTTGGAAGATTTTAAATGTGTTCTTTGGTTGCTTTCTGAACAACATCTGAAGATCACTTCAAAATCTTTGTGATTTGAAGGATAATTTTCAATGGATACAATATTTTTATACAGGATTTGCAGTAAGAAATTTCTATCTTTGCTTTAATACAAGCCTTAATGTCAAATGGAGCCCTCAGAAGGCATATTAATATTATTATTATTATTGACTATCCCTCTTAGGCGAGGATGGTTGTCTTCCTTGAGTCCGAAGATGGCTGATTCGGAATCTACAGACTTTATGGCGTGCAGGGCATTTGTTGTCATGTGGGATGTCTGGTCCTGTATTATTAGTATGGGTCATGGCTTGTTCTGTTAGCTGCTCTTGCTTTTCCTCTTCATTTTGTCATTGGGTCTCAAAATGCTGGGATCCTTCCTATAGACTCTGCCTCCATCTGGTATGGTCCAGGGCGATGGTCTCCCAGGAGTTAATGTCAATGTTGCATTTCTTCATATTGGCTTTCAGCACATCCTTGATGTGCTTCTTCTGTCCTCCTCTGGTGCATCTGCCCTGCCTGAGTTGGGAGAAGAAGACCTGCTTTGGGAGCCTGGTATCTGACATCCGAACTATATGACCAACCCAACAAAGCTGATGGCGGATAATCATAGCCTTGATGCTTGTGGTGCCTGCTTGTGAGAGGACACTGATGTTGGTGTGCCTGTCCTCCCACTTGGTATGCAGGATCTTCTGCAGGCAGTGTTGATGATATGACTCCAGTGCTTTGAGGTGCCTCCTATATGTTGTCCATGTTTCAGCCTTGTACTGCAAGGTAGGGATCACGACCGCATCGTAGACCATGAGCTTGGTTTCAGTTTTGATGTCGCGATCTTCAAACACTCGCTTCCTCAGGTGACCAAAGGCTGCACCAGCAGATTTCAGGCGATGCTGGATTTCTTCGTCAATGTCATAGAGTCATAGAGTCGTACAGCATAGAAACAGGCCCTTCGACCCACCGCGTCCATGCCGACCATAATGCCTATCTATACTAATCCCATCTGCCTGCATTAATTCCATATCCCTCTATGCCTTGCTCATTCAGGTACCTGTCCAGATGCCTCTTAAATGTTGCTACTTTTCCTACCTCCACCACCTCCTCAGGCAGCTCATTCCAGATACCCACTATTCTTTGTGTGAAAAATTTACCCCTTTGATCCCCTTTAAACCTCCTCCCTCTCACCTTAAATCTATGCCCTTTAGTTTTAGTCACCCCTACCATGGGAAACAGACTCTGGCTATCGACCCTATCTGTGCCTCTCATAATTTTATAGACCTCTATCATGTCCCCTCTCAGCCTCCTTCGCTCCAGGGAAAACAGACCCAGCCTATCCAATCTCTCTTTATAACTCAAGCCCTCCAAACCAGGCAACATCCTTATGAATCTTTTCTGCACCCTCTCTAGCTTAATCACATCTTTCCTGTAGTGCGGCGACCAGAACTGCACACAGTACCCCAAAGGCGGCCTAACCAATGTTATGTACAACTGTAACATGACGTCCCAACTCTTGTACTCAGAGCCTCGGCTGATGAAAGCAAGCATGCCATACGCCTTCTTCACCACCCTGTCTACCTGTGTTGCCACTTTCAGGGAACTATGTACTTGCACCCCAAGGTCTCTCTGCTCAAGAATACTCCCCAGGGCCCTGCCATTCACTGTATATGCCCTGCCCTGGTTTAACTTCCCAAAATGCATCACTTCACACTTGTCTGCATTAAATTCCATTTGCCACTCCCTTGCCCACTTTCCCAGTTTATCTATATCCTGTTGTAACCTTAGACAACCTTCTTCACTGTCCACTATACCACCAATTTTGGTGTCATCTACAAACTTACTAATTATGTCCCTTACATTCACATCCAAGTCATTAATATATATGACAAACAACAAAGGGCCCAGCACTGATCCCTGCGGCACACCACTGGTCACCGGCCTCCAATGTGAAAAGCAACCCTCCACTACCACCCTCTGCCTCCTATCACCAAGCCAATTTTGTATCCAATTTGCTAGCTCACTCTGGAATCCATGTGTTCGAACCTTCTGGACCAGCCTACCATGTGGGACCTTGTCAAAGGCCTTGCTAAAGTCCATGTAGACAACGTCCATCGCCCTGCCCTCGTCAATCCTCTTGGTCACCTCCTCAAAAAACTCAATCAAATTCGTGAGACATGATTTCCCACACACAAAGCCATGCTCACTATCCCTAATCAGACCATGCCTTTCCAGATGTATATAAATCCTGTCTCTCAGAATCCCTTCCAATAACTTTCCCACCACTGATGTAAGGCTCACCGGCCTGTAGTTCCCTGGCTTATCCCTGCTGCCCTTCTTAAATAAAGGCACAACATTAGCTATCCTCCAGTCTTCCGGTACCTCACCCGTGGCTAACGATGATACAAAAGTCTCTGCCAGGGCCCCAGCAATCTCCTCCCTTGCTTCCCATAGCATCCTAGGATACACCTGGTCAGGCCCTGGGGATTTATCCACCTTAATACACTTCAAAACCTTCAACACCTCCTCCTTTGTAATGTTGATATGCTCCAGGATATTGGTGTTCCCTCCCTTGAACTCACTAGCTTCCATGACCTTCTCCACGGTAAATACGGATGAGAAATATTCATTTAAGACCTCGCCCATTTCCTGTGGCTTCACACATAGTTTGCCACACTGATCCTTAAGGGGACCTACTCTCTCCCTAGCTTTTACTCTTAATATACTTATAGAATCTTTTAGGATTCTCCTTTATCTTATCTTCCAAGGAAATCTCATGGCCCCTTTTTGCCCTCCTAATTTCCTTCTTAAGTGTAGTCCTACATCCTCGCTCGATCCCAGCTGCCTATACCTGACATATGCCTCCTTCTTTGTCCTGACCAGACCCTCAATATCGCTCATCAACCAAGGTTCCCTAAACTTGCCAGCCTTGCCCTTCCATCTAACAGGAACATGCCGGCCCTGAACTCTTCCTATCTCACTTTTAAAAGCCTCCCACTTGCCAGTCGTCCCTTTACCTGTAAACAGCCTCTCCCATTCAATTTTTGAGAGTTTCTTACTGATGCCATCGAAATTAGCTTTCCCCCAATTTAGGACTTCAACCTGAGGACCAGTCCTATCCTTTTCCATAACTATCTTGAAGCTAATAGAGTTATGGTCACTGGTCCCAAAGTGCTCCTCCACTGACACATCAAGCACCTGCCCATCCTCATTTCCTAAGAGGAGATCGAGTATAGCCCCTTCTCTAGTAGGGCCATCCACATATTGCTTCAGAAAACTATCCTGGAGACACTTAACAAATTCTTCCCCATCTGATCCCTTAGCACTAAGGCAGTCCCAGTCAATATTAGGGAAGTTAAAATCACCTACTATTACAACGCTGTTCCACAGTGTTCCAACAAGTGTTCCACATTTTTCAGACACTCATCATGAATCCTAATCAATGGGGCTGGGCATGTGCAATTGGAGTTTGCTGATCTAGGACTCTGGTCTTCTGAATGTTAAGTGTAAGTCCCATCTTCTCACATGCCTCAGTAAATACGTTGACGATTTTCTGAAGATCCATTTCTGACACAGCACTTACGGCAGCATCATCAGCGTATTGGAGCTCAATGACTGAAGCTATGGTGGTCTTAGTTTTTGATTGGAGTTGTCTGAGATTAATTGGTTTACCATCCATTCGATAAATAAGCTCACTCTAGTAGGGAGCTAGTCTCAAGTCAGACAGAGCATGACTGCTAGGAAGATTGATAAAAGAGTTGGGGCGATCACCCAACCTGGTTTAACTCCTGTCTTAACTTAAAGGGGTCTGTAATGGATCTGTTGCTAAGGATCACCGTTCTCATATCATCATAAAGCAGGCGAACGATGGTGATGAATTTTGGAGGACATCCATACTTCAACAGAATCTTCCAGAATGTCTCATAATTTACAGAGTCGAAGGTCTTTGTCAAGTGAAGAAATGCTCTGTAGCGAGATTGATGTTGTTCGCAAGATTTATCTTGTAGTTGGCGAGCTATGAAAATCATGTCATTAATGCCTCTTGATGGCCTAATCCCACATTGAGATTCAGGGAGTAGCTCTTCAGAAAGTGTGATGAGTCAATTCAGAATGGTTCTTGTAATGATCTTTCCTGCAATGGAGAGCAGGGAGATGCCTCTGTAATTTCTATGGTTGTATTTCCCCCCTTCTTGAAGATTGTTACAATCGTGGCATCCTTGAGTACATTCGGGACGTCCTCTTCATTCCAGATCTGTAGGATGAGGAGATGGAGCTGTAATGTTAGTTCCTCTCCTCCATGCTTAAAGATTTCAGCAGGCATTCTGGCACCTCCTGCCGCTTTGTTGTTCTTCATTTGTGTGATGGCTTTCATCACCTCCATTGGCGTTTGTGGAGTTCCGAGCTTGTCTCTAACTGGAAGTTGTTGGATGGAGTCGCAAACACTCTCGTCAACAATGCATTCTTGACCGAAAAGGTATTCAAAATGCTCCCTCCAACAGACATTGACAACTTCCCTTTCCTTGATCAGATCTCCCCCATCCTTAGGCCTCAAAGGACCTGGTCCTTGAGTACTTGGGCCATAAATGGTCTTTGTAACAGTGAAGAAGCCACGGATATCATTCATATCAGCTCGATGTTGAATTTCCTTTGCCTTGTCTGTTCTTCATGTTGTGGGTACTCATTTGTACTTCTACCTTTGCTTGTTGATAAGCCAGTTTCTTTTGCTTTGAGTTTGGGTCATTCCACCAGGCACAGAAAGTTTTGTGCTTGTGATCAATCAATTTATTGATATCCTGATCACTTTCATCAAACCAGCCCAGATGTTTCCTGACAGAAAATCCAAGTATATCTTTGCAGGCATTGATGATATTGGACTGAAGGACATCCCAAGTGCTGTGGACACTCTTCTGTTCTTGATTAAGTTTTTCCCTAAGGCATTGTTGGAATCTGTCTCTTTTGATTGGATTCTTCAGAGCTTTGCCGTCGATCATTCGTGGACACCTCTTCTGTTGCATTTGTCATTTGGGAGCCAGTTTGATGGACATGATTGAACAGATAAGTCGGGGATTGGTCCAGCAGTCATCAGCTCCTGTCATTACTCTGGTGCGGACATCTTTGCGATTCTGGGCACTGATGATCACATAATCGATCAGGCGCCAGTGTTTGGACTGTGGGTGTTGCCATGATGTTTTGTACTTGCTCTTCTGGCGGAAGTGGGTATTGGTGATGATAAGCCCATGTTCTGCATATTGGGTAAGAAGTCTGCCATTGCAGTTAACATTGCCAATTCCTTCCCTGGCAATGGTTCCATTCCAGAGATCGGGTTCCAAAGTCCACCCCCTCGTCATCGCTGTGGAATGAGTAAGAATGGGTGAATTAAAACAGGGTGAAGTACGGTGGGACTCTTTATGTCCTGGGCCGCTTCGGTTACCATGAAGGCCTGTTAGGAACCCTGGAAATACTCAGCAGCTTGGGCTCTGGCAAACAAGTCCTCAACGGTAGAACTGGTGGAGGAAGATGTGCCATCTGAAATATCTCAACAGCTGTTCTGGCAGACGAAGGCTGCAGCAGAATGTAACTCTCCAATCATCTTGGTTTCCTTGCCGTTGCATCAAGGTGTCTTTCTGACAGTGTACGTGTGGAAGCTAGTGTGCAACAGTTTCTCCATGTTAAAAGATGTCACGCAGAGGCATATTCCTTTCCGAGCACATCCTCTTAATCAACTATTAATTGAAATCATTTTGCAAGGATTTGTGAGATGAACTTTGAAAAGTCTTCTTTGAACAACAACAAGTAAGTCAACAAGGCAGAATGTTAACTCTGCAGCTCACTCTCTCAAGCTATTAGGACCACAATAGACATAAAAATCTCCAGACAAATATTTGATTCCGTAGCAACTGCATTATACCTCCAAAGAATCTAGGAAAATGAAGTTAAATGCTGTTCCATAAGCTTAATGCGAGATGAGTAAAGCTGAAGTTTTGGAAAATATAGATCAATATCTTGTTTTGCGAATTGGCTTTTGTTGTGCCTTTTAGCTTTCAGTTATGTACAATGGTATTTTTTGTGAGTAAGAATAATAAAATGGTGGTGCAGTCACTTAAAAATGCTGTTATTTCCACATAAACTTAACCTGAAGATATTAGTTCTATGTCCAGAAATGCAAGAAGAACTTAAAATTTATGTTACACCTTATATTATGAGGTGAGGTGAGAGTGACTGCCCTTGACATCAAGACAGCATTTGACCAAGTATGGCATCAAGGAGCCCTAGCAAAACTGAAGTCAATGGGAATCAGGGGGAAAACTCTTCGCTTGTTGGAGTCATACCTAGCACAAAGGAAGATGGTTGCATTTGTTGGAGGTGAATCATCTCAGTCCCAGGACATCACTGCAGGAGTTCCTCAGGGTAGTATCCTAGGCCCAACCATCTTCAGCTGCTTCATCAATGACCTTCCTTCAATCATAAGGTCAGAAGTGGGGATGTTCACTGATGATTGCGCAATGTTCAGCACCATTTGTGACTCCTCAGATACTGAAGCAGTTCGTGTAGAAATGCAGCAAGACCTGGACAATATCCAGGCTTGGGCTGACAATTGGCAAGTAATATTCAGCCACACAAGTGTCAGGCAATGACCACCTCCAACAAGAGTGAATGTATCGCTGCTTGACATTCAATGGCATTACCATCACTGAATCTCCCACTATCAACATCCTGGGGATTACCATTGACCAGAAACTGAACTGGAGTAGCCATATAAATACCGTGGCTACAAGAGCAGGTCAGAGGCTAGGAATCCTGCGGTGAGTAACTCACCTTCGAAATCCCCAAAGCCTGTCCACCATCTACAAGGCACAAGTCAGGAGAGTGATGGAATACTCTCCATTTGCCTGGATGGGTGCAGCTCCAACAACACCCAAGAAGCTCGACACCATCCAGGTCAAAGCAGCCGGCTTGATTGGCACCCCATCTACAAACATTCACTCCCGCCACCACTGATGCACAGTGGCAGCAGTGTGTACTATCTACAAGATGCACTGCAGCAACGCACCAAGGCATCTTAGACAGCATCTTCCAAACCTGTGACCTCTACCACCGAGAGGACAAGGGCAGCAAATGCATGGGAACACCACCACCTCAATTTTCCCTCCAAGCCACATGCCATCCTGACTTGGAACTACATCACAGTTCCTTCACTGTTGCTGGGTCAAAATCCTGACACTTCCTTCCTAACAGCACTGTGGGTGTAGCTACCCCATATGGACTGCAGCGGTTCAAGAAGGCAGCTCACCACCACCTTCTGAAGGGCAATTAGGGATGGGTAATAAATGCTGGCCTTGCCAGTGACACTCACATCCCATGAATGGATAAAAAAAAACACATTGAAGTGGAGCTGCTTTAAAAGCATTAGGCAATATTAATTTTCTTTGTGTAGTGATCATGGTTTGTTTTGAGGGAGCACATGGAGAATGCCTGTTGTTTAATGCCTTTGTTAAAAATCCAATTTAATGTTTGTGACTGCTATTCCATTTTGTAAAAACCTTAATTAAATTAAATTTTTTCCCTGTCTCATTGAAATCTGACATAGGGCAGTCAATTTTCCTGGGAAACAGGATCCATGTGAGGTTGAGGATTGGGGGCTAGGATGTGCGGTAAAACCAAATGCTATTATTAGTGCGAGGCCTGTCCAAGTTGAAGTGCCAGATTTCATGGTCATATGATTGACTGGATAACTGACCAATTTGGTCAGCAGAAGACTGCCCGCCTAACTGCATAATTTCTGGCAGAAACTCCAGGCCATTAAAGGGAAGCAGCATTCATTTATTTAGACAACTTTGAGTTTTGAGTTTGCTGTATCTTTCAGATGGCTGCAAGCAACGAAATGGTGGGGGCCACATCATCTGATGCCACGCTGGAAGTGTTGCCCAAGGTGGGAGTCATGGGAAATCTGCTTTTTCCACAACATGGGAGGTTAAGTGCCTAACAGCTTGGTGAAGGGAGCAGGCTAGAGGTGGCAGATCAGGTCAACAGCAGGACGTTACCCCAAGGACCTGGATACAGTGTCACAAAATATTTAGTAACTTTACAAGAATTGCAAAGTTGTGTACAGCCTCTTCTTTCTCCATCACTTGCATTGTATCTGGTCATATTCCCTCTCCTCTTTCCTCCAGCATTCAGAACACTCATCACTAATCACAAGAGCAGGCTGCACAACCTCTCATTCTCACTCATAACACACACTCACCTGCTGTTCCTGCTTTCACTAACTGCATACTCTTCTCACCTGCTGTCAATTGCACAACCTGCAACTCGTCATGATTTCTCCCTCAATTCAGACTCAAGCCACTTACATTTCACTCAAAACCTTCCCATTCTCAGAGCATCTTTCCTTCTCAGTCACCAGCCATGACTCTCCTCTCCTTCTGCAGGAGAAAATAACACACAATACAAAGACAGAGATAAGAGCAGTGGAGGAACACCCATCATCATGGTCCTCACTGTAATATTATTTGTTCCTTTAGTGTGTGAACTATTATAAGATTCATAGGAATACTAAGAATATACGATGAATACGTGGGTCTTTATTGTAACTTAAACTGGAACATATATGCACACAACTAACACAGGAGCACACCTAAATACGCCTTACACTATCAGTCTACACCCACAGTTGTCTGGTCATGTGTGACACAACATCACTTCCTTCGATGACTGTCCACTTACAGTCTCTTAAGGTGATCCCACAACACTCACCCAGATGGAGTAGCCCTAGGGGAGTGATGGTGGTGCTATGTGACAGGGAACTTTCATATTTCAATCTGTGTGTTCGATACTGGATAAGTCTTGTTTTTATAATAAACTGATAATTTTGTTGTTTATTAAAGAAAAACCTGGCTGGTTTTGTTCTGGGATAATGAATAGAGTATATGATTGACCATATTGGTAACTGGGTAAACTTTGAAAATATATGTTGTGACCTGTGGAGAAATGGAACGAGAAAAGAGAATGCGCTCCTCCCGCCTTGGTCATAACAATCTTTATTGAATACGTGGGTCATTGAATGAGTTTTGTTTTATAATTTAATAATTTTGTTGTTTTATTAAATAAACCTGGTTGGCAGAAGTTTATTCTGAAACTAAAATAGATAAAGTATATAATTGGCCATATTGGTAATTGGGTAAACATTTAAATATATGTTGTAACCTGTGGAGAAGTGGAACCAGAGAAAGACAGTGCACTCCTCCATCCTCGGTCGTAACAACAGCAATGGAATAAAGATCAGAGTGCATGTGGTTTGAGTGCTTGACCTGGCTCTCCATGGCGGTCGCCAACTTCTCCATGGAGGAAGCCATGCACTCACATGCCTGGGACATGGCAGCTGTATTGGCTTGCACAGACACCTCTATTGCTCGCGCAATACTGCACACGATCTCTGACATCTCCGACATATGTTCCCCAAATGTTTGCTGCATGTCCAGCAGACCTCTTATGGTCTCGACCAGAGGACCATCAGCAGCGTGGGGCTCAGCAGGGGCCTGGTCTCCAGCAGCTCTCCGAGTCTCAGGGGCTGCACCCAGTTGTAACATTCCCCCTCAGCTGCTGGGATGTGTCTGTGCCGTGCCCACCAGATTGTGACCCTAATTCTACACGCAAACCCCTGCAGACTGTCTGGATGTAACCGCGCTGGCGGAGGATGCTGAAGTGGCGGGTGGTTATGAACAGAATTGACAGAGAACTGAAACCCAGTTATTTTTCTCTTTCCTGTCCGTAATTAGTGTGTTTTTGACAAGGAAGATATGTGTGTTTCTTAACCCCTGCGTGTATAGCCAATTTGAATAACCAGCAGCACGCTTATAATAAAAACAAGAAATGCTGGAAATACTCAGCAGATCTGGCAGCATCTGTGGAGAGAGAAGCAGAGTTAACGTTTCAGGTCATTGACCCTTCTTCAGCATCCACAGTATTTTGCTTTTATATAAGCAGCACGCTTATCATGGGTTTAAATAAAGAGGATTATTTTTATTCACAGTTCACCCCGAAAAGCGAACGCTACGTCACTCCCTCACCACTACACACACATGAGAAAGAAATCTGTTAAAAAGATAGTGCACTTTAACAAATTACAAGCGAACGAATAGTTCAAAAGTTACGTGATTGGGCTTGACTTGGAGTAAAGGCATATGTTGTGGGCCCAGTAAAGAAGGCGTTTTACTCCTGAAATGTAGTTAGGTAGATTCGATAACCGGAGTTGTATATTGAAGTTGTTGCAGGATTCCCTCAAAGAGGTGGATTTTCAGCAGGTCACGATGTTAGTTGCTTGTCGACTTACAACTAGGAGGTTGGTTTTCTGTACTGGTACACTTACAAGGACCAGGTCCAGAGACTCTAAGATGTTATAGCCTCCAGTTCTTTTAAGACATGATGGTATTGCTTGGTCTTGTTATTTTTTTCTAAAGGAGCCCAACATGGCTGCCCCACCATGTGACTTCTCACAGTTTCTTTTCCAAATATGGTGGGGGTCTAGGTTGATTAGCCTCATCCTGTTTATTGTTCTCAGACATTCATCCTGAGGAGGGTTAAGACAATCACCTTCTTTGTTTCAGGAGAAAATCATTCAATTCAGGAATGTCTCCCTCTGGTTTCAGGTTGGGTGTTGATGACACCTCTTAGTTTGGAAAGTATTCTTTGGTCCTTTCAGACAGTGAGTCAGCTCTTGAATACACAAGCCGAAAATCAGCTGACCTTCAGCGGCCATCTTTTCATCCCATGCCCACCTTTAATGTCCATTGTGTTTCATTTAAAACAAAAGGAAAATTCAGTTCCAGAATATGCTCTACTATAGTCCATGTTTAAAGTTATGAATAGGACATGCCTGTACTGGTCTCTGAGGCATTGGTATCATCGTTCCCAGAGGCGGAGTCAACAAGTTGCTGGTTTGTCATTGGTCTGGTCGTGCGATTGTGGGCACTTGCAGTGGACAGCAAACAGAAGCACATTAAGCATTGTTACAGCATAAGGGCATCACTTTTTTTTGTAATCCTCATGTGTGCCCATATGCCAATAACAGTAACGTTGGCTCTTCCTCCTTACGCTTAGACGATCCAGCCTTGCCGTCTACAATGGCTTGTCCTCCCTTCTTTCTTGCTATCTCAACTGCATCCTCCTCTACTGGGGTGAGGAGTCTTAGGTCTGGCACACCACCCCCTGTCTCGGTTTGCTCCCGCTGATTGTGGGTCTGTTTGTCCTACACGAGAAAGTGCTGAGTTAATGACATGTCAAGTGATGCCTAACCCTGCCTTGTCTGCGTGCATCCTCATCACACGCCTGTCAGTCGCACGTTGCATCCAAGCGCAACTAGACTCCAGACTTCCACATGCTCTGGCCACAATCGCTATGCGGCACCAAGGCTCATCACACATTCACCCGCCTGGCGTAGATGCCCACTCACAGACATTAAGTTTTGAGGACCTCACGAGATGCCATTTGTTAGGATGTGGCCACAGCACTTACACTCGTGGATCTGAGCTGTTTCCTGCACTGTACCCAGGTTCTAGGTTGAACCCCATGGTTCGACAGCTCCTCTGCCACCTCCATCAATGCCAGCTTGCAGGTCTCTGCCTGTTAGCAGACATGGTAGTGTCGGTGTAGAACTGAACCAATTGCAAAGGGAGGTGGTGATGGCGTTGGAGAGGTGTGAGGATGGATGAGATTGAGTAAAAAGCCCTCCCTGCCTGCCTGGATTCTGCTGAGCTGCAGGCCATCTATGGAGAGGCTCCCCCTCTACAATGATGGCCCAGCTGCTGAGGCAATTTGTTTAATTTAAAATTCAAAAATTTGGAGAGAGGGTACCTTAAAATGGAGCTGCCCTCTCTCTTACTTACCTGGAAAGGCAGCCTGCTGCTTCTTCAGTGCTGGAGGGCCTCCTATTGGCCCACCAGCTTCAAAAGTCCACCCATTGTCCTTAATTGGACAGTGTCATAGAGTTATTCAGCACAGAAACAGGCCCTTCGGCCCATCGTGTCTCTGCTGGCCATCAAGCACCTAACTATTCTAATCCCATTTTCCAGCACTTGGCCTGTAGCCTTGTATGCTATGGCGTTTCAAGTGCTCATCTAAATACTTCTTAAAGGTTGTGATGGTTCCTGCAACTCCAGTGAGTCTTGCCTCTGTCCATTAATTAGCCAACTCAGGGAAAATCACAGCAGGGTGACTGTGCCCCACACAGTGCAGTCTTCTGACCCCCATTTGACTATGATGGTGGAGTTCCGAAGTCTGTGAGGGAATTCCTGCCCATAATACCCTTGTTGGGAGAAGGGGTACAAGCCTACTCTATTCCAAAGAGAGTGAGGCCTGATAGTACATGATATTGCTCTGACAGATCTGATGATGGATGGCTAAACCCATCGTGCACCAGAAATGCTCAAGTCTACACTCAATGGACTGGAGAATGTGAAAATGGCAACCATACCAGGGAAAATGACCAGGAGGGGAGAGAGTAAAAGCTTTCTGAGGATATGGGCAGCAAAGGTGGGGATGAAGGAATGGTTGAGCATAGCAGCAGCTGCAGAAGTATCACGATAAATGATATAACAAAAGCTAGGCAGTTGGAAAAACAACCTTCCCCAACTCATTTAAATTCCATGTCCAAACTCCAAATGCAGAAGATGTGGGGTTAGAACAGGATAGGGGGATCTGGATGGTGAGAGATGGAAGGAAGTGATCAGGAATGGCTTTGTCTGTGATCAAGACCATGGAAGTAGAGAGAATCCATGTGAAGTAACACAGTTGAGAGCATGGCTGTGAATTTGGGTAAGAGAGCTTAAATGGAGGGGGAGGTTTAGAGAGGACAAGAGTTCTGGCGAAATCAGGAGAGAGTACCATCTGATTGGCTGAAATGCTGATTAGGAAATATCCTATGCAAAATCAACTTATTTATTTTAAAGCAAACATCAATCTACAGAACCTGCCCCATATCTGTTCATAAATCTCTCTGTAAAGCTTGCTATCTATTACCCTGACAGAAGACTTTTAACTAGCCCCGATTGGTGGGAAAGGAGCGGTGGTGGGGCAGTTAAAGTGGAATGGCTCTGCTTCCTGAATGGGGCTTCGAGGAGCAGGCTCCACAGGGAAGTACATGTCTCTACTTGGCTTCTCCCAGCTGCCAGCCATGAGACCTTTGCAACATCCTGTGCCAGACTCTGCTGCTGGCAGCCAGCTCTTGATGCTGTTGGGCAGCCTATTCCTTGTCCTTCTAGGCCAGCCAGCTGCTGCATTCCTCAGGACAGGGCCAAGCAGTAGATAAGGTGCATTCAAATAATGCCCAGCAGTTAAAATCTGCTGGGCCTCCAACTGAAACTCCCAATGTGCGATTGCCAAATGCTTCAGACAGCCTCACGCCAATAATTGAAATCGGACCTTGAATGCTGTACACTGAACCATGCACATTGTATACTAAGCCAACAAGTAAAAAATTGGTAGAAGTTTCAAGTGACTGATAGAGTAGAGCTTCCAAGCAGATAATGGAAGATCTCAGCATAGAGTGAAGATTCAGCTTCTATTTGTGACACCAATACAAAACTAGCTTGTGTTAACTTACATGATAGTTTTCAGAAAAAAAAAAGCAATCTTTTACCTTGCCCCTGGCTTCTTTTAAACTTGCTTGTATTATTGTTTGTTGGTGCAGAAAAACAATGCAATTTTATGTCTGTGTAAAAAGTAATTTTATGTTTTGATTTAATGAGATCAGCAAATAAAGCATGGTAGAATTGTTATGCAGTGCCACATTATTACCTTTTGCTCAGTGGTTTATGTGCCGTCATTGGGATCTGGATTGTTCCCAGCAGAAAAAGAGTGTGTCTAATGGATGCAAACCTGCGGGCCATAGGTGCCCAAATCCCAACGATGCATTCCTGGCTGATGAGGCTCTATGCCGGCGTGTGATTCTGTAAAATGATCATAAATCATAGGTGCAGCCTTTGTTGGTTTCTCTTTTTGTGAACAAGTACCATAGTAATCTTCAGCCGCTTTTATAAATATGTTTTTAAAATTATAATACTGTGATATTATACTGAATGCACAATGAGACAGATAGGAGCATTTAGTCTGAAATGGCAATCTATGGAAAAGATTAAAACAATCAAATTACGCTTTTTTTAAAAATGGAAAGGAAAAGGTTTTGTTAAACTCTCCCGAATTCTGATCAATGCCACTGTTGGAAGTTTATCCTAATTATTTACAGTTAGTAGCCCTTTTCTTTTATTGCAAAAATATGGATGGCAAAGGAAGTTTAGAACAGCCATATTCTGACAGTTAAGATACATCACTTCAATATTCAGACATCTGTACAAACTTTAAAATTAAATTTATTATTAATCATTTGTGATGATATTTGATGTTTCTCAACTTGTGACATGTAATTCAACATGATTTGCATGCTTAGTTTAAAGATATTCCACTAGAGATGATGACAGCTTCACTGCAGAAATCAGGCATCGTCTTTTGGAATCTAAAGGGATTACGTTGATGTGCTATCACAGAATTTCTAACTGAAGCTGGCTTTACAACTGTTTCAAATGACACGGAGGTTAATGTATGCTGGAAGGTATTGTTAAACAAATTACTTTTGATCATTTTGAAATTTATTCCTGAATGCAAGGTCCAATGATACCAGTTTTCTTTCTCGGGAAAATGTTTAATTATTTGAATTTAATTATAGCTGCTGCTCAAAATGAAAGATGGACCCATGTGAAATTATCAGATTAGGCAATGGTGAATTAATCATTTGGAGATCAATTGGGCAGGATCAGGTTCTGGAACTGCAAGAAGTACTCTGCTTAATAAAGTTTGCCACAAAAACATCACATTGGATATTGTTCACTTTAAGAGTGATGTCCCTTTAACAATTCAGTACGCTAAGGAGCAAAGTACCAGGATGTAGGCATGTGATTAGAAGCCAAAGTCTCTCTGCACTGTAACACCCTGGACAAAAGTTCTGTCGATAGTTTGCTCTGTATTGTGTATATTAGTTTAGCTGTTAATAAACCGAGAGATCTTCAAGGAACTAGAATTCACATACCTCATTGTGTTGCTTAAGATAACACAAAGAAACTCATGACAGACATCACTAAAAACTCATCCTGTATTAGAAACTATATGGGGCTGATAATGTGACCTTGAGTTTCTGGCAGCAGGAGCAGTGATGTTTGAAGGTTGCATGTGTCTTTGGACTATGAGCTGACCTTGTAGTATAATGCTAGTACATGATGCATAAAACAAAGGGATACATTACCTGGCACCAGTAGCTCTTAGAGCTGTACTACTACTGGAGTTAGCAATAGCTGCAGCAACCCCAGAAATACATTAGCACACTTCCAGGATGCAGCTGTGACAGTCTTGCTACAGGCAATGTTAGAGAGAGAGAGGTTTCCCTGTTTCCGGAGGAAAACAGCCTGAATAGAAATAGCTGAATGACTGAAAACTATACCACCTGTGACTGGGTCCTGGGAAAAGTTGAAGGCGAAAAATGAGATAAAACCTGAAAAAAGGTGCAGGGATGATGATGTATGATTAACCCATGCTGGTTCCTCCTGATGCATACAACATACAAACTTCAGGTTGCCTGCTAATTTAAATTCTAGAGTCCATTATCAAAGATTTTATAGCAGAGCACTTAGAGAACAGTGGTAGAATCGGGCAGAGTCAGCATGGCTTTACGAAAGGGAAATCATGCTTGACAAATCTACTAGAATTCTCCGAGGATGTAACTAGTAGAGTTGATGAGGGGGAGCCAGAGGATGTGGTTTATTTGGACTTTCAGAAGGCTTTTGACAAAGTCCCACATAAGAGATTACCGTGTAAAATTAAAGCACATGGAATTGAGGGTAGTATATTGCGATGGATAGAAAATTGGTTGGCGGACAGGAAACAAAGAGTAGGGATAAATGGGTCTTTTTCCAAATGGCAGGCAGTGACTGGTGGGGTACTGCAGGAATTGGTGCTAGGACCCCAGCTAGTCACAATATATATTAATGATTTAGATGAGGGAACTAAATGTAATACCTCCAAATTTGCAGATGACACAAAACTGGGTGGGAGGGTGAGTTGTGAGGAGGATGCAAAGAGGCTTCAGGGTGATTTGGACAAGTTGAGTGAGTGGGCTAATGCATGGCAGATGCAGTATAATGTGGATAAATGTGAGGTTATCCACTTTGGTAGCAAAAACAGGAAGGCAGATTATTATCTGAACGGCTATGAACTGAGAAGGGAATATGCGGCGAGACCTGCGTGTTCTTGTACACCAGTCGTTGAAGGTAAGCATGCAGGTGCAACAGGCGGTAAAAAAAGGCAAATGGTATATTGGCCTTCAGAGTGAGAGGATTCGAGAACAGGAGCAGGGATGTCTTGCCTTGGTGAGGCCACACCTGGAATATTGTGTGCAGTTTTGGTCTCCTTATCTGAGGAAGGATGTTCTTGCGATACAGGGAGTGCATCCTGGGATGGCGGGACTGACATATGTGGAGAGATTGAGTCGGTTAGGATTATATTAGCTGGAGTTCAGAAGAGTGAGGGGGGATCTTTTAGAAACCTATAAAATTCTAACAGGACTTGACAGGGTAGATGCAGGAAGGATGTTCCCAATGGTGGGGGAGTCCAGAACCAGGGGTCATAGTCTAAGGATACGGGGTAAATCTTTTAGTACTGAGATGAAGAGAAATTACTTCACCCAGAGAGTGGTGAACCTGTGGAATTCGCTACCACAGAAAGCAGTTGAGGCCAAAACATTGTATGTTTTCAAGAAGGAGTTAGATATAGCTCTTGAGTCTAAAGGGATCAGAGGGTATGGGGCGCAAGTGGGAACCGGTTACTGAGTTGGATGATCAGCCATGATCATAATGAATAGCGGAGCAGGCTCAAAGGGCCAAATGGCCTACTCCTGCTCCTATTTTCTATATTTCTAAAGAATGTTAATGTGCAGCTGAATGCAATGATGAGTGGCTGCATGTCTCAGCAGGCAACCAAGTTCATGCGAGGCTAGCACCAACCAGCCTGCATTTCTTAAAGGGGAACTGCATTCTGGTTGGAGCAGGTGCTGGAATTGTCTGGGGAAGACATTCAGAGCAGAAAGAACAATGACTAATGGCACAACAGGGCAGAGGTCATGTTCAAAGATTTTCTGATGCAGCATGGGAGGCGTTGGTGCAGGAGATGGACAGATCCACTAACCAAGGGGATCACCAGGTTCTCCAGACACTATGAAGGCAGTGGGAGCAGATAGTGTAGCCCTGAAGACCTGGATGCAGTGCTGAAAGAAGTTTAATGACCTCACATGAGTGGTCAAAGGTCAGTCAATTCTTCTCCTTAAAACTGAACCACTAACATTATCCACTGCTCAATTCAACACCACTTCACTTACCTACAACAATCTTCATAAACCACGCCTCATACTTCACATTTTTTAAATTCGTTTTTGGGATGTAGGTACTGCTGGCAAGTCTGGCATTTGTTGCCCATTCTTAGTTGCTCTTGAGAAGGTGGTGGTGAGCTACCATCTTGAACTGCTGCAGTCCATCTGGTGTAGGTACACCAACAGTACTGTTAGGATGGGAGTTCCTGGTTTTTGACCCAGCCACAGTGAAAGAATAGCAATATAGTTCCAAGTCAGGAGGATGTCTGGATGGAGGAAAACTTGCAAGTGGTGGTTTTTAAAAAATTCATTCACGGGATGTGGGCGTCGCTGGCCAGGCCAGCATTTATTGCCCATCCCTAATTGTCCTTGAGAAGGTGGTGGTGAGCTGCCTTCTTGAACCTCTGCAGTCCATGTGGGGTAGGTACACCCACAGTGCTGTTAGGAAGGGAGTTCCAGGATTTTGACCCAGCGACAGTGAAGGAACGGTGATATAGTTCCAAGTCAGGATGGTGTGTGACTTGGAGGGGAACTTGCAAGTGATTGTGTTCCCATGGATTTGCTGCCCTTGTCCTTCTAGTTTGTAGAGGTCGCGGGTTTGGAAGGTGCTGTCGAAGGAGCCTTGGTGCATTGCTGCAGTGCATTTTGTAGATGGTACACACTGCTGCCACTGTGTGTCGGTGGTGGAGGGAGTGAATGTTTGTAGATGGGGTGCCAATCAAGCGGGCTGCTTTGTCCTGGATGGTGTCGAGCTTCTTGAGTGTTGTTGGAGCTGCACCCATCCAGGCAAGTGGAGAGTATTCCATCACACTCCTAACTTGTGCCTTGTAGATTGTGGACAGGCTCTGGGGAGTCAGGAGGTGAGTTACTTGCCTCACGATTCCTAGCCTCTGACCTGCTCTTGTAGCCACGGTATTTATATGGCTACTCCAGTTCAGTTTTCGGTCAATGGTAGCCCCTAGGATGTTGATAGTGGGGATTCAGCGATGGTAATGCTGTTGAATGTCAAGGGGAGATGGTTAGATTCTCTTTTGTTGGAGATGGTCATTGCCTGGCACTTGTGTGGCGCAAATGTTACTTGCCACTTATCAGCCCAAGCCTGGATATTGTCCAGGTCTTGCTGCATTTCTACATGGACTGCTTCAGTATTTGAGGAGTCGCGAATGGTGCTGAACATTGTGCAATCATCAGCGAACATCCCCACTTCTGACCTTATGATTGAAGGAAGGTCATTGATGAAGCAGCTGAAGATGGTTGGGCCTAGGACACTACCCTGAGGTACTCCTGCAGTGATGTCCTGGAGCTCAGATGATTGACCTCCAACAACCACAACCATCTTCCTTTGCGCTAGGTATGACTCCAGCCAGCGGAGGGTTTTCCCCCTGATTCCCATTGACCTCAGTTTTGCGAGGGCTCCTTGATGCCATACTCAGTCAAATGCTGCCTTGATGTCAAGGACAATCACTCTCACCTCACCTCTTGTGTTCAGCTCTTTTGTCCATGTTTGGACCAAGCCTGTAATGAGGTCAGGGACTGAGTGGCCTTGGCAGAATCCAAGCTGAACATTGGTGAGCAAGTT
Organism: Heterodontus francisci; assembly: GCF_036365525.1. Taxonomy (NCBI): domain Eukaryota; kingdom Metazoa; phylum Chordata; class Chondrichthyes; order Heterodontiformes; family Heterodontidae; genus Heterodontus; species Heterodontus francisci. Next base: position 71,498,799 of record NC_090384.1, read on the forward strand.
ATTGCTGTGCAAGAGCTGCTTGATAGCGCTGTTGATGACATCTTCCATCAATTTGCTAAAGATCGAGAGTAGACTTGATGGGGCAGTAATTGGCTGGATTGGATTTGTCCTGCTTTTTGTGGACAGAACATTCCTGGGAAATTTTCCACATTTTCAGGTAGATGTTGTAGCTGCACTAGAATAGCTTGGCTAAGGGCACATCTAGTTCTGGAGCACACGTTTTCAGTACTACAACCAGGATGAGGCCAAGATGGATAATCCACCTAGTACTTTTGGCTGAAGATGGTTGCAAATGTTTCAGCCTTGTCTTTTGCACTGATGTGTTGGGCTCCCCCATCATTGAGGATGGGGATGTTTGCGGAGCTTCCTCCTCCAGTTAGTTGTTTAATTGTCCACCACCATTCACGACATTTTTAGCTTCACCTCACCCTCACACACTTAACACTGCTGCAACCTCACACTAATATCTCACAGCTTGCACACGCTGCCAGCTATTCAATCATGATCGATGCATCTACTAAACAGATTACATTACAGTCACTGACACACTTCCCACTCTTGTAGGACGACTACAGACAGTAACACCTAACCAGCAGGAGACTGGCACATAGTATGTCCTTACCCCCTTGAAGAAGATGGTGCTGGACATCATTGGAGCAGCCATGATTGAGACCATGGTCAGGGACAGGGCTGAAGCCATTGAAGATGACAGTATGTTCCTACCTAATCCTCCTTCTCACATCCCACTTGTCCATCATACAATCTCTTCTGATAGACAAGCTGCAGATGGTGTATGCACGCACTTCTTACTTCCCCCTGCCTCCTTCCCTCACAGCAACTCTACCCTCGTGCCTTGATCTTTTCAGATACTCAAGAATTGCCACTTGATCAGGCAGTGGTGCAGGATTGTGAAGTACAAGAAGAACAAGATATTGATGGTGATGAAACAATGCCACTCAATCTCACAACTGCAGCTACCAGCTTTGATATTGAAGGGGGCAAGCTGAATTAAGCAATGTATTAGAAAGGCACCTCAACAGAATATAATTAAGTCAGAATGAGAAAGAAACAGACAAGCTGGTACAGCAAAGGCAGGATTAGGGAGTGAAGGTTGATAAACTGGGATCTGTGCAGACTTCACAGTAAACAAACTATGGAATGTTTTGACTAATGTGAAACAAAAGATAATAGACTCATGCTAGAGACATCTGGAGTGGGCACTGATAACGACTAAGAATGGTGTATTCATTAGAGTGCATAATCAATCATCCAATGTGTGACCATATTGTGTGAGAAAACGGTATATAAGTTTGTATCCTTGTGTGTAACTTCAGAGCACTATCTCAGATTGCCCGAGGTGGACTCTCCCTGCATATGCTTGAATAAAGGATCAAAATTATACCTGAGTCTCCTCGTGCTGTGATTGAGTTGTCCCAGAATAATATTGCTACTGTGCGTACCTCAGAGGGTAGAGGTGGAACCTGCATGTGGTGAGACACTGAGCACGAGTGAACTCCAGCCAGGGCAGAGAGTTATGATAGCACAGGTGCCAGCAACCCGGAGGGTGAGCTAACACACGAATTATACTTCAGAGGATTTGGATGAGGACTTTGATGGAGAATACCATCCTGTAAACCACTATATTCTCCAGGATGGATATACTTGTTACTGGCATTGCACCAGAATCAGTGAATGATCCAGAATGCTGCTTCTTGAGAGGTAGTGCGACTCAGCATTGCTTTTCATAACAACTCCCTCAAATTCTCATTTTGTGAAAGTAGAATATACTTGTGCGTATGCTGATGGGAAGCATTCCCTTCCCCCATTCCCTCCATATCTTCTTGCCTAATGATGTGCAAGTTCTCAACTTCAAACACATTGATGATTCATGGACATTCTCCCATTCATGTCCGCTCACTACTCTTTTTCTAAATACAACTTTAAGAGGATCGAATTGTCAGAAGCACATGTGAAGATGATTTGTTGGGTGCAACCCTTTGCAAGCACCAGTGCAGCCTGAAGAATCAAGAAGGCCAAAGCACAATTAGTTTCTAAATGAAGAAAGATTTAAAAAAATTTTGTGAGCAGCATCCTCATTAGTCCCTACAAAATGATATAAATTGATGCCAAGAAGCCCCACTCTGAGCTGATCTTGTTTGCAGTAGGTCTTTTGATCCAATGAACACCCAGTTTAACAGATGTTGGAAAGCCTACCATCAGTTTACTAAAGAACTTCATCATCTAAAACTAGGTTGGGCTTTTCTTTCTTCGAAGGAGGCATCTGAGAGGCAGTCTTTAGAAAGGATAATCAGGTAATAAAGTGTATGGAAAAGGTATACTTGGAAATTTAATTCAAAATATTAAGACTAAGATGAAATCAAACATGAAATAAAAACAATTTTAGAACTGTTAGCGGTAAGTTCTTCACACAAGAGTCTTGAATATATGGAATGGATGTCTAGTAGAGTATTGGATGTGAAAACTCTGGAATAACTTATGACTAATTGCACAATGCAAGTGGGTCACTGTAGTGCCAAATAACTTTTCTCATTTATAATAACTGTTTTAGGCACTTTTCTAATTGTTTCAGAATTTTAACAGAAAGGCTGAACTGAATTACTATCTTGTAAGTCACTTCCAATGTTGCATTTCTTGGTTTTTGAACCGAAAGTTCTACTGCAATCAATCAAATATAAATTAGGAAAACCCAAATCAGAGTTGATAATTATAATGTATGATGTTGCTTCTATGCACACTTCCTTCAGTAGGATATACTCATATATCTATATATAATATATATATATCATTGATATGGGCTGCAAAGTAACCTAAAGTTGTTCAGAAGTATGCATGCAACTGCCATAAAAACAAAAACACGCTTTTAGCAAGAAACATCCAAAGTGGTGTTTTGAGGGGCAGTTAGGACAAGATATATAACATAAATCAGTGGTGACAAATTCTTTTGAAGATCATTTTCATCTTTTTGCTAACTATTTTATTCATGCATACCAAAGATATATCAAATAATCCCCAGATATCATCCTGCACCAAAATAGCAATTTTTCTTGATACACTCTAGTGCCCATATTGCATTTTTAAAATTTCAGCAATCTTATTTCAAAGGAAAATGCATTATGTTATTGCAGTATTTTAAGATTTTCTGATTGCTGGGCTCAATTTAAATGCTGCTTTATTTCTTTTTATAAATAATGAGGTGAACTGAAGAAATCACTGAACAGAGGGAGAGAGAATTCTAAGGGGGAGAAATTGGCTCGCCCCTGAAAATAGGCATGAAGATCATGGTACGCGATTAACCTGCGCCTGTTCATTGTGTTGCAGGCAGCATGGTATTTGGTGCTGTCTTCTGTTTTACATGAGTGCTGTGTGCAGCCAGCACTACCTGCGCTGCTCATTGGCTGCACTCATCAGCAGGTGGCCCCCATTTCATGAGTGGCTAGCTCTACTTAAAGGCAGCCTGCATCTTTTAATGGGGAGGTGTATTGTGGCTGCAAGAAGTCGTGGGAGTCATTTGAAAATTGAATTCATGCTGTAATACTTTGAGCAATACTAAATATGTGAGAAAACTAAGGTTTTCAGACATTGCACTGGAGGTCTTGGTGGAAGAGGTGGAAAGGAGAGATGGCCTGTAGCCACAAGTGGACAGGGGGCCCTCCAGACAGATGTTCAGGAGGCAGTGGGAACAATTAGTGGCAAATGTCAACGACGGGAGTGTTGTTCCAGGAACATGGTTACAGTGCAGGAAGAAATTTAGTGATCTCACGTGAGTTGTCAAGGTGAGTTAGTTCATCTTCAAATGGCATATCCTACCCACTCCACCACTAGCCTCATCCACTGCTCAATTCACCCCCATCACCCATATGCCAACAATCTGTCAATCAGTACTCAACCTTAAAGTTCATATGCTTCACCTCCCCTCACACACATAGCACTGTTGCAAACCTCACATTCACAGCTTGCGCACACTAGCAGCTATTCAGTCATGACAGCCACATTGTCCAAAAATATTGCCAGACACAGACTGACATACTTCCTTCTTTCTTTCAAGACAAGGTGGCATACAAGGACAGGCAGCAGCAAAGAACTGGAGGAGGACAAGTGTGCCTGCATGTTTTAACCCCATGGAGGAGATAGTGCTGGCCATTATTGGAAGAGGCATCACTGAGGCGATCGAGGATGAGGGTATCTGTATATCTAATCTGCCTTCTCTCTTTCCACTTCTTGCTCATCCCTCAATCTCTTATTTAGAAGTTGCCAATGATGTAAGTATGTGCTTCTTACTTTCTCCTCACCCCTCACCACCACCTTGTCCATGTTTCATTTCAGAAACCCAAGAATTTGAGCCTTCCCAGTCAGTGGAGGAAGAGATATAAGACAGTGAAGATCAAGAGATACCATCACTCGACCTTACAGTTGCAGCCACCAGCTCAGATAGTGTATTTTAGATGCTAGAATAGAGGAGGGATCTGCACATGGTGAAACATTGGGCACAAGTGCGCAGGTGCCAGAGGGCAAAGTTGCACATTAATTCTCCTGCTAAGGGCCCAGATGAGGACTTTGATAGGCTATGCTACAGAAGAAAGTTCATGGGTATGTATAACAAAATGCTTGGTTCATTGGAAAGCCTGCACTCAATGTCAAGGAGCATGGAGGAATCCAGCACCAACTTGGCACAAGCCTTTACGCAGAGCTCGGAGCCCAACCTTTCCAACATGACATGGGTGGTCACCTCCATCAGCCTACTTGTGGAACCCACCATGATGCAACATCTGATGGCCAATTTCACAGCATCCTTTGCGGTACAAACAGCTTCCATCAATGGTATGAGTGCTGCAGTAGACTATTGCCTTGCAAGCTCAGACTGCTGTCATCATGGCTGTAAGATGCCTCTGTTCAAACATCACAGTGGTCGATCAATCCGTTCTCCAAAAGATCAGTAGGATTGCTGAGATGCTGCCCTGGGAGATAGGTAGGTGCTCCATGGAGCACAAACCTGCTGTCCTTTCTCAGGTTGACAGCATTTGTGCTCTCACCCCACAACTCCACCAGTGCTTTTGCTGTTGCCTGTCAGCCAGCCAAGAATGCTGTAGCTCATGCCAGGTTGGTACATTTTTAAGCCAGGCCTTCAAGGCCCTGAGCTGCTCGAGGTCAAGCAGTCCCCTCAACTGAAGACCAGCAACCTTCCACCAACCATGCTGCAATCTCTGGGGAAGCACCTCATAGAAACACTAGGAGAGGCAAAGGCATACTGAAGACATACACCAAGGGAATGCACAATGGTTTATTTTGTATGTATTATGTCATGATTGAATTCATAAATTTGGATTATGATGTTCAATATCTGGTAGTTTTTATTTTTGTGTTGGCAGAAAGAGGACAATGTGATGGTCAGTGATAGAGGGAAGTTAAGGAGCATGTGATGATTGGTGAATGGGGAGGTGTGGTTTAGGTTATTGGTATTGCATATGAATTATTTGATCATATAGAACCCAGGCAGAAATGGGCTGACTACATTGCAGCCTTCCTTCCTCTTCTTGTTCCTCCATTTCCTGTTGCACATGCTCTTACTCCTTGACCTCCTTCTCCTTGACCTCTTTCTTGTGCTCTTACTCCTCAGCTTCTCACCTGATAGGTTGTTGCAAGGGCTGTTTCCTCACAATGGCTAGCTTGTGCAGTACGCAGTATACTACAACAAAGCTTGATACTTGCTCAGCTGAGCGCTACAGGGCTCCTCCAGAGTGGTCCAGGCAACGCAGGCATTGCTTGGGGGTGACGATGGTGTGCTCTATAATGTTCCTTGTGGCAGCTTGGCTCTCATTGTAGGCCTGCTGTGCATATATGTGTGGATTCTGGACCTAAGCCATATCATGGGTGGATAACTCTTGTCGCCCAGCAGCCAGCCTTTGACGTGCTGTGGGGAGTCAAATTCAGGTGACACAGAGTACTGTCGCAGAATGAAGGAATCAGGACTACTGCCAGGATATTGGATATTCACCTGCAGGATTTACTGTCTGTGGTCACACACTAGCTGCACATTGAGAGAATGGAATCCTTTCCGTGGTCAAGTTCACAAGAGGTGCATGCAAGGCAATGTGCTTGCAGCCAATGGCACCCTGCATCATGAGAAAGCTTGAAATCAGTGCAAATGTTCTGCCTGGTTGTCTCTGACAAGAGGGAAGGAGATGAAGTTGTCTTTCTATGTGACCTCCCTTATGCAGAAGTGTACTTCAAACTGCAAGCTGTTGCTTATATCTCCAGTAGCAACTTGGAAGGAAGTGCAGTCACCTTGACAACAGCAGACATTGCAATTCTTGCCCTGCTTTAAGGTTGCAGTTCTGCTAGCAGCAGTTAGCAGATTTCAGTCATGACCTGTGTTACGACGAGGCGGGAGCAATGCACTGTCAATTCAGTGCATCACGCCACAGTTCGCAACATATTATTTAAAGGTTTCCCACCCAACTGGAAAACAGCCAAATTAAAACCCTCTAGTAAGCCCCAGAATAAAACAGACCAAACCAGGTGTCTTTAGACAACAACAAATTAACTATTTATTAAAAACTAAATCTTGAACACTATTAAATCTTAAACACCTATATCTAAGGACCTTGATAACTTTTTATTTTAACCTAACTCCCCCATTCACTCAAAAATCACAGTTTTTTAAAAATTCATTCATGGGATGTGGGCGTCGCTGGCCAGGCCAGCATTTATTGCCCATCCCTAATTGCCCTAACTGAGTGGCTTGTTAGGGCATTTCAGAGGGCATGTAAGAGTCAACCACATTGCTGTGGGTCTGGAGTTACATGTAGGCCAGACCAGGTAAGGACAGCAGATTTCCTTCCCTAAAGGACATTAGTGAACCAGATGGGTTTTTACAACAAGCGACAATGGTTTCATGGCCATCATTAGACTAGCTTTTAATTCCAGATTTATTAATTGAATTCAAATTCCACCTTCTGCTGTGGTGGGATTCAAACCCATGTCCCCAGAGCAATACCCTGGGTCACTAGCCCAGTGACAATACAACTACTCCACCGCCTCATTTAAAAAAACTGGTTTTTAAAAATTAACTGTTTCTTAAGAATGAATAAATAGCTGGCATATAGGTCTTTGTGGGTTACATTCCTGATGGGTGAGGTATTCTAATGTGAAAATAATCAAATGCCACTTGAAATCTCCATGCGGATTTGATGAAATAGTCTCTTAGTAGATAGGCATTCAAAACACTTCGGCTACAGCAGGCATCAAACAGTTCTTTCAATGATGAGCACAGCAGTAGGTCAAGTTGAATTTTAAAACCGACAGTCTCACAGGCAAAACTTTACTTCAGCAAAACAAACAGTCTCTTCAAATGTTTTTTTTTCTTCCTTAGGCAATTGACTCGGCCTGTAGCGCCTTGTAGAATTTTTGCTGAGAAAAATTGACTGCTCTTTTCTTCAGTAGCATGCTTCGCTGGTGTCTCTCAGGCTGGGTTCAGTTGGTTTTTGCCAGTTTTTACACAGTCAAATCAAAACATTATACCATGTGACCTCTCACTCCTGCTGTGGCCTAGGGACAGGTGCAGCTGGCACACTGTGCCTCAGAAATCCAACAGCTTCTCTCTCTGTTTTAAAGGTGCACTGTTTTTAACACAGTCTTAAAGGCACACAGTTTCAAATAGAGAAGAAAACAAATACAATTCCGTGACACCTGTTCAGTGAAGCAAAGATGTCTCGAGCATTGCTCCTTGCTGAAGTTGAGGTAAGAAAATTGCTCCCTAAAGCCCCTCTACAGATATGGTCTCCTGCTAAGAGTCCTTCATCCGGCTCCTCCTCCTTCATTTTTTAGCTTGTCCTGCTCTGCGAGGCCTCTCTTCATTCTCCATTCATGTTCAATTTGAAGAGAAAGGTCTACCAGGCCACCCATATCTGGAATCAACTTGCACAGGCTATTAAGTGAGCAAAAATGTACTTTAGCACCAGTGAGACCACTCTTTGTAAACTATTTAAACTTTACGTAAGTGTAGGAAAGCAACAGTAGCCAGAAGAAATAATCTAGCAACTAACCTGAAAGTCATTCTTTCTTCCTTGAGTAGCTCTGGTGGAGGGTTGGGGTGGCTGGTCCTTCATGCCATTTAACATTATGTTCAGCTGTTAATGGCAAGGAAAGGGTATAGGCTGGAGCACTGGTGGTAGCACTGGTATCAAATCAGCATTGCACACTGATTGATATCATAACCTGCCTGCTCTGCATGTAGCTAGCAGTTGTTAGGTGTGATGGCACAAACCCCTTGACCAAGATGGTGCCTAGCACACTTCTCATCTGAAGCATGTATCTCGAGTGCCATTTTTGACCTCTAGCAGGCAGTGTCATGGCTAAAAAGGAACCCTACCAAGCCCACTTTCTCCCCTAGCTCTTTATATGTAATTTTCTACTGTACCTGCACTATCGCCATGGTTCATCCATCTTTCCTGTTGGGTTTTTGTGTCTTCAAGGAATGCTTATATTTTTCATGGACCATGTAATACTTTTTAAAATACTAACCATTGCCTGTCTACAGTCAAATCTTTTAGTGAATTTTCCCAATCCACCATAGCCAACTTGTCCCTCGTACCTTCATAGTATCCTTTGTTCAGATTTAAGACCCTAGTTTCAGAATGAACTATATCACTTTCAAATTTAATCTAAAATTCTATCATATTATGGTCACTATTTCCCAAAGGCTCCTTTACAGCAAGGTTATTAATTAGCCGTTTCTCATTACATAATGCTAAATCAAAAATAGCCCAATCCCTCGTTGATTCTTCAATGTACTGCTCCAGCAATCTATCTTGTACACACTCCGGGAATTCATCCTCCACAGCTGATTCTGTTGACTCAGTCTACATGTAAATTGAAGTTGCCCATTATTACTGTACTACCCATGTTACATGCACCTCTAATTTCCTGATTTATACCGTGCCCAACATTACCACTACTCCTTGATGGCCTATAAACAACTCCCACCAATGTTTTCTGCTCCTTGCTTTTTGTTAGCTCTATCCAAATTGATTCTACATCTTGATCCTTTGATCTAAGTTCCTCTCTCGTTAATGTACTGATCTTGTCCCTTATTAAGAGCGCTACCCCACCTCCTTTTCCTTTTATAGGATCATAGGAAATAGGAGCAGGAGTAGGCCATTCGGTCCATCGAGCCTGCTCTGCCATTCAAACAGATCGTGGCTGATCATCTACCTCTACGCTATTTTCCCTCACTATCCCCATATCCCTGGATGTCGTTAGTATTTAGAAATCTATTGATTTCTGTCTTGAACATGCTCAATGATTGAGTTTCCACAACCTTCTGGGGTAGAGAATTTCACCACCCTCTGTAAAGAAATTCCTCCTCATCTCAATCTTAAATGGGCTGCCCCATATTCTGAGACTGTGTCCCCTTGTTCTAGACTCACCAGCCAGAGAAAACATCCTATCCACATCTGCCCTGTAAGAATTTTGTAAGTTTCAGTGAGATCACCTCTCATTCTTTGAAACTCTAGAGAATACAGGCCCAGATTCTGCAATTTCTCCTCATAAGACAATCCCGCCATCCCAGGGATTAGTCTGGTGAACCTCCGTTGCACTCCCTCTATGGCAAATATATCCTTCCTTAGATAAGGAGATCAAAACTGTACATAAAATACTCCAGGTGTGGTCTCACCAAGGCTTTATATAATGAAGCAATACATCTTTACTCCTGTACTCAAACCCCCTAGCAATGAAGGCCAACATACCATTTGACTTCTTAATTCCTTGCTGCACCTGCATACTAGCTTTGAGTGACTCATGAATGAGGACACCCAGGTTTCTTTAGACATCAACACTTCCCAACCGCTCACCATTTAAGAAATACTCTGTCTTTCTGTTTTTTTCTATCAAAGTGGATTACTTTGCACTTATTCACATTATATTCCATCTGCCATGTTTTTGCCCATTCACTTCCTCCTAGTTTTGTGTCACCTGCAAATTTGGAAATATTATAATTGGTCCCCATATCCAAATCATTTATATAGATTGTAAACAGCTGTGGCCTGAGCAATGATCCTTGCGGTACCCCACAAGTAACAGCTGGCCATCCTGAAAATGACCCATTTATTCTTACTCCCTGCTTCCTGTCTATTAACCAATTCTCAATCAGTATATGACTCCCAATCCCATGTGCTCTAAGTTTACTAACCTCCTGCCTGGGACCTTATCAAAAGCCTTCTGAAAATCCAATTACACTACATCCATTGGTTCTGTTTTATCTATGCTACAAGTAAAATCCTCAGAAAAACTCTTGTCAAATATGGTTTCATGATTTTTGCCTATCCTTCCTAAATGACAAATATCCTTGAATATTCAGTTCCCAGTCTTGGTCACCCTGTAACCATGTCCCTGTAATGGCAATTAAATCATGCACATTTACCTCTATTTGTGCCTTCAAATCATCTACCTTGTTGCGAATGCTGCATGCATTCAGATAGAGTGCCCTTAATTTTGTATTTCAAACTTTATTCCGCATTCTGACCCTATTTGATCGTGCCTTTGTTTTGTCTGAATTAGAATTAGAATTAGAACATTACAGCGCAGTACAGGCCCTTCGGCCCTCGATGTTGCGCCGACCTGTGAAACCATCTGACCTACACTATTCCATTTTCATCCATATGTCTATCCAATGACCACTTAAATGCCCTTAAAGTTGGCGAATCTACTACTGCTGCAGGCAGGGCGTTCCACGCCCTTACTACTCTCTGAGTAAAGAAACTACCTCTCACATCTGTCCTATATCTATCACCCCTCAACTTGAAGCTATGTCCCCTCGTGTTTGCCATCACCATCCGAGGAAAAAGACGCTCGCTATCCACCCTATCTAACCCTCTGATTATCTTATATGTCTCTATTAAGTCACCTCTCCTCCTCCTTCTCCCCAACGAAAACAACCTCAAGTCCCTCAGCCTTTCCTCGTAAGACCTTCCCTCCATACCAGGCAACATCCTAGTAAATCTCCTCTGCACCCTTTCCATAGCTTCCACATCCTTCCTATAATGCGGTGACCAGAACTGCACGCAATACTCCAGGTGCGGCCTCACCAGAGTTTTGTACAGCTGCAGCATGACCTCGTGGCTCCGAAACTCGATCCCCCTACTAATAAAAGCTAACACACCATATGCCTTCTTAACAGCCCTATTAACCTGGGTAGCAACCTTCAGGGTTTTATGCACCTGGACACCAAGATCTCTCTGTTCATCTACACTACCAAGAATCTTCCCATTAGCCCAGTACTCTGCATTCCTGTTACTCCTTCCAAAGTGAATCACCTCACACTTTTCCGCATTAAACTCCATTTGCCATCTCTCAGCCCAGCTCTGCACCCTATCTATGTCCCTCTGTACCCTACAACATCCTTCGGCACTATCCACAACTCCACCGACCTTAGTGTCATCTGCAAATTTACTAACACACCCTTCTACACCCTCTTCCAGGTCATTTATAAAAATGACAAACAGCAGTGGCCCCAAAACAGATCCTTGCGGTACACCACTAGTAACTAAACTCCAGGATGAACATTTGCCATCAACCACCACCCTCTGTCTTCTTTCAGCTAGCCAATTTCTGATCCAAAGCTCTAAATCACCTTCAACCCCATACTTCTGTATTTTCTGCAATAGCCTACCGTGGGGAACCTTATCAAACGCCTTACTGAAATCCATATACACCACATCCACTGCTTTACCCTCATCCACCTGTTTGGTCACCTTCTCGAAAAACTCAATAAGGTTTGTGAGGCACGACCTACTCATCACAAAACCGTGCTGACTATCTCTAATGAACTTATTCTTTTCAAGATGATTATAAATCCTGTCTCTTATAACCTTTTCCAACATTTTACCCACAACCGAAGTAAGGCTCACAGGTCTATAATTACTAGGGCTGTCTCTACTCCCCTTCTTGAACAAGGGGACAACATTTGCTATCCTCCAGTCTTCCGGCACTATTCCTGTCGACAATGACGACATAAAGATCAAGGACAAAGGCTCTGCAATCTCCTCCCTAGCTTCCCAGAGAATCCTAGGATAAATCCCATCTGGCCCAGGGGACTTATCTATTTTCACACTTTCCAAAATTGATAACACCTCCTCCTTGTGAACCTCAATCCCATCTAGCCTAGTAGCCTGAATCTCAGTATTCTCAACAACATTTTCTTTCTCTACTGTAAATACTGACGCAAAATATTCATTTAACACTTCCCCTATCTCCTCTGATTCCACACACAACTTCCCACTACTATCCTTGATTGGCCCTAATCTAACTCTAGTCATTCTTTTATTCCTGATATACCTATAGAAAGCCTTAGGGTTTTCCCTGATCCTATCCACCAATGACTTCTCGTGTCCTCTCCTTGCTCTTCTTAGCTCTCCCTTTAGATCCTTCCTGGCTAGCTTGTAGCTCTCAAGCGCCCTAACTGAGCCTTCACGTCTCATCCTAACATAAGCCTTCTTCTTCCTCTTGACAAGTGCTTCAACTTCTTTAGTAAACCACGGCTCCCTCGCTCGACAACTTCCTCCCTGCCTCACAGGTACATACTTATCAAGGACACACAGTAGCTGCTCCTTGAATAAGCTCCACATTTCGATTGTTCCCATCCCCTGCAGTTTCCTTCCCCATCCTACGCATCCTAAATCTTGCCTAATCGCATCATAATTTCCTTTCCCCCAGCTATAATTCTTGCCCTGCGGTATATACCTGTCCCTGCCCATCGCTAAGGTAAACCTAACCGAATTGTGATCACTATCACCAAAGTGCTCACCTACATCTAAATCTAACACCTGGCCAGGTTCATTTCCCAGTACCAAATCCAATGTGGCATCGCCCCTGGTTGGCCTGTCTACATACTGTGTCAGAAAACCCTCCTGCACACACTGGACAAAAACTGACCCATCTAAAGTACTCGAACTATAGTATTTCCAGTCGATATTTGGAAAGTTAAAGTCCCCCATAACAACTACCCTGTTACTCTCGCCCCTGTCGAGAATCATCTTCGCTATCCTTTCCTCTACATCTCTGGAACTATTCGGAGGTCTATAAAAGACTCCCAACAGGGTAACCTCACCTCTCCTGTTTCTAACCTCGGCCCATACTACCTCAGTAGATGAGTCCTCAAACGTCCTTTCTGTCGCTGTAATACTCTCCTTGATTAACAATGCCACACCCCCCCCTCTTTTACCATCTTCTCTGTTCTTACTGAAACATCTAAATCCCGGAATCTGCAACATCCATTCCTGCCCCTGCTCTACCCATGTCTCCGAAATGGCCACTACATCGAGATCCCAGGTACCAACCCATGCTGCAAGCTCACCCACCTTATTCCGGATGCTCCTGGCGTTGAAGTAGACACACTTTAAACCAGCTCAGTTTTGCTTCCCTTCAGTCTTCCCAGCACAGTTCAGGTGAAGACCGGACCAATGGTATGGCTCCCACTTTCCCCAGTACTGGTGCCAGTGCCCCATGAATTGATACTAATTTCTCCCACACCAAGCTTTGAGCCACGCATTTAACTCTCTAATCTTATTTACCCTACTCCAATTTGCTCATGGCTCGGGTAATAATCCAGAGGTTATTATCTTTGAGGTTCTGCTTTTTAATTTAGCCCCTAGCTTCTCATACCTTCTATGCAGAACCTCTTTCCTAGTCATATCTGTGTCATTGGTACCCACGTGGACCACAGCAACTGGATCCTCCCCCTCCCACTGCAAGTTCCTCTCCAGCCCTGAGTAGATGTCCCAAACCCTGGCAGGCAACACAGCCTTCTTGACTCTCGCTCTCACCTGCAGAGAACTGTGTTTATCCCCCTAACTATACTTTCCATTAGTATCACTGCATTCCTACTTACTACCCCCACTTGAATGGCTTCCTGTACCATGGTGCCATGGTCAGTTTGCTCATCCACCCTGCAGCCCTCGTTCTCATCCATACAAGCTGAAAGAACCTCAAACCTATTAGACAATTGCAAGGGTTGAGGCTCCTCAACTTCTTCCTTCTGGATCCCCTTACCTGCCCCACTCACAGTTACTTAACTATTAAGACAACTATTAAGGCAAACTCAAGCATGGTGTTGGAATGCACATCAGGAGCGGGCATTTCAAAGGATCAAGGAAATGCTGATTTCGCCAGATATCTTAGCACATTATAACCCCTCACTACTGACCACAATTGCAGCAGATGACTCATCTACAGGGTTGGGACAGTCATTTTTCAAGAACAGCCAGATGGATGTCACAAGCTAGCTTATAATGTGTCACGAGCACTGTCTGAGACTGAGATGAGGTACGCCGTCATAGAGAAAGAAGCTCTCGCAGTTAAGCAGGCTTGCGAAAAGTTCTCAGTTTATATCATCGGCTTAAAGGTTGTCATTGAGACAGACTACAAACCCCAGTTTCCTCACTTGATGAAAAGGAACTCAGTGGAATGCTTCTGAGAATCCAGAGATTCTGGTTGAGGCTAATAAGATTCACAATGAAATGGTATTTGTGCAGGGCAAGCTGCAAACGACAGCAGATGAATTGTCCGGAGCTACTGTTGACTGTTCTACACAACAGGATGTTAACTTCATGAATGAGATTGAGTCATTTTCTCAGTTCACTGCATCACAATGGCCAGCAAGCTCAAAAAAGCTCCAAGAAATTCACCATGCTCTGATGCAAGATGAGGAATGCATCTGTCTCCACCGATATTGCATGCAAAGTTGGCCGCAACAGCATCCCAGTGGTAGGAGGATGAAAATCTTCTTCGAACACAGAAGACACTTTACTATTGTGAATGATTTTCTGGTATCTGACGAGAGGCTAGTGATTCCAGCAGACATCTTGTGGAAAATACACGAGGGCCACATGAGCATCATGAAATGCAGAGCATGGGCTCAGTCATCTGTGGGTGGCCGAGAGGTATAGAAGAAATGATTCTGCAGTGCACAGACCAAACCAGAGGGAACCATTTATTGTGACCCAATTTCCAAACAGTCCGTGGGAATGTCTGGAAATAGATCGATTCCTGTTTAATGGAAAATCTTACCTGATTGTTATGGGTTATTTTTCCAGGTGGCTCAAAGTCAAACGTTTGTCTCCATAGTCATTGTGTACAGTCATTTGAGCTTTAACAGAGATCTTTGCAACACATGGCATTCCTGACCAGATTGTTTCCGATAATGGTCCACAATTTGCAAACGTCTACTTTACTCAAGTTTCCCTAGATATCTTGAATATAATGGTGAACCTGAAAGAGGAGTCTGAACTATCAAAGCACTGTTAAAGAAGAATGAAGATTTTCAAACAGCCCTCCTAAACTACAGTTCTATTCCATTGCTGTGTGGATTAGCACTATCAGAACTGTTGATGGGAGGGAAGCTTAGAACACAATTTCCCATCCTACCCAAAAAATTACTTCCAGGGCTAGAAGTCCAGGAACCTACCCAAGTTGATGGAAGGAGAAAAGGTATGGGTATGAGACCAAGGCAGAGAAGGAGTGATTGTCCAGAGAGGTGATAATCAACAGAGATCTTATTTAGTCCATACTTCAGAGGTACTATAAGAAGAAACAGGAGAAATCTTACCTCTATTCATCAAAGACGTCAACCGGTCATACATTTGGATGGACCAGATGTTGAACCTGAAATTCAGAAAGCACCAGATGCTACAAACCTCAATGAAGACCATCCAAGTCAAGAAACAAGAGTTCAGAGAAAGACTACTGATCTTCCGAGTCTGACAACCACAAGATCAGGGAGAGTTGTGAAGCCTCCTGATAGATTGAATCTGTGATGTCAGGGATTTGGGGGGAGATGGGGTTGTATGTAAAAGTAAAAATGAATGTAAGAAAAAATATATGGACAAAGACTTGGGGAGAGATGTAGTATAAAGGTTTGAAAGTGTTAGTGTTTGGGACAGTGTGAGTAACACCTCCCACTATGATGATGTAAGAGATCACATGGGGGAGAGATTTGAAGGAGAAGTAGCATGGCATCAGTGGAGTTAGATATATTTGTATGAAGTTGTATATAGTTCCTTAATATGTAATTAACTAGTTATTACTAAAACTAAATCTCTCCTAGCTAGACTGGCCAAACATACAACAGGGTGTGACTGCCTTCTGAACAAAGTGTCCAGGTAACTTTCCCCCTCCCTGATGCATCGCCATGTCTGTAGCTCGGCCTCCAGCTCATCCACTCTCCTCTGAAGCTTTTTGAACCGCAGACACATACCGCAGATTTGGTTGCCATGGATCACACTGGTGTCCATCAGCTCACACATGCTACAGTTGCAACACACAACCTGCCCTGCCATTTTTATTGTGTTTTAATTAACTATTTGATTACTTATTTAATTAAATTATTTAATTATTTTTAAATTAATTTTATTCAACAATCCCTCATGTTACTAATTTAAACCTCAGCAATGCTAATGAATCTTACCACTTATAAGGTAGTTGCGGGTTATTTTTGAAAGAAAATTTTAAATTGTTCTAATTTTCCAGATATTTACACACAAACCTTAATAGCAGTTACTCACCAACCAATCAACTTATGGCTTTCCTGTGATGTTACTGTTAGATTTTTTCCCCACTCTTTCTTCAAATCCAGCACGCGCCGACTTCCAGTCAACCTGCCTCTTCGCTCTCCCAGGAAAGTGTAGGCCCCGAACCTCAGGCTGGATTTATATTCTCCCTCTCCAGTGTGTTTCCTCACAGGTCCACTGCCTCTCCACTAGCTCTCCCTGGTAAGTGTAGGCCTGAACAGGATTAAAAATATAATTCAGTATAAGATTCAGCATAACAATGAAATTAAAGAAATGTGCAGTCAGCCATATTATTTAAGTTAGTTTTCGTTAATTAGCAAGAAAACCTGATGTAGGAATTTCCCAGGGTTCTTATAGTGGAAGAGTCTCCTCTGTCTAACTATACCAGTTAAGCCATTGTTATGATCCCCGTGGAGACCGACAGACAAAAAGAATTGAATTTACCGAACGACTCCAATGGAAAAAAAATGGACAAGATGTCACTTTTATGACTTTACTCTAACAATCAAACCAAAATCAATGTAAACGTGAAACAACAGACAAATCACAGTTAATATATATAGTTTACAGATTATGTATTAATTATGTGATACAACAAGATAGATCTCACAGATTTACTGGGCAGTCCACTCAACAAAGATGGCACCAAATAGTCACAAAGTTCTTCAAAACTCTGAACTTCTTCAGGTAGATTTCCAGCTCCTGTCCTTCAGGATGCAGTCACCAGTTTAATGCCTTCACATTGATAACGAGTGTTGCAGTCATCTCTTCAATGATTCGGTCTTGTCGCCTCTCGAACCTCGTTGGCCCTGCTTATTTTTAAAAATTCATTCAGGGGATGTGGGCATCGCTGGCTAGACCAACATTTGTTGCCCATCCCTGTTTGCCATTGAGAGATGGTGAGCTGCCTTCTTGAACTGCTGCAATCTTTGGATCTTTGGGATGAAGGTATATCTACAGTGCTGTTAGGAAGGGAGTTCCAGGTTTTGACCCAGTGACAGTGAAGGAATGGTGATATAGTTCCAAGTCAGAATGGTGTGTGGCTTGAAGGGGAACTTGCACGTGGTGGCATTCCCATGCATCTGCTGCCCTTGTCCTTCTAGGTGGTAGAGGTCACGGGTTTGGAAGGTGCTGTCGAAGGAGCCTTAGTGTGTTGCTGCAGTGCATCTTGTATATGGTACACACTGCTGCCACTGTGCGTTGGTGGTGGAGGGAGTAAATGCTGAAAGTGGTAGATGGGGTGCCAATCAAACAGGCTGCTTTGTCCTGGATGGTGTCGAGCTTCTTGAGTGTTGTTGGAGCTGTAACCATCCAGGCAAGTGGAGAGTATTCCATCACACTCCTGACTTGTGCCTTGTAGATGGTGGACAGGCTTTGGGGAGACAGGTGGTGAGTTAGTCGCCACAGAATTCCCAGTCTCTGACCTGTTCTTGTAGCCACAGCATTTATGTGGCTGGTCCAGTTCAGTTTCTGGTCAATGGTAGCCCCTAGGATGTTGATAGTGGGGGATTCAGCTATGTTAATGCCATTGAACGACAAGGGGAGATGGTTAGATTCTCTCTTGTTTGAGATGGTCATTGCCTAGCACTTGTGTGGCGCAAATGTTACTTGCCACTTATGAGCCCAAGCCTGGATATTGTCCAGGGCTTGACAGTCTTGGTGGTGTTGTTCCACCACTATTTCTTTAAGCCACCAAAAGCAGCTACTGCAACTCGTATTTACCATTGGCCATCTCCAGTGTCAGATTCCAGTCTCAGTAGCTTGTCTGCAAAACATTCTTCCTGCAGTCTGCTTGAATCCTGGAATCTGAGCTTGAAAAGGTCTAGTCACATGTCTCTAGTGAAATGAGTCTGTGTCTTATCTGGTTATAACCATTCTGTCTCCCCACAAGCCTGAAGTTTTTAGTTTCACTTTTAAGTTCGGGACAGTGGGGCGGCACAGTGGCGCAGTGGTTAGCTCCGCAGCCTCACAGCTCCAGGGACCCGGGTTCGATTCCGGGTACTGCCTGTGTGGAGTTTGCAAGTTCTCCCTGTGTCTGCGTGGGTTTTCTCCGGGTGCTCCGGTTTCCTCCCACAAGCCAAAAGACTTGCAGGTTGATAGGTAAATTGGCCATTATAAATTGTCACTAGTATAGGTAGGTGGTAGGGAATGTAGGGACAGGTGGGGATGTTTGGTAGGAATATGGGATTAGTGTAGGATTAGTATAAATGGGTGGTTGATGTTCGGCACAGACTCGGTGGGCCAAAGGGCCTGTTTCAGTGCTGTATCTCTAATCTAATCTAATCTAAAAAACAAGCTTTGAAACCAGTGTCCGTGCACCTAACAGAATTGAATCATCTGTTCAGACAATAGTCTGCACACGCCCTTCCACCGGTCTCAAAAACTGCAAACTCCATCACACCATTAGTCCAAAATCACATCATTTGTCTTTACATTGTTTTGACTCTTTAGGAAGAGTGTAAGAATGGTTGCTGTAGGGAATAGAAATATAACATTGGCCCATAAGATTGCCTCATTGAAGATTAGGGTTCAGGAGGGTAGTGCAGCTACTTCAACATCATTGCCTGAAAGTATTGGCAAATGGGTTTTATTTTCATTGTGTATAATATTGATAGTATTATAAATGTTCATAAACACTTACTTAAAATCTTAACATTGTGAAATAAAATGATTCTGCAATGTTACAATTGATACTATAAGGAAAGTCAAAAAAAAGAAATGAAGAACTCTGATTGAGTCATGATCTTCAAGGAAGGGGCCTTACCATCTGTCCCCAGTTTGGTCGACAGTTAACCTTAATCTACACTACGTCTGACTGCCACTGAGCTGTATGACAACTGTTAAGAAAGGTAATAAATGCAGCCTTGCCAGCATTTCCCACAGCCAGAGAAGAAATAAAAAATAAAATTCAAACCAACACCAACCCTCTGAAAGTGGGGTCAATAATTAAACAATTAAATTCTTATTTCTTCATCACTGACACTGTGGATCATTGGCTTATTGTGAAGTTTCATACTCAAAATATTGAATTCTTTGAGGGTGTTTAGGATTTCAGATTGAGTGCTAAATATTTGTTCACTTATCACCGTTTCAAAGCAATGCTACATAGCCTTCGTCAATTCCCCTGGGGCGGGCAGCACCGTTAACCATTATCTGCGCAGCCCGTGTGGTTTTTTCATTAATATCAATGAGGAAAACCATGCAGGCTACGCAGACGGTAGTCAGCAGTGCTGTCTATCCCCAGGGAATTGACATAGTCTGCGTAGCACCGATTTGAAGCGGTGCTATGCGAACAAATTTTTAGCCCTCAGTCTTTATTAAACGCTGTTTTGATTGGGTCCATTTGATAACAGTTCAAACTAATGCATGCTTCTGATTTACATTTGCAGTTGTTCATATGCTATACTAATTTAAATGATTTGAAACTTTTGAATTAGCAATTAACTGCCCACTGACAGGGTTGCTGTCCCCTTTAAGGAAAAAGATCCTGCCTCAAGAGTTACCGGCCAATTAAAGGGCCGGCTGCTCAGCAGTCACAGCAGCACCACTAGGAGCAATGGCCACTGCTGGTTCTGCAAGAGGTCCAGAGCAGCAGCCATGGAGGAAGTCCTGGAATGAAGCTAAGTGGAATCGGGCTTACTCAGGCAGATCCCGGCGACGGGGCATGTCGTGAGTGAGGGTGGGGTCTTTCAGCGGCAGCGGTTCTTGCCGCTGGGGGTCGCTATCTGTGGGCCACAGGGTGCCCGATCAGGAGGGCATCCTCCCCCATGCCCACAGGGAGGCTGCCAGCTTTTACTGGGCAGTCTCCCCATCTGGCGGAAGGCCCCCCCACCACTGGTAAAGTACAGCGATGGTGGGAAGAGGCCCTTAAGTGGACTTTAATTGTCCACTTAAGGGCTTCAGTTGGCCTCTGGGTGGGATGGCTCTCCTTGACCTTCCCCTCCTCTGGTAAAATTCCATAGTGTCAGGAAGGTACTCCACCCCCTGCCTTCTCTCACCATTTTATGCAACACCCTCTACCATCAGCCACCCCCACCCCACCGGCCTCTCACCTTGTCCCTAGAGGGTTGGTAAAATACAGCCCTGTATATCTCTTTAACTACTCATATTGAAAAGTCGTTGATGAGCAGTGCAGACTCTGAACCAGGAAGTGTCAGTTAGAATAATTCATTCATTGTTATATTAGGTACAGAAAGCAAAGTAAACAGAGGGAAAGAAAGATGCAATTACGGGAGAAAAAAAAGAGACAGAAAGAAAAATTTTTAAATATTGCTATTTAAAGAAATCTCCAAATATCATTAAAATCTGAAGGAATGCCAATGTGTTCAGAAACTACAACACCGAGTAATATGGGAACAAATGGTTAGCTTTTATTAGTGCCTATTAGAACAAAGATTTTCTGCCCGTTAACTAGAAATGAAAAATCCTGCTTATATGAATTCTTGGAGCTTGGTATTGTGATCCAAATAATTTAACATCAAACATGCATGTTAAATATAGGAAAAGGCCCCTATAACAGAACTGCACATTAAGATAGTCAACCTAGTTATTTTTAGCTGTTAGTTGAACAGAGAGATGATGCTGGTATTCGTATCTGTGTTCACTTGGGGCATACAATACTCTTAAAATATCTAACTGTCCTTGTTCATACTTCTGGCAATTGGTTATTGCGACATGGTCTTTACAGAATAATCCAAATGGAATCACTGGTTGCTAGCCGCAGCTGCCTTTAAAATGTGATTGCTGCAGTTCCAGCTAAAATGAATAACAAATTGACCTTGTAAGCCACAGCATAATAACATACTACAGCCATAGGAGCTCTGCTTACATTGACAAGGGAATTTTCTCCTTCAGAAGCTTTCTTAATTTCTATTAACTCTTTTGTTCCAACAAATGTTTCAGTGCTACCATTATGGTAAGTAGGATTTATCCAACTATTCTCTGGCTTAACTTGAGGAAGAAGAAGGAAGTGTTTTCTTTTCCAAACTTGGAGCTCACAATAGTAGGCTACTCTTCCTAAATAGCCATTACCTTTTGATGGTAAATAACAGTATTGTTTTCTCTGAATGATGACAGTTCTTGTTTTTAGACCAACATAAGACATATCTGTCTTGGTGCAGGTTAATGCTAAATAATTAACTGACATTGATTAGTTTTAGGAAATGTGCTAATTTTTAATCTTGTTTCATTAATAAGAATGTAATAGGGTAGATTTAGCAAATTGTGCCCGGAGCATTATAGTTTTAATTCAGGATATGTTTTGATGGGTTGAGAATTACTCCAGCTTCTGCTTCTTCTAACGTTCCAACATGTGTTATTTACAAGAGTCCCTAGTGAATGAACTTCAGAATGGATTATCCTTTTTCAATATGTTAAACTCCCAGTGACAAAAATATATCCATTTCCCAAAGTGATATTCCTTTAATTTTCACATATTCAGACTATTCAGGCATCTACTTTCGAAATTTGGGATGCCAATTTTGTGTTTGTGGAAAATCGAAATACAATCTGTTTAGAATGAGTCTTGACAGGTAATGGAAGACTGTAATAAATAACCAAACATCACTTATTGCTAAACAAAACTTATTGTGGGAGTTAATCCAGTTTTCACTTGTTGAAATATGAGCCATGCTTGTAAATTTTACATTAGAATTCTCATTTTATCCATAGATTTTGTATATCTCATTCTTCTCTGGAAATCCAGTGAAATTGCAGACTAAATTCAACCATCTCACCAAACTGCACTGATTTGAGAGTTGTGTAAACTGTACATGAATGTTATGCTGGAGCAGTGAAGCTCTATTATTCTATATTGGGCCTTAATTTACAGTAGCTGGGTATCTTATGGAATCTGCCATTTGTTAGACTTGCTCTTGCATGTTTAGGTTTTTAAATTTTTTGTGTCGCACATTGGTGAAAGTGCAAGCTGATAACACCGCAGTGAGGGAAACAGAGGATCTGAGACCTGATTGAGCATCACTACTGTCATGCAGGGCCCCACCTGCCAAGAATGAGACACATTAATTTTGGCACATGAACATTGATTTTTAAACTGTTACTGAAGTAAAGAAAGAACTTGTTTAAAAAAAACACCAGATCCTTGACTGGAAAGACATTTGCATAGTAACAGACAGTACTTGGAAAGGACAAAGGGGCCAACCCCTGTTCCAATTTAATCCACAATGGACTTTTGATTACCAGATGTTGAAGGTGGAGAAGCTAGCATTCCAGATTAACTGCTAAAATGGCTGAATACACAAACAGACGTGGTCAGACCAGTTTAGTCACATGACTAACTGGCTGATGGAGTTTTTTTGAATGTGAACTTGCCACAGAGTTTTAAAAACTCAGAAAGCTGTTTGCCCCTGGATTGAAAAGACATCCCTCCTGCCTGCTCACATCTCTTTCTCGCGGAACTGAAGATCCATTGAAGACACATGAACTCCAAGACAAAAAAGTCTCCTACAGTGAACAAGGTTTAAGAAGAATACTGGGCCCCAACGAAAAGCAAGAATTACCGACAAGCAAGGACTCTACTGTGAGTTTGAAGCACAGTAACAAACCCCCTTCAGAGAATGCCTCAAACTTTTCCGCTTTATTTTTTCTTCTGCTCTTTTCTGTCTCTATTTGCATGTGTGTATCGCGTATGCATGCGAACGGGGCCTGGCGTGTGTCTCGAGGCATTAACCGAATTAGAGTTTATGTTTAAGTTTCAATAAATTTCACTTTTCTTCTTTAAACCTAAGAAAGCCTGTTTGTGCTCATTTCTTTTCCTTATAATTGGAAAGCAGTGAACAAGGATTCACCAAGGGGGAGCTAAAACATGGTGTGTCTAAAATTAAACCTTGTTACAGTAAGACCCTGTGAAGGCTGAGAAAGACCCTTAGACACCTTTCTCACGTGGTTGTAAGAGAAATTTGGGTGCTAGCGTCCGGGATTTTACCCACAGATGAACAAGAGAAATTGGAAGTGGGAAGCAAAATTGTTCCCAATCAAAAAAAAAAGAGCAAGATTAATACAGGTTTTCTTGTGGTTGTGTGTGATTTAATACTAACATGTCTGTAACTGAAGCGAGTAGCTCTCCAAGCCAGGGTGAAGTAACTTTGGATAAATTAAAAGCACTGTCTATGGAGGAGTTGAGAAAAATGGCTGTGCAGTGTGGAATCACTGTACATGGCAAGGCTAAGACGTCTGAACTCCTAAGGCTAGAGGCCAGCCATTTATCCTTGAATCTGAAGAAGTAGAAGCAGTGTTAGACCCAGTAGACCCAGACAGGATACTGCTAGCAAAGTTACAATTGGAGCAAAAGAAATTTGAATTAGAAGACAGGTAAAGAGAAAGGGAAAGGGAGAGACAGGAAAAAGAGTGGGAGAGGCAGGAGAGGGAGAAAGAGAGAGACTTCGAGAAGGAATGTGAAGAAAATGAAAGGCAGGAGAGAGAGAGAGAGAGAGAGAGAGAGAAAGAATATTCCATAAAGAATCCAAAGTAAGAGAGCTGAAGTGGCTTGAGTTAACCTGGGGGCAACAGTGTAACCCCAGTGAAAACATGGCCAATCTGGAGGAGCAGAATTCAGGGCTGGGTACAAAATTGCCAAAACTCACTCAATTCATTCCAAAATTCAATGAGGAAGATGTGGAAGTGTTTTTGTGTCTTTTGAGAAACTGGCAAGGCTGCTAAAATGGCCAGCTGAGACACGGTCTCTTTTAATACAATGCAAGCTAACTATAAAAGCCCATGAGGTTTATTCCTTGTTGCCAGATGAGGGTTCAACAAATTATGAACTGACCAAAAATGCTATCCTTGGGGCCTATGAATTAGTACCCAAAGCCTACCGCCAAAAGTTTAGAACCCTCAAAAAGCAAGCTGATCAAACTTATCTGGAGTTTGAAAGAAGTAAGCAGCTGGCTTTTGACCAGTGGCTGAAGGCTCTTAAAATACAACTCAGCTATGAGACTCTCAGAGAAGTAATTCTGTTAGAGGAATTTATAAACTCTGCCCGATTCTCAATAAAGACCCATGTAGAGGAGCAATGGGTTCAGGGAGACCGACAAGCGGCTGTTCTGCCGATGAGTTTGCTTCAATTTATAAGTCGGTTTCCCATGAAGAACCTTCCTAATCACCCCCACAAATCCAAAAAGGATAAAGGGTGGGAA
Organism: Heterodontus francisci; assembly: GCF_036365525.1. NCBI lineage: Eukaryota > Metazoa > Chordata > Chondrichthyes > Heterodontiformes > Heterodontidae > Heterodontus > Heterodontus francisci. The sequence goes on from NC_090384.1 coordinate 71,523,535, forward strand.
GGTGATCTCTGCCCAGGCAGTCCTGGGAGAGAAAGGAAATCAAGAGACAAAGGGAGTCCTCCTCCTAGCAAAAAGGAAGATGCTATGAGCAAGAGTGAGACCCGGAGACCTGAGTGCTTCCATTGTAATAAGGCACGGCATTTAAAAGCTGGAAACTAAAGGGAAAACCGGTAAGGTTAATCAGGATACACCCACTCAGTGAAGACGGGACCCTGATGGAACGCACAGAACAAGCTGTGGCTTTAACTGCAGTAAGAGTGCAACCCAGGGTGCTTACCATGGCCAATGCAGGAAAAGTTAATCAGATTCCTGAAGGTTATCAGGGTTTCGTGCCTGAAAGGAAAATAATCCCATACCCCTCGAGTGGGGCAAGCAAGCCCAGAGTGATTCTCAGGGACATAGGGGCCACTAGATCCTTTTTACTGGGAAAAGGCCTGACCTTTCCCCCAGAGAATGGAGAATGGTATTGGAGGGCAGTGCAAGCCTGTACCTGTACACTGGGTGCACCTAGAGTGCGACCTAGTTTTGGGGCCGGTGACCGGAGGGATTGTCCCTAGTTTGCCTGTGGACGGGGTTGACCTGCTCCTAGGTAATGATCTGGCAGGGGTGAAGGTGGTAGCCCCCACACCCCGTAGTGAAAGAAAGACCGCAGGAGGTCAGAGAGACAGGGCCATGGCAGGAGACTGTCCCCTGCAGAGTCCCTGAATGTGTAGTGGATCAGGCCAAGATCAAACCAGCTCCCCTAGAGGAGACTGCATGGGCACAGCAGGCAGATGACCATGAGGTCTGCCTGTCCTAGGCTTTCTTTGGAAAGTTAGGAGACCCAGGGAATGAATCAAATGGATTTTCCCTAGCTGAGGCTCAGCGAGCCAACCCTGTATTGAGAGAGTTATCACAGGCTGCCCAGTCTGAAAGTGAAGTAGAGGGTGTCCCTGATTGCTATTATTTAAAGAATGAGGTAAAAACAAGAAATGCTGGAAATACTCAGCAGGTCTGGCAGCATCTGTGGAGAGAGAAGCAGAGTTAATGTTTCAGGTCAGTGACCCTTCTTCAGAACTGGCAAATATTAGAAATGTGAAAGGTTATAAGCAAGTAAAGCGGGGGTGGGGCAAGAGATAACAAAGGAGAAGGTGTAGATAGGAGGACAAGGTCACAGAATAGCTGACCAGAAGGTCATGGAGCATTAACATATTGTTTGTCTTTGCTCCATGATCCCGATAGCCCTGCAAGTTTATTTCCTTCAGGTGCCTATCCAGTTTCCTTTTGAAATCATTGATTGTCTCCGCTTTCACCACCCACATGGGCAGCAAGTTCCAGGTCATTACCACCCGTGCATAAAAATGTTCATCCTCATATTTCCCCTGTATCTCTTGCCCAAAACCTTCAATATGTCTCTCCTAGTCCTTGTACTATCAGTTAATGGTAACAGTTTTTCCTTGTCTAACTTATCTAAGCCTGTCATAATCTTGTACACCTCTATCAAATCTTCCCTCAATCATCTTTGCTCCAGGGAGAACAACCTCAGCTTTACCAACCTAACCTTGTAACTAAAGTCACCCATTCCTGGAACCATTGTGGTAAATCTCCTCTTCCCCCTCTACCATCCTCCAGTCTGAAAAACAACTATTTACCACAACTCGGTGTTTTCTGTCCTTAAGCCAATTTTTTTTTATCCAATTGGACACTGGCCCTCCTATTCCTTGAGCTTCAATTTTGTTAACCAAGCTTTTATGTGGTACCTTATCAAATGCTTTCTTAAGATCCGTGTCGGTAACATCCACCATGTTCCCTTCATCAACCTTCTCTGTTACTTCATCAAAAAATTTAATTAGATTAGTCAAGCATAATCTACCTTTTAAAAATCCATGCTGGCTATCCTTAATTAACTCAATCCTCTCCAAGTGCCTTTTGATTCTTTCCCCCAACATCTTTCCTAAAGTGTGGTGACGAAACTGGATGCAATACTCTCGTTGGGGCCAAACCTGAGCTTTGTAAAGGTTCAGCATCATTTTGCATCTTTTGCACTGTAAGCCTCTATTAATGAAGCCTAAGATCCCATATGCTTTGCTAACCACTCTCTCATTCTGTCCTGCCATCTTCAAAGATCAATGCACATGCACCCCTAGGTCGCTCTGTTCCTGCACATTTTTTAGAACTGTGCCAGAAAGTATATATTGCCTCACCCTATCCCCTCTGCCAAAATGCATCACCTTACACTTGTCAGTATTAAATTCCATCTGCCACTTGACTGCCCATCAGCGAGCTTATCTATGTCCTGTTGCAGGCAGTTTGTATTATCCTCACTGTTTGCCACTCCTCCAAGTTTGGTATCATCAGCAAATTTTGAAATTATGCTCTGTATTCCAAGATCCAAGTTATTTATATATAGCCAAAAAAGCAGTTGTCATAGCATTGACCCTTGAGGAGCACCACTGTCTACCATCCTCCAGCCTGAAAAACAACTGTTTACCATGACTCACTGTTTTCTGTCCTTGAGCCAATTTTCTTTATCCAATTGGACACTGACCCTCCTATCTCACGAGTTTCAATTTTGTTAACTAGCCTTTTATGTGGTACTCTATCAAATGCTTTTAAAAAATCTGTTTGGATAACATCTACTGTGTTCCCTTCATCAACCTTCTCTGTTACTTTGTTAAAAATTTAATTAGATTAGTCAAGCATGATCTGCCTTTTACAAATGCATGCTGGATATCCTTAATTAAATCTCCAAGTGTCTATTGATTTTTTTCCCCTAATTATTGTTTCTGAAACCTTATCCACCATTGATATTAAACCAACTGGCCTGTAGTTGTTCGGGCTGTCCTTACATCCTTTCTTGAATAAGGGTGTCACATTTGCCACTCTCTAATCATCTGCACCTCACCCATATCGAGGGAAGATTAGAAGATTATGGCAAGCCCATCCTTTAGCAAGATGATATACCACTTACACAAAAATGATGGCGAGTGTATTAACCTCACCATTGATTTGACAGCAAATTCTGGCCCATTGTATTCTAGTTCACACTGGGTTCTATATTTCACCGTTGTAAAAAGTCTGATCTCTTTGTAAATTATTTCAATTACTACAAATATAAATGGCCTCTTTGTCCAAGTGTGCTTTAATGAAAGCCTCCAACTCTACACATGTATTTATAATTTAACAAAACAGAGCTTAATACAAAACACACAGCAGACTTCATCTGAGAATCTAATGTGCTCTATTTGGCGTCTTCATCTACAGGATGACCAGGACATCATGATTGGCATCCACCAAATGTGGTATTCTGGCTTTATATCACTTGAGAGGATCTCATATCTATTGAAGATACAACTGGGCAATTGACCGCAATGATGGATGTCAACTTCAGCTTGGGCATAATCCTTGAGACCATAGTGAGAAAGACAAAGCATGCTTTGGTCAGCCTGATCTTAGGACAGCATAGTCCCAATGAAAGTTAAGCTTGTTTCCAAATGGTAAGTCTTAGTGCTTTGGAACTCTTATGCATACAATGGAAGAGTTTTCAGTAGCTCACGTACAACATTTGGGATCAAGGTGTGTTGGATATGTGTTAAAAAGGACATCTAAACATTCAATTGGTTGGAGCCCTGCAAAGTGACTTGCATAGATCTTGCACCATGTTAAAGCAGATTTCCAGCCAATGAATACTGGTTATAACTTTGCCTGAATATCCAGATGTCCTCCAACACAGGGAACACTAGCAGAAAGTATGATGGGATCAAAAAGGCTTCAGGTCCATCAGCAAAGAAAAGAGCTCAATTGAAAACAAAGGCAGGGGAGGTCATCACTGATTGCAATAAACTACCTCGAGTTGTACTCCAGGAAAAACACCGTCACTGAGGAAGCTCTTGGCACCATAAAGAGTCTGCCTATCATGGAAGAGCTAGCTACTGAACATACAGTGGAGGAACTTAGCAAAGCTATTGACTCGTTTGCCATTGCCAAAGCTCCAGGTGATGATGCTATACTGCCTGAACTCATAAAGCACGAGAAACCGGTACTCTTGCAGCATCTGTACAAACTTCTCTGTCTTTGTTGGAGGGAGGGGCAGTGCCTCAGGATATGCATGATGCAAAGATTGTGACCTTATACAAGAACAAGGGCGACTGCAGCATTGCGATTACAACAACTATCGAGGCATCTCTCTGCTGAGCATTGGGGAAAGGTATTTGCCTGTGTTGCCCTTGTCAGACTGTAGATCTCAGCTGAATGCATCTATCCTGAATCCCAGTGTGGTTTCAGAACCCGAAGATCCACAAACAACATGATCTTCTCAGTCTGGCAGCTATAAGAGAAATGCTGTGAACAAAGGAGACCACTATATGTTGCCTTCATCAACCTCACCAAGGTATTCAATCATGTGAGCAGAGGCAGTCTAGTTAAGCTATTGAAGAAAATTGGCTGCTTGCCAAAACTGCTCAGTGTGATCTCCTCCTTCCATGACAACATGAGGGGCAACATTGGAACCCTTCGAGATCCACAATGGAATCAAACAGGGTTGTGTTCTGCGATTGACATGGTTTGGCATATTCTTCTCCTTGCTGCTGTCATAGGCCTTTAGTTTATCTACAGAGGGTGTCTACTTACATACCACAACTGATGGAAAGCTGTTCAGCCTTGCCTGCCTGAGTTCCAAAACAAAAGTGTGCCAAGTCCTCATCAGAGTTGCTGTATGCTGATGATGCCGCAGTGGCATTCTATACCAAGGAACACCTTCAGTGGCAAATATACAGACTCTTTCACGCCTGTGAAAAGTTTGGTTTGACCATCAACATCAGGAAGACAAATATCATGGTCCAGAACTTTGCGATACCGCCATCAATCAACATTGATAATGTGTTCCTGATGGTTGTTGCTAGCTTCACATATCTAGGCTTCAGAATCACCAGCAATCTGTCACTTGATGCTGAAATCAACACACACATTGCAAAAGCTGCAGCTGTTATGTCCAAGCTGAGTAAGAGAGTGTGGAACAACAGCAACCCGATGAAGATCACCAAACCGTAAGTCTACCAAGCTTCTGTCTTCAGTGCACTCCTCTATAGTAGCTAGACCTGGACAACATATGCTAGGCAGGAGAAAAGGCTGAACTGTTTCCATCTTTGCTGTCTCAAACATATCTTTGGTATATCTTGGCGGGACAAGGACACCAACTCAGAGGTGCTGGAGAATGCTAATTCCGTCAGCATACACTCATTCCTAAGTCAATGATGTCTGCGATGGCTGAACCACGCCCATTGGATAGATGAAAGCTGTATACCCAAAGACCCTCTGTATGGTGAACTGGGTCACGACCTCCAGGACATCTATACCTCCGCTACAGGGACACCTGCAAGAGTGGTGTGAAAATGGCAGATGTTAACACAACTGGGAGACAGTTGCCAATGGCTGGGACCTCCAGACGCTGACTGTTCGGAGGGGCACCGGAAGAGGCGAGGAGAAGTGGAAAGCTCGGCTGGCTGAGAAGTGGGCCCAGAGAAAACAGAGGCCAGCAAATCCTGCACCTTCTCAGCCAAGTGCCTTCATCTGCAGCAAGTGTGGCAGAGACTGCCATGCCAGAATGGGGCTCCTGAGCCACACCAAGTGATGTTTTAACAAAAAGTTGACCACCAAGGTGAAAACCACGATCTGAAGAGGTGGAAGGCTGCCAGCGCACCAGATTAAAACAGATTTAAGGTTGACGAGGAAGCACAGAGGTTTGGGATGATTGCAGCTGGAAGGCATTACCTGGAAGTTGGTTATAAGAATATGCATTTATATGCATACGTATATAAATATATATGCATACGCATATAAATCTGGCTTTTGACAGCTACCACATTTGGGTTGCAGAAAGGCAAGAAATTGCTGCTGAAACTCTGCACTTTTAAGTTATGCAGCCAACCCTTGGTGCATTTGATGTGCATCCATGCTACGGCAATGACGATGGTAACAATGCACTTTCACATTTTATAATGAGTTATGTTATTCACCATGCTGTTTGTGAGCAGTTCTTGGTGTTTGTTAGGATTCAAACTTAACTGTTAACAATTTTCACTGAAGGGAAGGGAACAGGTTCTTCTTGGGTTGGAGTCAAGTCCAAGATGACATATCAGCTGTTGAATGAATGGATTGGAGCCAACTTACTGTAGCAGAAGGGACATTCTGTTTGATATGACCCACCAGAATTTCAATGTCAGTGCAATGCCAGGTACATCCCAACGACCAGTAGATCATATTAAACAGCATGTGCCTTCGGCTTTTCGCAGTAGGAATGATATTGCCCATACTCAAACAGCCTGTGCTTGCAAAACTCAGAACATAATGTCCAATGTTAGATGTGATTCCACGATTGGACAGCACTTGCTGAACAACTCAAGTGTACTAAGAATTACACTAACAAGCAATTTAAGATTATCAGTTGGGCTCGCAATATGGCTCACATATACTTGCTAGAAGCTACATATATTCATATGCAGGGACCAGTCCTCTGCAGGCAAAAGGAACATGTCCAGGTGTTGTGCCTTTTTTGTAGTAAACAAAAGCATGAGGGACAATAGTTCTCTGGTGCATTCTCCATGGCAACACCTGGACCAATCAGAGTCAACTTGCCAACCAATCAGCACCCTTTTCTCAAACAGTTGCTCCCTTTGAAATTTGGCATTCTTGCATCTGTCCTGATGAGTGCAAGATGAAAAGCTTTGACAGCTTGTCTGCTTTTTCAGCAAAACTCAAGTTCTGTACTACCAATAAACTTATCTGTGATGATGGGTTTATGTATAATCGGATGTTTGGCTTAATGGAAAAAACAGCAGCTGAGCAGGCAATCTGATCATCTGATCTTTGCCAATGCTGGTTTGGAAGTGGTTACTCAAAGATTCTTGAAAGCAATCTGTCAATTATTTTTCCATTTCTATTCCTTGAAATATAAAGCCTCTATAATCAATGTCTTTGAAGATGAATAATTTGTGTATGAGAGGTGGGAATGAGTATTTAACCTAATCTCATGCCTGCATGAAATTCGTCATGTTAATTCTATTGTTTGTAAGAGGTAGGAAAGGAGGTAATTGAATACTTGTTATACATATAGCAGGACAGTGTCAGCCTTAAATGAGGGTAGTAGAAGCAGCAGTGTCTAATTTCTGTGTCTATGATTGATGCTGAGACTGACCACAACAGCTAACCTAGCCAATCTATTATTTTACTTCTGAAAAGTAAGGAAATTATACATATCACTATGAAAATACTTTCATTTTTAAATTTTTGTAAGGACTCGCGTTTTAAAGTTGTGGAAATGGATTCCTCTGGAGGACCGGTGATTTCATAATTGCTGGACCTTGTTTTTTTTAAAAAGGTCACTGGAAGGACTTCGTTTAAAAATATTTAGTGGAAGTCACATGTCTTCAGCTAAGTAAACAGCAGATGCCTTCTGACTATGTGAGTTGCTTATAGAGAAATGACATGTCAAGATTTATGATGATTAAGAATTCGTTTCATTTTGAGTCAGTGGGGGGTCAGCCTGCTAAGAGAGAAGCAACCAGTTCATCCTTTCTCCACCTTTCTGAGAAACCCTGAGAATCCAGTGTATAGTAGCTGAAACCCCTGATGCCGCATTTCTCCTGGAAAGTCTGCCAGACTAATCCTTGACATCGCCTGAAGAGAACTGTTCTAAAAACAGTGACAGCCGTCTACATGTATTTGGGATGCCAGAAAAGGGATAACTGATATCATTCCATATCTTATCCTTTACCTTCAAGAATTAACAAGTATTTGGCTGAAATATTTTTTTTTTGCCTTCTTTTTGTAAAAACAATCTCTGCATAGAAAACTTCTTTATTTTTTCTTTAACCGATGTGTGGGTGTGTGTTGGGCTAAGTTAGAAGCAAACTTTTATATTTCAATCTGTGTGTCAATGCTTTGCATCTTTACTGAATATATTTTATTTTATAATAAATTGATAACTTTGCTGTTTATTAAAAAAACCTGGTTGGTGGATTTTATTCTGAAATAAAAATAGAGCATATAATTGGCCGTATTAGTAACTGGGTAAACGTTTAAATATATGGTGCGACCTGTGGAGAAGTGGAACTAGAGAAAGACAGTCCACTCCTCCTGCCTCAGTCGTAACAATATATGGCCCAGATTTTGTAGCAGAATGTGAAATGACGATACTCGCCGGTGACCTCAAAGGAAGCTGCTCATAACGATCTAGTGATTTCTGTGGCATGGATTTCCCTTTCCCGATGTTAATTTGATTCTGGTGCCAACTATGGAGATCTTCAGTGTCCAGCAACAGTGATGTCATCAAACAGGCTAAGAAGCCAATCACATTGAAGAATTCTCATAGACAGCAAACCAGGAAGTAAAATGCACTGATTATCCTTCAGTTGTTAATCATTTTACAGAAACTGAGATAAAGATTGGCACATACACATGGGATTAAGGTAGAAGCTGAAATACAATAAAATTTATATTTAATATCTATAGCTGTTTTTATCATAATTGAGAAACTTGACATTCAAAAAGTATAAGTTTAGTTCTCGGGGCCAGAGAGGTTCTGCAGCAGTAATTATGACTTAGCATGCTATTAAAAATTCAGTTACACCCCTTTCAAAAAGGTGCAATTTTTGCAAGGGTTTTTACAATAAGATTTATCGCATAAGAGTGGAAGTTCTGTGATTCTGTGATTCTGTTAACATTAATTCAAGTGATTTTAAATGATTTTAATCTGTGGGATTTTCAACAGTGCGCCCTGTGGAGGAGCAGGAAATCACTGACAGCAACTTCAGGATTTCCACATTTAACTGCCCATGTGCAGATACCAGAAGTTGTTGTCAGTTTCACAGCGATAATGCCAATGAATGCCAACAGGTCCACCATCATTACAACAACAGCTTATATTTATATAGCGCCTTTCACGTAATAAACCATCCCAAGGTGCTTCACAGGAGCATTTAAAACAAAATATGACACTGAGCCACAAACAGAGATGTTAGGTCAGATGACCAAAAGCTTGGTCAAAGAGGTAGGCTCTAAGCAGTGTCTTAAAGGGGGAAAGGGAGGTGAAGAGGCAGAGAGGTGTAGTGAGGGTATTCCAGAGCTTGGAGCCTAGGCAACTGAAGGCACGGTCACCAATGGTGGAGCAATTAAAATCAGGGATGCACAAGGGGACAGAATTAGAGGAGAGGAGATATCTTGGAGGGTTGTGGTACTGGAGGAGATTACAGAGATAGGGAGGGGCCAATTTGGGGTTTTCTGGTGGGCTATTAAAAAAAAATTGGAACCCGCCGGAAAACTCTGGATCTGTCAGAAGTTCATAAGCCGCTGTTCCCACGCCCAGCACCTGTCAGGCCAGCTTCAGTGTTTTCTGGTAAGTTCCGATTTCTTTTTAAAAGCCAACGGAAAACCACGAATCTGTCCGAAATTTGGAAGCCGCTGTTCCTCCTCTCAGCAACAGTCATAGAGAGGGTAGGGGGCAGAGAGAGAGAAGCGGGGGGGTGGGGGGGGGGAGGTCAGAGAGAGAGGGAGGGCATAGAGAGGGGAGGGCAGACAGAGACAGAGAGAGAGAGGGGGCAGAGAGAGAGAGGCAGGGGAAAAGAGGGAAAGAGGGGGACAGAGAGAGGGAGGGGACAGGGGGGTGCAGAGCAAGGGAATGCAAAGAGGGGGCAGAGAGGGAGAGTTGGGGGACAGAGAGAGAGAGAAAGGGAGTGCAGTGGGTGGGGGGAGTGAGAGAAATGGGGCAGAAAGAGAGAGGCAGGGGCAGAGAGGGAAAGGGGGACAGAGAGAGAGTGAGGGGGCAGAGAGAGAGAGGGGGCAGACGGGGAGGGTGCAGAGAGAGAGAAGGTGCAGAGAGAGGGGGGGCAGAGAGACAGAGTCGGGGGACAGAGAGAGAGGGAGAAAAATGGAGGACAGAGACAGAGGGGGACAGAGAGAGAGAGAGAAAGGGAAGACAGTGGGTGGGGAGAGAGAGAGAAATGGGGCAGAAAGAGAGAGGCAGGGGCAGAGAGGAAAAGGACAGAGAGAGAGGGAGAAAAAGGGAGGACAGAGACAGAGGGGGACAGAGAGAGAGAGAAAAAGGGAGGACAGTGGGTGGGGAGAGAGAGAGAGAAATGGGGCAGAGAGAGTGGGGAAACAGTGAGAGAGAGAAGGGGGACAGAAAGAGAGAAGAGGGACAGAGAGAGGGGTCAGAGAGTGAGGGTGACAGAGAGAAAGAAAGAGGGGGACAAAGAGAGAAAGGAGACAGAGAGCGAGAGAAAGGGGGCAGAGAGGGGGGCAGAGAGAGACGGGACAAAGAGAGGGGGGATGACACAGAGAGGGGGTAATGACTTAGAGAGGGGAGGGAACAATACAGAGAGAGGGATGACAGTGGGGGGAATCATCACAGAGTGGGGGGAACACAGAGAGGGACGGGGAGAGGGAAAGAGAGAGGAGGGAGAGAGAGCGATCAAGATCACTCCTGACCGATTTCCTTCCCTAATGTCTGCCATCCTTACCTGGTCTGGTCTACATATGAGTCCAGACACACAGCAATGTGGTTGACTCTTAAAATGCCCTCTGAAGTGGCCTAGCAAGTCACTCAGTTCAAGGGCAATTAGGGATGGGCAATAAATGCTAGCCTTATCAACGATGCCCGCATCCCACAAACAAATAAAAAAAAGATGGACATCTATCCGGAATACTCTGCATCGCTACAATAAGTGTGTGGGCAAACACTGACTACAAATGCAAGCAAAAAAATGGCAGGTATCTCACTAAATCAGTGTCCAACATAGTAAAGAGAAAGTAAGCCAATAAACTAGTCTTCTCATTTAAAGCTTCTTCACAAAATGCAGATTTGTTGTTATTTTGATTTTTAGTAAGATAACTTTTTAATGCCTTTATCTTTCTGAAACTGTACCACCAGCCCCCTATGTAAGACAAAAATTTTAATGTGCCCCCTCCCCATGTGAAAAGGTTTAGATCCTCTGCATGTTGTAATGAGATACCTATTACCTGTTTCACACATCGGACAGACTTGAGTAGACATGGGAGAGGATGAGTCAACAGCTGCCACTGAAAAGGTAAGTTTGATTTTTTTTTAGTTGATGTGGAACCATGAGGAGAACAGCCGGCCATACTCATGACCTCCTCCCACTGTTCTGACCCCTCCTGTGATTTATCCAAAGGCTGCTACCAGTGAGGCAGCTGGCCCAAAATTTGATTCTTCAATGCGATGATCTGCCTGCGGAGGCATAACAGGTGCCGATGATGGCGACTCAGTGATTATGTAGATGAGGCCTAAGGACCAATTTTCTTACAATCCTCAAACCTCTGTCTTCAGGCGCAGGGATTTCAAGACATTGAAATTGTTCATTCTCTTGTTCAATAACGCGTTAACATTTTAAACAGTCTGTTCTACTCATCAACAAACTTAACTTAACTAATTTCTGAACTAGCAAATCAATGTCAGTCTTTTTCAAACATAGAAATCGGCTTCAATTACAAAAGGGGATCTGCCCTCTGTTTTGTCTATGCACTGAACTCTTCCTTTTAGCACAATACTCACAAGGAAGATGTAGATATCTGTCAGCAAATTCACCAAATTGAAGTTCTAGAAATTGTCAGGCAAACCCCCCACCTGCCAAGACTGAGACACACATTATTTCACTACATGAATATTAAAACTTAAAATTGCAAGCCCTTGACTGGCAAGATATTTGCATAGTAACAGACAGTGTTGGAACAAGGGGACCCAGTCGTTGCTTCCCCAATACACAGAAGAAGTGGTCAGACCAGTTTTAGTCACATGACTGACTGACTGACTGTTGGAGTTTTTTTGAATTTGAACTTCCAACAGGGAAAGAATTCAGAAAGCACTTTTCTGCTGGACTAAGAACATCTCTCTCCTGTCTGCGCTCATCTCGCTCTCACCAGCTTTGGAAACCATTGCAGACACGTGAACCTCAAAGAGAGTAAAGTCTCCTACATTGAACAGGGTTTAAGAAGAATACTGAGCTCCAACGAAAAGTAAGAATTGTCTACAATCAAGGACTCTATGGTGAGCTGGAAGCACAGAAAAGGTAGCAAGAAACCCCCTCTAGAGACTGCCTCAAACCTCTCCATTTTATTTTTCTTCTGCTCCTTTCTGTCCCTATTTGCATGTGTGTATTGCTAGCATGGGCGGGTCACATATCTGTAGGTGTGAACCGTATTGGAGTTTAAGTTTAAGGTTTAATAAATTTCACTTTCTTTCTTTAAACCTCAGGAAGCCTGTTTATGCTAATTTCTTTGCCTTATAATTGGAAAGCTGTGAACAAGGATTCACAAAATGTAAAATTAAACCCTGTTACAATCAGACCAGGTGAAGACAGTAAAAGACCCCTAGACACCTTTCTCACCTGGTCATAACAAACCATAAGTGAGATTATTAGGCAATTTATACTCACTTTCTTATTCTAAACAGTTTTTTCCCCTGAATGTTAAGTTGTGTGATTGTGTATATGTGATATATATGCAACTTTGTAAAGTTACAGTACTGAATGCACTCATCTAGAGGTGTGCAATATGTTCAATCATCATTCTTCGCACTCACCAGCATTAAAATTAAAACTAAGAAACCAATAAAAATGTATTCTTGTATAAGAGTAAATTCAGCAGTGATAAGCGGTGCGCCAATGATAGGACTACTGTGTTCTCCAATCCAAGCTACCTTCTGTGATTCCCTCACTGGGGGCAGTGGCTCATTTAAATATTCAGGGCAGCCGCACCCCCCCCCCCTGCACCCAATTACGATGGTGGGGGGGGGGCTGGCCTCGGTGACGGCATGAACAGGCTCTGCGCAGGCGCTGGCGCCATTTGTAAAGGACTGTGAGCCCTGCTCAGAGAATGCAGAGTTGCCACCCATAACCCACTCACCCGCCCCCCACTACACTAAAAATAAATGCTTGGCCCGTTTCCCCCATCAATACACTGAGATTGCAGAGTTGACCCCTCTCCTCCTGCCACCCCCACAACTGCACAAAGTGCAGAGGTCACTTCTCTTCCCCCCAGCCCACTACACTAAATATTCTCTGATCCCCACTTCCCCACCTTGGTGGTGCCAGCTTTCCCGGGACGGGAAAGTAAAGGTACGTGAGTGCCGCCTGTTGCACTGAAGATCAGATCTGACAGTAAGATCGCGGGGAATTGGATTTAAATGTATGCATAAAGTTAATTTCAATATTCAAAGTCAGGTCCCATCGCCGAGTAGTGGGGGGGGAGGGGAAGGGGAAGGGGGAGTCGGAGGGGGGCCACCTCGGAGCCTCACCGCTGCCGGGAAGATCGGACCCAGCAATCCTGATGCGGGCTCTGTGGTGGGCCGCTGCTGCTGCACTCTTTCAGCCCCTCTTGCCATGGAGCCCAACATCGGGAGCTCAACAAAATTCAGCCCTGGTAGTGCAGGACTGCTTACTTTATCCTATAATTTTTGAGTGCAAAGAAAACAAAGGCATCTATGATGAGTGATTTCCCTTAACAAGACAAAGTAATCTCTTGCATCACTAACATGACTGTAGGTGTCAGTATTGCTCCATGCAATGAATTATAGTGGACCAATATAAGTGTATAGATAAAAGAAACTGGTATAGCTGTTTATATCAGTATATATATGTGTATGGATTTACAGAAGGTGCTTGGTAAGGTGCCGCATAAGAGACTTATTCGAAAAAACAAGCTAAGTGGCATAAAGGAAAGGTGGCTGCATAAATTGAAGATGGTTAGGAAACTGAAAGCAAAGAGCTAGGTAGATGATTGTTTTCTCAGGTGGGATGTGACTATTACTGTGCTGCAGGTATCTGTGCCAGCACCACTTTTATTTAACATGAATATAAATGACTTGGACTTAGGCACAAAAGGAATGATTTTTTAACTTGGTTAATGGTACCCAATCAGGGGACAGGGCAAACTGTGAGGAATAATGTTGGAGAGTTATATTAAGGAATTGAAGCTGTAAAATGAATTTCATATCTTAAGTGACAGTGCACAATATGTCCATATAGATACATGACAGGAAAATGGATTTGAATTGCTTTGGAGTGCCTCTCAAAGCAAGGTTACTGTTGCTTCATTGAATGCTGGAAATACATAGTTCATGTCACTGCCCAATTTTGTTTCTGCAATGAACTTTTGGATGCTGTTGCCACAAGAACATGCTGCACTTTTTTTGAACTCAAGCTAAACAGCCATCGTTCAGCACTTCAACCCCTATAACTATCTACATCCCCACCCAGCAGGCACTGTCCATCCAAAGAAATACAATAAAAAGTGAACATTTGCTTTGCGATATTTAGATTATAAATGTAGTTTAATGTCTACACCTATGCTTCCTCTTGGTGTCCGGGAAACAGTAGGAGCCATGTCATGTAATGGCTATCACCCCTAGCTCACTCAGGAACTTGCTTAATCCTTAGAGGAACCTGAATGGAGTCGAAAGATGTACAGCCGGATTGAAATTTGAGACTGTTGTTCTGTGCTCATTGTTTTATGTTCCCTGTAGATGGTCATAAAGGTGTCTGCTTGGGTAACTTCCCTCCACACAGCTGTAATAATGTCGGAGGTGCACTGCTGCACAATCTCAGCTAATTCATGCTGGAGCTGGAGGATGTTGCAAAAGCATTTTGCTCTTGCATCAGGTTCTATCTGAAAGCAGGTCCGGTAGGATACCAATCCCTTGCTCCTTTGGCCAATAAAGGGCATGATCTACAGTATACTCATTTTCCCTTGTAATTAACCCAGTTTTCCTTTCTCAAATACAGTAACAAGATTTGATGGTCAAACATGTAAGTTGTATATTAAATGTGTTTAATTGTACGCAGGTGATTAGTATTAACTGGGGACTCACTTGTTGTGCTCTTATGAATAGGAAAAGACAAACTGTGGGGGCTCATTTTAGGAATGCTTGTTTGTAATTTGTATCTCTCTAAATAAAAGCTTATAAAAGTGTGTGAAGATTGGCTCCAGCTCTATCTTTCACCACTTGGCTTTCTGGAATAGAACGCATCAATGCCTCAAATGTAAGATTCCCTTTCTTGTGTTCAAATCCCACCAATAGCCTCACCCCTCCCTATCTCTGCGACCTTCTTCAGTCCTACAAACCTCTGAAAACTCTGTATTCATCCAATCCGGTCCCACCATTGGTGGCCATGCCTTCAGATGTCTCGGCTCTAAGCTCTGGAATTCCCTCCATACACCTCTTCACCTCTCCATCTCTCTCTCTTCCTTTAAGACACTCCTTAAAACGTACTTCTTTGATCAAGCTTTTGGTGACCTGACCTAATGTCTCTTTCTTTGGCTCAAAATCAGTTTTCTTTGATTACACTTCAATGAAGCAGCTTGGGAAGTTTTACAATATATAAATGCAGGTTGCTTTATGGGTACTGATATCTGTGCTGATATTTGGGACAAATGGAGCATGTTACTTAAGAAGAACCTGAAGGAAAAAAACATAGAATTTATGATGGATTCCAAGACAAGTAAGATCATAAGATTTTAAATACATCATGTAGCGGTTTTACAAATGTAGCCCCTGATGCATTTAGAAAGGGAGTTGGCAAGTGAAAGATCATTGTAAATGGAGGATGCTTGCTAGGTGGTGGCATCAGGCCTCCAAACTTGCCCTTGTCAATGCCATCCATAGATTCTCTGCCAAAAAAGGTGAGGGCCATCTCCTTAAACATTTGACAGCTGCTTAAGCACAGCTGGCCCACCATCTGTCTTGGTTCTCTCCCAATTGTTGGGAGCAGCCTTGGCCTGTAGCAGAGCTCATTAATGAAGATATTAACAAGTATCTAAGCATCTGAAACAGCACCCCTGCTTCCTGACCACCTTCTTTCTGTGCCAGGCTGTCTCACATTAGCTTGTGTGGTGTTTTTTTTGTGTCAGTACTCTTTCACAAGTACTCTGTAAAGTTCTACGTGAATGATATAATTGTCCCTAATTGCAAGTGTGCAATTCAACTTCTGATGAAGGGATAAATACTTTCTTTGTGAATTTTAGTGTATTTGCCTGAGGGTGCAGCAGATGAACATTTGAACTGGAGGGAGGGTGTGGAGCAGGGGCATGCCTTGTGTGAAGGAAGTGTATGCCTGCATATAAAGGTACTTATGTTTACCTTGACACAATTCCTAATGACAGTGGACCTTTTCCTCATTTGCTGTCAAATATGGCAAACCTGTGAGACTACATTCCCTTGCTCAGTGACCTCCATCAATATAGTTTATACTGGGGACTTTGCTGGATTGTCCTTCAACATCAAATAGGCTAGCCTCCTTCAATGCACCTCCTATAGTAACATGTCCAAGGATTCACTGCTGTTCTTATCACACATATTACTGCCAAATCTCTTACTCCCTTTAGTTGGACAATTGCAGGTAGCTTCTCTTTAAGGGTGAGACACAACCCTTTAAGACTCCTGACTCACCTGATTTTGCAATGCAGCAAGTCAGTTTGGGGGTCTGGTTCCCTCTGCACATTATCCATATACAGGAAGTCTATTCAAATGAAAGAGAGGAGTTTGCCTGACAAAATTTTTCAAAGTCAGTCCCCTCTCTTGCTAGACTGAGCATGCACGCATCTGCTGAAACACAGTCCTGACATTGATTGACTGATTGATGGAAAAGGAAACTCCACGCTTCCTTGAATGCAAGAATACGAAGAAACAAAAATATACAATGTAATTTTTAAAAAATCAAGTTGCAAGTTGTTAATGTTTCCTTAAGTACTCGGGGAGTTGTTTACATCTGAGGTTTATAGCATTCTCCTCACACTTCAAATCTAGCCCACATCTTTATTCTGTCTTACAGTGTCCTTATATGCAATGTGTGTCTCAGTCTCCAGATCTCACATACCCAATAGCAATACTGGATCTCTATTATGAAAATATATTTTACTCTTATTTTTAGTTTGCATTCCAGTTGATTCATTGGTTACTTTCCTTGTTTTCTAGCTGTTAAAACTTTGTTACAGGTGATTTGACCTTGGTGCCTGATGCTTTCATTTTTTATGCTGTGTTTGGGACATTCATTAAAACACTGCACTCACAGCTTATGAAATACTTGGTCCTAGTGGCCTTGATATAATAATGGTGGAGGATATAAAAGAAGCAGCTGTTGTCAGTATTCTTCACACACTTTAAAGTGCATAAATTCTGTAGCATCGCTCCTCACTATCTCTGTAATCTCCTCCAACCCCACAACCCTCAATATATCTCCGCTGCTCCAATTCTGGCCTCTTGCACATCTCTGATTTTCATCATGCCACCATTGGTGACCATGCCTTCAGCTGCCAGGTCCTAAGCTCTGGAATTCCCTCCCTAAACCTCTCTGCCTCTCTCCGTTTTAAGGTAATTCCTTAAAAGCTACCTCTTTGAGCAAGCTTTTGGTTACCTGTTCTAATATCTCTTTAGGTGGCTCGGTGTCAAATTTTAACTGATAACCTGCCTGTGAAGTGCCTTGGGGCATTGCTACTACGTTACAGGTGCCATATAAATGCAAGTTGTTATTATTAAACAAGCAAGGTTAAAGTGGATCTAATAGGCATTTTCAAATTAATGAAAGGTACTGGTTGGCAAATTATTGCCCAGAAAACATGGATCAATAATTATCACGAGAAAAGTAGAGGGTAATATTAGAGGAACTTTTTGCAAAAGTAGATTATTAAGCACATAACATAATTTAAAAGGAAATTAAATAAGTGTAGAAAAGGATGCAGGAATATGGTAATTTTGTTCTGCAATGGGTCACTTGGACAAAGGCTGCCTTAACATTCCTTGGGATTATTAACTGCTCAGGTGGGCCTCTGTGAGAATAGATCTACAGCTTATTACCTTGCACTCAAGTACTCTGGCGGGATTTTGTGTGGCCCCCTGAGGCAGGGTCGGAGGCGGGAGAGCATGGAATATCATGACAAGTGGTGGAGGGGTTGGGGGCAGAGGGCCCGTCACCTCCCCATCGCCCAGCAGTCTTCCCAGGGGCGGGATAGGTCGATGATGGTCTTCCTGCCCAGAGGCCAATTGAGGCTCTTTTAATGGCCAATTAAGGGGCTCTTTCTGTCACCGCTAGGATTTTACTAGTGGCGGGTGTGGGGGGGGGGGGGGGGCGGGGGGGTGGGGGGTGCACCTTGTAAAATGAGTTGCACTCCCTACAGGCTTCGGGGAGGGGTCCCTCCTCCACGGGCAATTTGTGGCCCAATGGAGGAACCCCGCCGGGAACCAGTTCACTCCCCGGGATCCCCTCCGCCTGAACTGCACAGCACACCCCCAGCCTCCCCTCGCTTGGCCTTACAGACTGGTCCAGGCAACCCCGCCTCACCTACCTCTGGTGTGGGGTTCCAGCGCTGGACCTGGGTCCGAGGCTTCTGCAGTGCCGGCAGTGGCCACCACTCCCGATGGCACTGCCGATACTGCTGAGCTGCCGGCCCTCTGGTTGGCTGGCAGCTCTTGGAGGCAGGATCCCTGTCCTGAAAGTGATGGGGATCCCGGCTCGTGAAACTTTGAATTAAAAAGTCCGGAGGATCGCACCAGGTGGGGGGGCGCGAAAAGGCTGAGGCGGGGTTTCCCCCGCCTTTCCGGCCCAGTGCCAGGAGCCCCTGCTCCAGCAAAAAATCCAGCCCCCTGTCTTCTAACTGCTGCAGTAGGCTCTGAGGTTTTGATGAAGGGTGCACACCTGTAAAGTCATAACATGTCCTTTTACAGATGCTGACTGGTCTGCTATATATTTCCAGTGTTTTCTGCTTTTATTTTATTTCCAACACTTGTAGATTTTTAGATTAACACAGATCAGTGCCTGCTCAATTGGCCAGTTGCCTTATTAGAACTTGTCCATCTGTTAATGAGTGGTAAGAGATTATTCAACTGATGGAAAGAGCCTGTGTAATAGGTAAACTCCTCACTCACAAAAATAAGGTTCTTATTTAATGAGTTAGAGCTCACAATCGTATCGGTGCTGTGAAGATCTTTCTTCTATGTAGGAAGGAGATTAATATACTACTGTAAGTGAAACATCCTACTTCCCTGTGAAAAGGATTGTTTGGATCACATAAAAATGTACAGAGTACTTACTATGTGGAGGTGATTGTTTTATTCATGATTAATTATTATTTATTTTACTAATTCTCAGGATATGGGTTGGTAGCAAGGCTAGCATTTCTTGCCAATCCCTAGTTGGGGTGGATTCTGGAAGGGTTGTGATGTAGGGAGAAAAGTCCAGAAAAATTCTCAGTGTGCTGGAATGTGTAGCTTCATTGAGTTCACCTCATTACAATTTTACTTCCAGGTTTGGTGTCCTGTATATGATAATTACATCGGCTGAGTGGTCGTGATCACCTGAATCTATAAAGCTATAGAGCTATAAAGAAATTGCTGGCAGTCATGTAAGTAGCTGATGTGGCTTTGGAGTTTGTGGGGGTGTGGTGGGGAGCGGGGGTCATCCTCATCACACAGCCATCATCATCACCTTCCTCCTTTACCTCTTCGTCCTCTTCATTGGAATCACCCACAGATGACGGGTGCTGAGTGCTTTCTTTATACTGTAGCTCCTATTCTTGTCACTGTGCAGAACACAGCACACCACGATCATTTTAGAGATCCTTACTGGTGAGTACTGAAGTGTACCTCCAGATCAGTCTAGGCACCTGAAGAACATCTTGAACAATGCCAATTAATGACAGATTTGATGGTCATATAGCTGTTATTGTACTTCTCTTGAGATTCATAGGTGAGTGCCCTATGGGTGTCATCAGCCAAGTTTCAAGGGGGTAGGTACCCTTTGTCTTCTAGTCCCTAATGTCTGCTTGCATGTCCAAAGGGAACCTGGCACACACCTGCAACCTTTTCTTGCGCTTTCACACCAGCTGCACATTGATAAAGTGAAATATCTTGTAGTTGATAAATACCCCATTTGATCTGTTGATGCTCAGATTGCTATGTGTGTACAGTCAATGACACCCTGTTTCTGTGGATAGTCAACCAGGGACACAAACTGGCTGCCTGCTCATTCTGGCTAGTGTCATCACATACCATAATTGCCAGCCCTGGCAAACAACCATCCAATGTAAGCCATCCAATGGGAGATCCTACATATATCTCTGGCACTGCCTGCAAAGGATCTGGAGGCAAAAATATTGTAGGCAATGATCACTTTCACAGTCACTGATAATGTGTGGCCACTGTCATGAGTGTATGCATGAGCTTGATTTTTAGAGCCTATATGGTACTTGGAAGAGAAACTGAAAGTAACTTTGTGCTTTGGGGAAAACACCTGACCTGGGGATTGTTGTAAGGTCAGATGGTATGTGTAACAGCAATGAACAGAAGTCTTTATTAATCACTTGTTAAATCTTTGTTAAAGTTAAATCTGTGACTTCAAGTGTGATTCTTCGAGCCTGAGATGTGACAGCCACCAGGTCCAGCAGGAAGCAGGTCTGCTTCTAGGAGGCTGCAGATGTCTGCCATCACCTGATATAACCTCCCCAGCCTCTGGAAGCACTGCTATTCCAAAAGATCAAGGAAGCTGAGCCTCTGTCTGTACACCCTGTTACATGGGTAGTGCCTCCTGCAACCTCAACCCTGCTCTGATGTTCCAAACGCTGCTGCTCTCCTCTCAACTGACCACTTACAGGTCTCTCCACAGCAGGCTTTTGCTGCTGCTGATTTTTGCTCCTCTTCCATTGCCAATCCAAGGCAGCCCTGGCACCACCTCCGTTGATGTTGTGAGTGCCAACACCTCCAATTTCTAAAACTTTGCCTCTGCAAACAAATAGTTTCAACAAACCCTTTCCCAATGGGAGGTAAGGAAGCAGCTGAGAGCACGAAGTGTTTATTGATGTCCTTATTCACGTCTTTTAATTAGCTCCATGAATTGCCGTACAATCTTGCTTTCCTTTCAATGGCGACTTTCAGGAAGCCAGGGAAGCTTTTGTGTGTCATGTTAATTTTAAATACAGTGGAAATCTCACCCAATTACCTCATTCAAATATTATAATCAGTAACTCGCTCCCTTCGGAGGAGGTTACATGCACACAGGGCTGAATTTTGCTTACCTGACTCGCTGGGTGCGGGGTTATCCTAAAGGCCTAGAAATCTGGATTCTCACATATGCTGTGGAGTTTTCTCCTTGGTGTGCACATGACGTCATTGATAGGATCCCCTCCCAGAAACCAGCTTGATTGACAGGCTTGGCTTCCAGTTGGGTGGGAAGGCCACAGGATCAGGTACGTCCGCATCAGGGTCAGGGTTGGGGGGAGGGAGGTTAGCTCCGAGGTTGATTGTGGGTTGGAGAGTGATGAGGGTAGATGTTGGGGGCTTAGTAGTGATGGTGGGTGGGAAGGTTGCTTTGGTCGGGTAGGAGGACAGTGTGGGAAGGGCAATGTGGGGGGTGGTGCCCGATTGCAGAGGCGTCATAGGCAGGCTCCTGTGTCCTGGAATGAAGGCACGTACCTCCTGAATCTGCCAAGTCCTCACCACGATGAAGCTGCCAGGTTCCCCAATAGTTGGGAAACCCTGCTGACGACAGTTAAAGTTGAAAACTTGAATGACAATGAGGTTTGCAGCCCTGTTATCAAATTTAAAGTTCCAACCGCCTCTTTGGAGCCTCTATTAAAGCTGGAAATGGGCAGGATAGAGGTGGATTTGGGTCAAGAAACAGATTTTAACCCCTCACCCAACCGAAACCCACCCATTTTATGGTTAAAATATAGTCTGCAGACATATGCACCTGTACTAAACCCAGAAGTTGGCACATTGCAAATTGGCTTCTGGCTATGCTTCAATTTTCACCCACTTTAGCAGTCCGTCCAAATCCCAAACCACATGTTCTTTCCTAATAAAGTTTACCAATTGCATTGTAGTCTCCGATCCTTTTCTGCCTGTGATAAAAGGAAGATAACATCTAGGGCCAGAGACACAATCAATCAGCCAGTTTTTTAGAACAAAAAACTGAAAAGTGGTCAGGCCTAGCATGAACATAAGAAATAGGAGCAGGAGTAGGCCATTCAGCCCATCAATAAGATCATGGCTGATCTTCTGTCTCAGCTCCACTTTCCTGTCCTATCCCCCATATCTCTTGATTCCCTTAGTATCTGAAAATCTAATGATCTCTGCCTTGACTGTGCTCAATGACTGAGCATCTGCACCTCTCTGGAGTAGAGAAATCCAAAGAATCACAACTCTATGAGTGAAGAAATTTCTCCTCCTCTCAGTCCCAAATAACAACCACTTACTCTGAGATGGTGACCCCCTAGTTCTAGACTCTCCAGCCAGAGGAAACATCCTCCCAGCATCTATCTTGTCAAACCCTTTAAGAATTTTATGGGCTGGATTTTATGGGACCCCCCCGAGGCAAGATCGGAGATGGGGGGAGAAGCCCATAGAATTGCGATGGGTGGCAGGGGACGGAAGGCCCGTCGCCAAGCAATCTTGCAGAGGGGGCGGGATAGGTCGACAATGGCCTTCCTACCCAGAGGCCAATTGAGGCCTCTTAAGTGGCCTATTAATCGCCACTTAAGGGCCTCTTCCTGCCGCTGCTGGGATCTTACCAGAGTGTTCACCAGGAGACTTGTGATTTTGGAAACAAATAAAATGTTACAGGTCAAGAGATTCACATTTTTTGAAGGAAAGTCTTAAGATGATATTTCTTTTCTTTTTGAAATGACTTGGACATCATTTATAGCACTTTTGCACATGGAGTACACCTTAATGGCCTTATGGAGACAGGTCACTTCATACACAATTCTACCTTAGCAGTTAAACATCACAATCATGCTCTCCACCCCAGAAAACTCATGAGCAGTGAGAAGGGATATTAGTTAGAAAATTTATTTTTTGTAATGTATGTAACATTTTTTGATGACTATTTCTCTTATAAAGAATGTACCTTTATTTTTCAAGGCTATAATACCTCAGGATTGGTGTTGAACCAAATCTTATTTAATGAAAAGTGCAATAGTTCTTTCTGCAGAACAGCTGACTCCCAGCAAGCCTTTATTACAATTGCCTGGACAAGAGACTGCAACTTTAACTCTCGTGTCTATCAAACAATTCCTTAAAGGGTCAAACACAGTAACTACTGCTGCTTTCCTGTAAGTCATTGTGGGCTTCAACATCATCTAGTCGTGTAGCACAATTTAGGCCTGCTGATTGGCTTCTTTAGAGAAATGTTGTGCATATTATGTTATAGCAAGCACCACTTATTTAAGTGTAGTGATTGAGATGTCTGAGCAAAACTTACTTCAGTTCAAATAGGAAAATAACATTGATGCTGTTTAAAAGCAAATGTTAAACTAAGTACCAGTAAATTTCTAATCTGAAATTTCTGGATTTAGGACAAAGAGCAGGAGAATTCTTTTTTGCACAGAAGATGGTGAGGCAGGGGCATGAACTACGAGAGTGATCGAAGCAGAGACCATATCAACATTTAAATTTAAATTTGATAGGTGATTGGAGGGAAACAGAATAGAGGGATATGTTAGCAGGTTGGGCATATGGGATTAGAACCACAGCTTGTGTAGAAAATAAACACCAACAAGGACTCCTTGGACCAAATGGCCTGTTTCCATTTTTTTCTCATTTCGTGCAATTCTCTGTAAGCTTGAACCAAATGCAAAATAGTTCTTACATTGAATACTCCAGTCATTTATTGCAACTATTTATCAAAACACCAGAGAGGATTTTCAGTTTCTGCTGAACGGAAGTGGGTGTGTAGCACTCTGGAAATTGTGGAACTGAACGTATTGCTCCATTCATACTCCTGATCCACCTCTCACCATTTTTCTTGGGCACCTCATAAGAACAGCCCGGGTATGTGCCTGTTTCAGGTAGGACCTTGTTAAGGTGTGTGTGAGTTGGGATCCTATGATCCAGCTCTAGATAATAAATGTACTCTCCACCCATTGGTACTAGACATAAAGTAGCCTAACTGGTGGTCCTTAAAGAAAGTGCTTCAGGCCTCTCCAAAAACAACAAAGATAATTTATTCTCTTTTTAAAGACTTTAGTAGGGTTAAGAAGAGCATGAATGTTGATGCCCTTCAACCACAATTGGCTTGCTCCCATTTTAAGTCCATACGTTTGGGTTTGGCTTCTCGAAGGAGCAGCCATATTTCCTGCACTTCTTACCCTCCTGGGTACTGCTTTAGTGCTCTCGGCTTGCCCTTCATATTGAAATGAGGCTCGATCATTCAAAAAGCTTGGGCCTCTTGGTGAGGACATCAGGCATGCAGTGTGATTGCCCCATCCGCCAACCTCCCAGTGTCTGCTTAAAATTAAAATTGGTCCATTATATCAACATGTATATGACAATGCAAGCTTTTCTTTGCCCTCGGGTAACATTTCTTCTATGTACCACCTGAGGGCCTAGAGTCTGAGAGGTAAATAGCTACTACAAAATACTCTCAGCCTCTTGAAATGGAGATGGTCCTCTCTCAGGGCCATCCAAGTGCTAGCGCAGGAGGAGTTGAATCTTTGTCACAGGTATCTTGGCAGCCCTCAGAAGATGAAAACTTCTGCAGGAAGTTGATGGAGTCTCTTTAGTTTAGTTTAGAGATACAGCACTGAAACAGGCCCTTCGGCCCACCGGGTCTGTGCCGACCATCAACCACCCACTTATACTAATCCTACACTAATCCCATATCCCTACCACATTCCCACCTGTCCCTATATTTCCCTACCACCTCCCTATACTAGGGGCAATTTATAATGGTCAATTAACCTATCAACCTGCAAGTCTTTGGCATGTGGGAGGAAACCGGAGCACCCGGAGAAAACCCACGCAGACACAGGGAGAACTTGCAAACTCCACACAGGCAGTACCCAGAATTGAACCCGGGTCGCTGGAGCTGTGAGGCTGCGGTGCTAACCACTGCGCCACTGTGCCACCATCTTCTGGACTTCTTCCATGGGGGAAAGTATTTTCTGAAGCATGTACACCAGTTACTGCACTGGTGCTGGGAATAGGATTTCTGGTTACCAGTGATCAGTGAGCGAGCAGACACCACAGAATTGGAAAGCCCCTGGTCCTTAAGAGAGTGAGTCTACCAAATAACTAATCCATCTGAGATGTTGCATTGCATTCTTTACAATCTGGTTGACATTAATCTCTCCAGATGTTTCCACAAGACCTGCAGTCCTTCACTCAGTGGTTCCACATCAATTTGATTGATATGCCTAAATCTCTTGGAAGGTTTGCATATGCTTTTGCCGTTGCCTCTTTCTCCAGGCTGTCCTGCAATAAGGTGAACCACTCTTGGATGCTAGCAGACAGCGAGGCAGCTTCCAGGCTATTTGCTATATGTTTTTGATGAGACCGTGTAGAATCTCCCTATGTGGCTAATGTTCTGCGAGCAGCTTTCTGTTCATAGCAGGAGATCATTATCCACATAATGCCTTTACTGAGCCACATCAGGCTCCTACATCTACATCCTTTAGCTTCCTTGCTTTATGTGTCTCACCAAGTGTCAATTCATCATTTACACGTTCTGTACCCCTTCCTGTTCCCTCCGTGGATCGCCACCTTGATGCGGTGGAGAGGCTTGTGCACTCCGACGATCCCTTGAGCGATGGCATCGGGAGCTCCGTGCTGGTAGGGCCACCCATGGCAGCAAGATTGAGGGAGGTGCCAGCCAAAGTACGGCCCAAAAAGCCCTCAGCGGCAGAACAGGTGAAGGAAGACCGTGCGTCTCACTGGCTGCGAAGGCAGAGAAGGCTGCAGTGGCTGGCTAGTCCCAGTCATCGTGATTCAACACGTCACTGAAATCTGACCACCAATCTGTCATGATTGTGTGGACAATGGCGGCGCACCACACTCACCACCTTAAACAAAGTCACGTGCAGGCTGCTACCAGGGTCCATTTGCCAAGTTCTATGGTGATGGAGAATCGGTGATTGGGACAGGGCTGTGAACCTGGGAGTCCTTAGACAAGACTTGTTCTATTGGTGATGAACATTCACCTACCACCAAGGCATCGCAAGACCCAAAGGTCCAAGAGGAAGAAGATCAACGTTTCAGCCCTAAAGCAGCCCGACCGAAGAGAGGAATTCTAAAAGCAGCTCACAACCGATCTGGAAAATGTTCATGCATCCAACTCATTTTCAGAACAGTGGGAACAAATAAAGTCAGCTGTACTAGACTCCTGTGTCCAGACCATTGGGTTCAAGCATTATCATCACCAGGATTGGTTCGATGAAAACAATGCTGAAATATGTGACCTCCTGGAACATGAACGAGCAGCTTTCATTGCCTGGCCAATCAACCCAAGGTTGCAAGTCAAGAAGGCAGCATTCCAACAGCTCAAGGCTGACACCCAAAGACAAATCCAGAAGATAAAGGACAAGTGGTGGGAAGTGAAAGCCCGAGAGATCCAACAATATACTGACCATCATGTCATGCGAAGCTTTTTGGAAGCCACCAGGGCCATCTATAGACCAAGGTCAAATGGACAAAATCCCCTTCACTCACAGGATGGTGTCTCTCTTAAGAATGACAATGCTATCAGTCAACACTGGAAAGAACATTTTCAACAACTCCTTAACTGTGAATCCACAGTGGCAGCTGATAATCTTCAGGCTATCCCCCAGTATTCTGTAGTAGAATCCATGGATGAGCCACCATCAATCGGAGAGCTGCAACAAGCAATCAAACTGATGAAAAGCAAGAAAAGCCTGCAGCCCCGATGGTATTCCAGCTGAGATTTTCAAAGCTGGTGGACTTCTGCTCACTTCAAGACTCTATGCACTCATCCTATGGATTTGGGAGGAAAATGAACTCCCCCTAACGCACCCCCCCCCCCACTACCGACTTCAGGAATGTGACAATTGTAACTATCTTCAAGAAGGGGGATAAATCACGCTGTGGAAACGATCAAGCTATTTCCGTCTTGTCCATAGCAGGAAAAATCCTGACACACATTCTCCTGAATCGCCTACTTCTTGTGGCTGAGGAAATCCTGCCAGAGAGACAGTGTGGCTTTAGACCTTCCAGAAGAACCTCCGACATGGTCTTTGTAGGCTGATTTGAGGCTCTGTGGATTGTGCTCCAAAGATTTGGATATCCAAGAAACTTCATCACAATCCTGCAATTACTCCATGATGAGATGCCTGCAACTGTCTTGAGTGGGAGATTATTTTTTTATTCATTTCATGGGATGTGGGAGTCATTGGCCAGGCCAGCGCTTATTGCCCATCCCTAATTACCCATGAGAAGGTGGTGGCGAATTGCCTACTTGAACTGCTACAGTCCATGTGGGGTAGGTACACCAACAGTGCTATTAGGAAGGACGTTCCAGGATTTTGACCCAGTGACAGTGAAGGAACGGCGATATAGTTCCAAGACAGGATGCTGTGTAGCTTGGAGGGGAACTTTCAGGTGGTGGTGTTCCCACGCATCTGCTGCCCTTGTCCTTCTAGGTGGTAGAGGTTGTGGGTTTGGAAGGTGCTGCCTAAGTAGCCTTGGTGCGTTGTTGCAGTGCATCTTACAGATTGTACACACTGCTGCCACTGTGCGTCGGTGGTGGAGGGAGTGAATGTTTGCGATCGGGGTGCCAGTCAAGCGGGCTGCTTTGTCCTGGATGGTGTCGAGCTTCTTGAGTGTTGTTGGAGCTGCACCCATCCGGGCAAGTGGAGAGTATTCCATCACACTCCTGACTTATGCTTGTAGATGGTGGACAGTCTTTAGGGAGTCAGGAGGTGAGTTACTCGCCACAGGATACCTAGCTTCTGACCTGCTCTTGTAGCCACAGTATTTAAATGGCTACTCCAGTTCAGTTTCCGGTCAATGGTAACCCCCAGAATGTTGATAGTGGGGGATTCAGCGATGGTAATGCCATTGAATGTCAAGGGGAGATGGTTAGATTCTCTCTTGTTGGAGATGGTCATTGCCTGACACGTGTGTGGCCGAATGTTACTTGCCACTTATCAGCCCAAGCCTGGATATTGTGCAAGTCTTGCTGCATTTCTACATGGACTGCTTCAGTATCTGAGGAGTCGCGAATAGTGCTGAACATTGTGCAATCATCAACGAACATCCCCACTTCCGACCTTATGTTTGAAGGAAGGTCATTGATGAAGCAGCTGAAGATGGTTGGGCCTAGGACACTACCCTGAGGAACTCCTGCTGTGATGTCCTGGAGCTGAGTTGATTGACCTCCAACAACCACAACCATCTTCCTTTGCGCTAGGTGTGATTCCAACTGGCGGAGGGTTTTCCCACGATTCTCATTGACTCCAGTTTTGCGAGGGCTCCTTGATGCCATACTCGGTCAAATGCTGCCTTGATGTCAAGGGCAGTCACTCTCAGCTCACCTCTTGTGTTCAGCTCTTTTGTCCATGTTTGAACCAAGGCTGTAATGAGGTCAGGAGCTGAGCATCACTGAGCAGGTTATTGCTAAGCAAGTGCCGCTTGATAGCACCGTCAATGACACTTTCCATCACTTTGCTGGTGGTAATCAGCAGGAGGTTTCCTTGCCCATGTTTGACCTGATGCCATGAGACCTCATGGGGTCTGGAGTCGACATTGAGGACTCCCAGGGCAACTCCCTCCCGACTGTATACCATTGTGCTGTCACCTCTGCTGGGTCTGTCCTGCTGGTGGGACAGGACATACCCAGGGATGGTGATGGTCGTGTGTGGGACATTGTAAGGCATGATTCGGTGAGTATGACTATGTCAGGCTGTTGCTTGACTCGTCTGTGGGACAGCTCTCCCAACTTTGGCACAAGCTCCCGGATGTTAGTAAGGAGGACTTTGCAGGGTTGACAGGGCTGGGTTTGCCGTTGTCATTTCCAGTGCCTCGGTCAATGTTGGGTGGTCCGTCCTGTTTCATTCCTTATCGACTTTTTAGTGGTTAGGTACAATTGAGTGACTTGCTAGGTCATTTCAGAGGGCATTTTTAAGAGTCAACCACATTGCTGTGGGTCTGAAACAGATGTCTTCAAAATCCGTTCTGGGGTCAAGCAAGGCTGTGTGATAGCCCCCATACTAATTACAATCTACCTGACAGTGGCTATTCATCTCATAAAAGATCAGCTGCACTAAACTGACCACCATAGACGTACATGATATACATTTTACTGACGACTGGAGTGTTGTTGCCCACTCTGCTCCAGATTTGCAAGCCGCTCTTGATCTCTTCAATTCTACATACAAGCGACTCGGCCTGTCCTTGAATGTTGCCAGAACAAAATTCATATGTCAACTCACACCTGGTCAGTCAAATATTCCACCTCCCATATATGATGAAGGGATGATTTTGGAATATGTTGAGTACTTCCCATACCTTGGCAGCCACATCTCTCAAAAGGCCACCATTGACAAGGAGATCCCACACCGTATCAGCTGCACCAGCTCAGCCATCTACAAACTATGGCAGTGAATGTTTGACAACAAAGACCTCCGCAACAGTCCTAGTGTACAGATCAGTTGTCTTCACCACACTCCTGCACTGCAGTGAGACCTGGACTATGTATCAGTGACACATAAGAGTGCTAGAGAAAGTCCATCAGCAATGCCTCGGCCGTATCCTCTGGATTCAATGGGAGGACCATCAAATAAACGCTAGTTTCCTTGAAGCCAGCTCCATAAGCATTCAGGCAAAACTCCTGAAAAACCAACTTCGATGTACTGGACACTGTGACCGGATGGCTGAAAACTGTCTCCCCTGCAGGTCCTGCTTTCTCAACTCTCATATGGCCAGCATTCCAGGGGAGGACAAAGAAAACGCTTCAAAGACATTCTGAAGCTCTCTTTGAAGTGTGGCTGCATTGACATTGGTGACCGGGAGGAGCTTGCTACCAATTGTTCAAAATGGCGACAACTTGTCCATCAAGCTGCGTCATGCTTCGAGTCCAAGCGCCTTAATGATGAGGCAGAGCGGCGGCAGAGAAGGAAAGAAAATGAAGTGAGTCCTGCACTCTGGATCCCACTATCTCATGGGATGTCCTGCCCCATGTGCGCAAAGATCTGCGGGTCGAGAATCGGCCTATTCAGTCACCTGAAGACCCATGGCGGAATCTAGTGACCTTGAGTAGACATCATCCTCGAGTCAAGGGACAGCCGGTAATGAGACGATGACCCCGTTGAGTGGATTCTTCTGAGTTGTTTCGACTCAGGAAAAGACGAATGATTGGGTGGTGAGTGGTGGCCAGGTTTGCCAGAGATAGTGAGGATTGTGATGTCTTGTACATCAGCAATTTTCTCAGCTGTTCTTTGTTTGCAGTCTCTGCATGAAAAATGCAGTGCTGTTAGCTTTCAATGCTTTACTAGTTTCTATATTAATTAGCTAGTTTGTGGCTCTCTCATGAGGAAAGTCGTAGCTGGTGAAAAGATTAAATAATACATAGAAAGACTAAATAAGAAAAGGTATCTATTTTCACAAACCCACTGAAGGTACTGAGACTCCCACATCTCCTCCCAACTGTCATGCCAGATGTGAAGTTAATTATTACCATTACTTCTTATTCACGCAATGTAAAATATCAAGTATTGGCATGTCCTCCTCCAGTAACCTGCCGCTCCCTGGCATTATATGCTGTCTTCTTTTGCAGGAAAAATGAATTGCGTTAATTAGCTGGTAGGCCTCCAGATCCAGCATTCCAAATCAGTCGATATTTGTGAAATGGACAGTAGTAATGATAAGGAATCAAGGAAGTAGCTTCTGAGATTTCATTGTGCTAGTGTGCAAGGCAGGAGATGGAATAGTGAATTCAATATGAACAGGGCTGGGACCAATGTCCTTCCAGAAGGTTAACTAGTGCTGTGGAGGAGGGTTCAAACTAATTTGTCAGGGGGTAGGGGAACCAGGATGTAGCATCAGAGAGGAGAGACACAAGGAATGGAAAACTAGGAGGAACAAACAGCAACAGAATAAAATATATGTAGAAAGAGCAGGAATTATAGGGAGGAAAAAAGCAGACTAGCATAGTGTTGAAAGAGGCCATACAGAACCTTTCACAGTTGTGCTACCATTCCGATGTGTGTTAACGCAAGGAATGCTACAAATAAGGTTGATGAGATGCAGCCACAAGTTGTTACATCAGGTTCTGATATAGTGGCTATAACTGAGACCAGGCTTAAACATCGGCAATAATGAAAACTAAACATTCCTTGTTACAAGGTATTCAGGAGTGAAGGAAAAAAGGAAGAATGCAGGGTGGGGGCATGGAGGAAGGGGCAGCAGTCCAATATAAGGTTTGAAGAGGGGATATTCATTGATGATTGCACAGTGCTTAGTACCATTCTCAATTCCTCAGGCTATTCGAGACCTGGTAATGTGCAATGAGACAGGCTTAATTAATGACCTCAAAGTGAAGGAACCTCAAGATAGCAGTGATCATAAAATGATTAGATTTTCCATTCAGTTTGAGGGTGAGAATAGTTGGTCTAAGACTAGTGTTTTAAGTTTAAATAAAGGCAATGAAGGTATGAAGACAGAGCTGGCTAAAGTGAACTGGGAAATTAGGTTACAGGGTAGGACAGCAGAGATGCAGTGGCAGATATTTAACACTCAACAAAGATACATACCAGTGAGAAAAAAAGACTCGAGGAGAAGGAGAAGGATGCACTATCTGTGGCTAACTAAGGAAGCTAAAGGTAATATCAAATTGAAAGAAAAAGTGTACAATTCTGCGAAGATTAATGGTGGGTCAGAAGATTGGACAGAATGTAAAAACCAGCAAAGAATGACCAAACAAATGAGGGAGAAATTACAGTATGATAGAAAGCTAGCTAGAAATATAAAAAACAGATAGTAAGAGTTTCTAAAAGTATTTTAGTATCTAAAAGGCAAAGAGTAACTAAAGTGAGCATTGGTCCCTTAGAGAGTGGGGACTGGGGAATTAATAATGGAAAATAAGGAAATGCCGGAAGCATTGAACAGATATTTTGTGTCTGTCTTCACTGTAGACGACACAAGTAACATCCCAGAAATACTTGTAGATCATGAGGTGAAAGGGAGGGAAGAACTTAAAACAATTACAATCACCAGGGAAAGAGGTACTGAGAAAACTATTAGAACTAAAGGCTGACAAGTCCCCAGGACCAGATGGCCTGTATTCTAGGGTCTTTAAAGAAGTGGTTGCTGAGATAATAGATATATTAGTTGTAATTTTCCAAAATTCCCTAGATTTTGGAAAGGTCCCATCAGATTGGAAAATAGCAAATGTAACTCCTCTATTCAAAAAAGGAGGGAGACAGAAAGCAGGAAATTACAGGCCAGTTAGCCTAATATCTGCCATAGGGAAAATGATAGAAGCTATTATTAAGGAGATTATGGCAGGTCACTTAGAAAATCTTAATGCAATCAGGCAGAGTCAACATGGTTTTGTGAAGGGGAAATCATGTTTGACTAATTTATTAGAGTTCTTTGAGGAAGTAACAAGGAGGCGGCTAAAGGGAAACCTGATGATGTGGTGTATTTGGATTTCCAAAGGCATTTTATAAGGTGCCACATCAAACGTTACTACACAAAATAAGAGCTCATGGTGTTGGGGGTAACATATTAGCATGGATAATGGATTGGTTAGCTAATAGGAAGCAGAGAGTAGGGATAAATGGATCTATTTTAGGTTGGCAAGCTGTAACTAGTGGAGTGTCACAGGGATCAGTGCTGGGGCCTCAACTATTTACAATCTATATCAATGACTTGGATGAAGGGACAGAATGTGTGGTTGCTAAATTTATTGATGACACAAAGATAGGTAGGAGAGTAAGTTCTGAAGAGGACATAAGGAGTCTGCAAAGGGATATAGATAGGTTAAGTGAGTGGACACAAATTTGGCACTTTGGCAGGAAGAATAGAATATTATTTAACTCGTGAGACATTGCAGAACTCTGTGGTACAGAGAGATCTCGGTGTCCTGGTACATGAATCACAAAACGTTAGTACACAGGTACAGCAAGTGATTGGGAAGGCAAATGGAATGTTGTTGTTTATTGTAAGGGAAATTGAGTATAAAAGTAGGGAGCTTTTACTACAATTGTTCAGGGTGCTGGTGAGACCACATCTGGAGTATTGTGTACAATTTTTGTCTCCTTACTTAAGAAAGGATATAACTGCATTAGAAGCAGTTCAGAGAAAGCTCACTTGACTGATTCCTGGAATGAAGGGGTTATCTCATGAGGAAAGGTTGAACAGGTTGGGTCTGTATCCATTAGAGTTTAGAAGAATGAGAGGTGATCTTATTGAAACACATAAGATCCTGAGGGAACTTAACAGGGTCGATGCTGGGAGGATGTTTCCCCTTAAGGGACTGACTGGAACTAGGGAACACAGTTTAAAAGTAAGGGGTCTCCCATTTAAGGTGGAGGTTATGAGAATTATTTTTCTGTCAGAGAGTCGTTTGTGGAATTCTTTTCCCTGAGAACAGTGGAGGCAGGGTCATTGAATATTTTTTAAGGCTGAGTTAGATAGATTCTTGACTGATAAGGGAGTCAAAGGATATAGAGGGTAAACAGGAAAGTAAAGTTGAGGCCACATTCAGATCAGCCATGATCTTATCAAATGGCGGAGCAGGCTCAAGGGGCCAAATGGCCTACTCCTGCTCCTAATTAGTATGTTTATATGTATGTATACTGAAGTACTCTGTGCCCGCATGCAGCAAGCCCTGGACAACATTCAAGCTTGGGCTGATAAGTGACAAGTAAAATTCGCGCCACACAAGTGCCAGGCATTGACCATCTCCAACAAGAGAGAACCTAATCATCTCCCCTTGACGTTCAACAACATTACCATTGCTGAAACTACCCCATCATCAACATTCTGGGGGTCACTATTGATCAGAAACTTAAATGAACCAGCCATAGCAATACAGTAGCTACAAGAGCAGGCAGAGGCTGGGAATTCTGTGGCGAGCAACTCACCTCCTGACTCCCCAAATCTATCTGTCTTCCGTCTACAAGGCACACATGAGGAAGGTGATGGAATACTCTGCACTTGCCTGGATGAGTGCAGCTCCAACAAAATTAAAGACATTCAACACCATCCAGGACAAAGCAGCCCACTTGATCGGCACCCCATCCACCACCTGAAACATTCACGACCTCCGCCACCAGTGCATAGTGGCAGCATGGCAAAAGCGTGTACCGTCTACAAGATGCATTGCAGCAACTCAGCAAGGCTCCTTTGATAGCACCTTCCAAACATGCAACCTCTACCACCTACAAGAACAAGGGCAGCAGATGCATTGGAACACTACCACCTGCAATTCCAGTCCAAGACACACACAATCCCACCTTGGAAATATAGCGCCGTTCCTTCACTGTGACTGGGTCAAAATCCTGGAACCTCATCCCTACACCACAGGGAGGCTACGGTTCAAGAAGGCTGCTCACCAGCACCTTCCCAAGGGCAATTAGGGATGGGCAATAAATGCTGGCCTAACCAGCGATGCTTAAATCCCATGAATGAATTAAAAAATAATGTATTAATCAAATTCTACAGAGGGACTAGAGGGTTCAAAGACTTAATTAATTTGTTTAGAGTTAAGGAACAGAAAGGGAACTGTTAGATTGCTGGGTGTTTACCATAGACCCCCAAAATAGTGAGAAGGAGCTAGAGGAGCAAATCTGTAGGCAAATTTCAGAAAAATGTAAGAATAGTAGTGCTGTAATGTTAGGGGACTTCAATTATCCTAATATAGACTGGGAAAAGAAGTATAGGGTAAAGAATTCCTAAAATGTGTACAGGAGAACTTTCTTAACTAATGTGTTTCTAACCCAGAGAAAGGAAGCAATGCTGGATTCAATTCTAAGAAATTAGTTAGGGCAAGTGGAGTGTGTTTCAGTGGGAGTACTTCTAGATAATAGTGATCATAATATACTTTGTTTTAAAGCAGTTACAGAAAGGAAAAGCAAACTCAAAGGTGAAAATACCCATCTAGAATAGAGCTAAATAGATTGATTTGAGAAGGAATCTAGCACAGGTCAACTGGAAACAAAGATTGCCAAGGAAAAAATAAATATGTTGAAGATGGTTTGGGTACAAATCAAGTATATTCCCATAAGAAAGAAAGGTCTAAAGATCTAAAGCTATAGCTGCCTGGATGACAAAGAAAATGGAGATTAAAATAAAACAGTAAAAGCAGGTTTACAACAAATGTCAGGTACGGAATACAATAGGAAACCAGACAGAATACAGCAAGTATAGAGGAAAAGTGCAAAAGGATAGAAGAAGGTCAAGGAAAGAATATGAGAAAAGATTAACAGATAACAAAGTGAACACAAACATCTTTATAAGCATTAAAAAGGATAGTTGGAGGAATAATGGGGCTGATTAGAGACAAAGGAGACCTTCTTGTGGAAGCAGAAGGTGTGACTGAGGTAGTGACTAAATAATTTACATTTGCCTTCACAAAAGAAGGGGATGAAGTTAATGTCACAGTTGAGGAGGGAGTAGTGATATTGGATAGGATAAAAATGGATAGAAAGTGGGTGCTAAATAGGTTGGCATCACTCAAAGTCATCCAGTCAAGATGGGATGCATCCTAGGTTGCTGAGGTAAGCAAAGGTGGAGATACTAGAAGCTCTGATCACAATCTCTCAATCCTCCTTAGATATGGAAGTGGTGCGAAAGGACTGGAGATTTCTTATATTCCTATTCAAAAGAAGCGAGAGAGATAAAACTGAACAACAGGCCAGCGAGTCTAATGTCCATGTGGGAAAATTACTAGAGACTATTTCAAGGGCAAATTTAATTCTCACTTGGAGAGCATGGGTTAATAAGGGACAGACAGCATGGATTTGTTAAAGCCAAATTATGTGTGACTAACCTGACTGAATTCTTCGGTGAAGTAACAGATAGCATTGATGAAGGTAGTGCAGTTGATGATTTCATAAATGGACTTTCAAAAAAGACATTAAATAAAGTACCACATAACAGGCTGATTTGCAAAATAGAAGCACATAATATTTGAGGGATAGTGGTAACTTGCGTACCTAATTGGCTAAGGGTTAGGAGGCAGAGATTAGTGGTAAATGGAGGTTTATCTGACTGGAAAGAAGTGTGCAGTGAGACGCCCATTTTTTATATAAATAATCTGGGCTTGGGTGTAGGGAGCACAAATTCAAAATTTATGGATAATATAATACTTTGCAATGTAATAAATAGTGTAGAGGATAGTAACTTCAGGTAACATAGGCAGACTAGTGAAATGGGCACTGCATCGATGCCTTCCTGGCGGCCCTGGCCAGGGCAAGGAGGGAGTTCCTCAGCACCTGCAGCAACATACCCAGTACAAATACCCAACAGCACAGAGGTAGCTGGAGGGTCAGTGCCAGAAATTCCGAGGACCTGGGTTCAAAGTAGAAAGAGGTTTAATGACCTCACAAATGCATTAAGGGTGAGTATGTCTCTTCATCTCGCCACATCTCTCAACAACACCTGACAACACTCCTTTCACCCCTCCCATAGTGTTCTCAACAATTCCCACCCCTGCATCACATCTTTCAACATACAATCGCAAGGGCACTCTAAAACTCCTCTTTTTCTCATTCAAAATGCACTCACTTCTTCCTTTGCAGTCTGCACACCAAACACTTAACAGCATTTTCTTCTCACAACTTAGCATCTGTAGAATGTAAAAGTCCTTCCAGCATTCATTCCTCACTTCACATTCCACACACTTAGCTCTATATTCCTTACCTCTCCATTCTGATTCCATTTTGCTTCTTCTCTAGTGCTTAACTGATGCCTTATATGGAAAAACACAGAAGCTCTTGTTACGAGGGTTTCCATTTTTTGTTAAAACTTGAGAATCTATAATTTAAAAACGGAAAATGATTCCATGGATGCTGGAATCTTGAAGAGGCTGAACTTTGTAGGTGTTTTTCTTAAAAGTCGTCACGAGAAGGTTTGGACTGAATGTAAACAAATTTACTGGAAAGCACCTGCTGGGGGTTGTGTTGTGACCCTGAATTAACTATCTACAAAGAAATGACAAGTCAAGATTTGTAGTTGTCACACGATTTACCTCTGGAAAGGTTTTAGTTTCATTTTGAACTGTGAAAAAGCCAGTTGGTGTTTGGCCAGAGTCAGTTCGAGTTTGCTTATTGACCTGCCAGCAGAACAGCAGATCCAGCCAGCCCATTTTTCTCTTGAAAAGCAAATCCTGTGTCTCGTGTGTACTGTTGCCTCCTGTATTTGAAGAAATCCTACATGTTTGCAGAAACCTTGCATCTTTGAAGGAAGGTTGCATTGAATGTGTGAGACTTGAAACATTTGATGCTGCACCTCTGATGTAAAACCTATGTGAAGCCTTCTGTAGCTGCATCTCTTGAAAGCCTACACAGTGTTGATCTTCAACATTGCATGGAAGGAAGTGTTCTGGGAAGATCCTAGTGGCCAGCCACCTATTCCCCTTTGGGACACCTCACCAATACCAAGGACATCTTCCATACCACTTTTCAGTGTAAGATTTTGTCCCTGCTATTTCTTTGTTACAGCTGTAAACAAAGATCCCTTTTTTTCCAGTTAACCAGTTTTGTATGTATGTGTGTGTGCGTGAGGGCTAGGATAAAATAAGGGGCTTTAATATTTCAATTCATGTGTATGTTTACTTCATTATTGGTTAAGACTTGGTTTATAATAAATGGATATTTTTTGTTGTTTATTAAAGAAACCTGTTTGGCGTGCTTTATTCTGGGGAAAAGTAGAGTATCTGATTGATTGTTTCAGTAAGTGGGAGAATTTAAATACATGTTGTGACCTGTGGAGACGTGGGACTGATTTAACAGTGTACTCCTCCTGTCTCGGTCGTAACACTCTCCACTTTCCTTTTTAAATGCCACTCACTAACTCTTGCACGCTGTTTCCATAGGATAAAACAACATGTAATGCGAGTGAGGGGACAAGACTGAGGAGGAGTATATGATATCCTAGACCTCATCTAATGCGGAAGAGTCCCTGAGATTAGTGGCCTCAACAAAAGCTGTGAGCATTAGGGAAGAAGAAGCTGGTGGCTTATCTAAGTAGGGAAGACTGTCAGCTGCTAACGGTTAGTCCGTCAGTAACATCCTACAGTTGTCCCTTTTTCTCTTGCCTCTAGGCTCTTCTCAGCATCTGGGCCTTGCCGAGGAAGAAAATTCAGAGGAAGACAATCATCCTGAAGATGTAACATCATGTACTTCACCCCTCCGCAGCATCAGCACAGAGACTAGCACTCTCATTGGTTAGACAGCGAGTTAAAGGATTCTGCAGATGGTGAAACACCCAGCACAAATGAACAACAGCAGGTAGTGGCGGCAGGGACAGCCAGGAAACAGCTCATGGAAGGGCAAAGTTCAGAGGTCTAGCCATTAAAAGAAAACTGCTTGCCTCTCCCAAACACTTATACCAGGTATTGTAAGGTCTGTCAACGACTCAGAATTATAACTGAAAATGGGGAGGAGTGACTTCTAGCCTAAATAATGTTCTTTCTCATGACATCAGAACTCTGCAATCTACCTTAGAGAGTGCAGCCACCTCCAGGGATGCTGCAGCCAGCCTCTCACAAAAGGAACTAAAATCACCAGACTTTGCAGCTTTGGTGGAAGCTCAAACAGCTGCTATATAGGCTCTGGGCTCCACCTTGGACAGACAGTATCAGCCTTGTACAGATTTTTTTTAATTTGTTCAGAGGATGTGAGTGTTGCTGGCAAGACCAACATTTATTGCCCTTCTGTAATTGCCCTTGAGAAGGTGGTGGTGAGCTGCCTTCTTGAACTGCTGCAGCCAATATGGCGTAGATACACCCACAGGGCTATTAGGAAGGAAATTCCAGATTTTTGACCCAGCGACAGTGAAGGAACAGCAAAATAGTTCCAAGTCAGGATTGTGTGTGGCTTGGAGGGGAGCTTGCAGGTGGTGGTGTTCCCTTGTGTCTGCTGCCCTTGTCCATCTAGATGGTAGAGGTTGTGGGTTTGGAAGGTTCTGTTTGATGCCACACTCGGTCAAATGCTGCCTTGATGTCAATGGCAGTCACACACACCTCACCTCTTGAATTCAGCTCTTTTTTCCATGTATGATGAGGTCAGGAGCTGAGTGGCCCTGGTGGAACCCAAACTGAGTGTCACTGTGTAGGTTATTGCTGAGCAAGTGCCGCTTGATAGTACTGTCGATGACCCCTTCCATCACTTTGCTGATGATCGGAAGTAGACTGACAGGGTGGTAATTGGCCGGGTTGGATTTGGCCTGCTTTTTGTGGACAGGATATACCTGGGCAATTTTCCACATTGTTGGGTAAATGCCAGTGTTGTAGCTGTAGTGGAACAGCTAGTTCTGGAGCACAAGTCTTCAGTACTACAGCCGACATGGTATCAGGGCCAATAGCCTTTGCAGTATCCAGTGCCTTCAGCAGTTTCTTGATATCACATGGAGTGAATTGAGTTGCCTGAAGACTGGCATCTGTGGATGCTGTATTCTCAGGAGGAGGCGGAGATGGATCGTTCACTCAGCACTTCTGGCTGAAGATGGTTACAAATGCTTCAGCCTTGTCTTTTGCACTGATGTGTTGGGCTCCCTCATCATTGAGGATGGAAATATTTGTGAAGTCTCGTCCTCTGGTTAGTTGTTTAATTGTCCACCACCATTCACGACTGGACGTGGCAGGACTGCAGAGTTTTGATGTGATCCGTTGGTTGTGGGATCATTTTGCTCTGTCTATCAGATGCTGCTTCCACTGTTTAGAATGCATGTAGTCCTGTGTTGTAGCTTCCTGAGGTTGGCACCTCATTTTCAGGTATGCCTGTTGCTGCTCCTGGTATGATCTCCTGGCTTGACAGTAATGGTAGAGTGCGGGATATGCCGGGCATTGAGGTTACAGATTGTGGTTGAATACAATTCTGCTGCTGCTGATGGCCCACAGTGCTTTCAGGATACTCAGTTTTGAGCTGCCAGATTTGTTCTGAATCTATTCTATTTAGCACGGTGGTAATGCCACACAAAACGACGGAGGGTATCCTCAGTGTGAAGATGGGACTTCATCTCCACAAGGACTGTGCAGTGGTCACTCCTACCAATATTGTCATGGACAGATGTCTATGTGACAGGTAGGTTGTTGAGGATGAGTTCAAGTAGGTTTTCCCCTCTTGTTAGATTCTTACCAGCTGCTATAGGTCCAGTCTGGCAGATAAGTCTTTCAGGACTCGGCCAGCTCGGTCAGTAGTGGTGCTACCCAGCCACTCTTGGTAATGGACATTGAATTCTTCCACCGAGAGCACATTCTGTGCCCTTGCTACCCTCAATGCTTTGTCCAAGTTGTGTTCAACATGAAGGAGTACTGATTCATCAGCTGAGGGAGGGTGATACATAGTAATCAGTAGGAGGTTTCCTTGCCCATGTTTGACCTGATGCCATGAGACTTCATGGAGTCCGGAGTTGATGTTGCGTACTCCCTGGGCCACATCCTATTTACCACTGTGCTGCCACCTCAGATGGGTTTATCCTTCTGGTGGGACAGGACATACCCAGGGATGGTGATGGTTGTTTCTTGTTCACCATTACTGAAGCTAGCTTTTTAAATTCTAGACTTATTAATTAATTGAATTTAAATTCCAGCAACTGCTGAGATGGGATTTGAATTCTTGTCTCCGGGGCATTAGTCCAGGCCTTTGTACTCGTCCAGTAACATTATCACTATGCTACCGTACCCGATTGTTGAACCAAATACCCTCCATTGAAATCAATGAAGAGTAAAATCAGGCGGCATATCAAATGGTCTCCCGATCAGAACCTTCCCTGTTTCCGCTGGGTGGGTTAGGTTAAAATCAGGGGCCTATTTTTGGAATCCCCTTCCTAAACCCTTGCATTTCCACCTATTTCTCCCTTAACAAACCCCTCAAAATGCATTTCTTTGGCTAAACTTTTTGTCACCCTTCCTAATCTCTTCTATCATGGCTCAATGCCCATTTCCATATGCTTTCTGTAAAGTGTTACATAAATAAGTGCTGCTCTTGTTTTGTTGTTTCATAGTTTTGATGCAGATTTGAGGTCAGACTGTGACAACATTCAAATACCATGTGTTTTGCATGCAACACTCATCAGCTTCATTGCTGCATGAAATTAATCATTGGTTATAGCATTAATAAGCTTACGTAAATATTACCATATCAATTTATAAATTGATTTTCCACAGTTCCACTGAACTGCTATGTTTGTTTCACCTTTTATCCCAACTATTCAAAATGACATTCTCTGATTTGCATGATTCATCTGCTAGTTTGAAAAACTGCTGTTATTTTGAAAGGTTTGAGTAACAAGCTTGAATAAAGCATGCATCTCATTGCCTTAAACCCCGTCATTATCTCAGTAGTTGTGAAAATGCATTCTGATAATTTGAAATGTAAATGTGGCATTTTATTCTGAAGCAAATTAACAGATCTGTTTTAGGGCCTGCCTGTTTCTTAGCTGCTGAATTCAATCTCCGAGATCGTCATTAGTGTAATCTGCAGTACAACAATAGACAATTACTGGGAGGCTTACAAAAGAAAATCGAGTTTGTTAGAAGTAGATGAGTATTTTTTATTGCATGCTGGGAATGGTCTTCAAAGTGACAATATGTTCACTCGATGCTTCTAAACATTGCTGTTGATATTCAATCTCTGCATTTTGTTCTCATATTATAGTCTACACGCTCTCAATTTAGTCGCTCAAGTGTAACAGCAATTTGTAAGTCATGAATTAACTATCAGGAATATCTCTCATGCCTGTTCAGCGCTAAGTAGCTAACATACCTGACTGTCAGAAGATGCTCCCCTCCCAACACCCACACTGAGCCTGATATTTAATTTATAGGTACCTTTGAATGGGGTCTAATAGTTAATTTATGATAGTGTTTTTGAAAGCTGCTTTGTACTTTGGCAGTTTTGTCCTCCTGCTGTTGAAACCACTCTGTGTATATGTGGGCAGTTTTACCAAGAGGAAGGAAATGGCAGCAGGCAAAAACAACGACAGCTGGAATGACTTCTCCGTCTTGTACAACAATTTATTAAGTTGTTGGAGCACTTATGATGGACGTGCTTTCCAAAATGGGGTTTGGGGAGGGAATCTGCAATTGGATCAAACTGCTCTACACAAACATCAGTAGCGCAGTCTCAATCAATGGGTGGGAATCGGAAAGTTTCCCAATCCAATCTGGAGTCAGACAGGGCTGTCCTCTCTCTCCTCTCTTGTTTGTTTGTTGTATTGAACCCTTTGCTGAGTCTATTAGGAAGGATGTGAGCATAAGAGGGGTGACAATCCCAGGCAGTGGAGGCACTCAGGTTAAAACCTCCGTGTACATGGATGACGTCGCCATTTTCTGCTCAGATCCGCTGTCTGTGCGCAGACTGATGAGCATCTGCGACCAGTTCGAACTAGCCTCGGGAGCCAAAGTTAACCACGGGAAGAGTGAGGCCATGTTCTTTGGGAACTGGGCTGACCGATCCTTTGTCCCCTTCACTGTCAGGTCAGACTACCTGAAGGTGCTGGGGATATGGTTCGGAAGGGCCGGGGCTTGCACCAAAACCTGGGAGGAGCGAGTAGCCAAGGTACAACACAAGTTGAGCTTGTGGGGGCAGTGATCTCTCTCCATTGTGGGTAAGAACCTGGTCATCAGGTGCGAGGCGCTCACGTTGTTGCTGTACGTGGCGCAGATCTGGCCCATGCCCCACTCCTGCGCTGTGGCGGTCACCCGAGCCATTTTCCGCTTCATCTGTGGATCTAAAATGGACCGGGTCTGGAGGGACATGATGTTCAAACCTCTGGATAAGGGCGGGAAAAATGTACCCAACGTGGCCCTCATCCTGATGCCCACCTTCGTGTGCGGCTGCATCAAGCTGTGTGTAAACCTCCAGTACGCAAACTCCAAGTGTTACTACGTGCTGAGGTTTTATCTGTCCCTGGTGTTGCGAAGGATGGGCCTGGTCACATTGCCGCGGAACGCTCCATCCAGTTGGA
Organism: Heterodontus francisci; assembly: GCF_036365525.1. Lineage (NCBI taxonomy): Eukaryota > Metazoa > Chordata > Chondrichthyes > Heterodontiformes > Heterodontidae > Heterodontus > Heterodontus francisci. Next base: position 71,566,439 of record NC_090384.1, read on the forward strand.
CCTTGCCGTACCACCTATCCTTCGTGGAGCAGTTTCTGCGGGAAAATACCTTTGACCACCGATCCATCAGGCAGTGGTCTGCACGGAATGTCCTCAAGGCCCTACGGGAAAAGGAGACGGTGGATTCTGTCAAATGGTTCCCCGAGCAGACTGCCAAAGTCATTTGGCGGAATGCCTCATCACCAGAACTTTCAAACAAGTGGTGATGAGAAGAGCCCTCCCCGTCAGATCCTTCCTGCACGCCCGAAGTCTCACCCCCTCCACACAATGCCCCCGCGGTGGCTGTGTTGGGGAAGAGACTGTCGCCCACCTCCTTCTGGAATGTGTCTTTGCAAAGCAGGTGTGGAAAGAGATGTAGTGGTTTTTGTCGAGGTTCATCCCAAGCAGCTCGGTATGTTCCCAGGGACGCACACCAAGACAAACATCAACTGCTGCTGGAGGACTATCAATTCGGTGAAAGACGCCCTTTAGTCTGCCCGAAACCTACTGGTCTTCCAGCGCAAAGAGTTGTCCACGACCGAATGTTGCAGACTGGCACATTCCAAGGTCCAGGACTACGTGCTGAGGGACGCACTAAAGCTTGGGGCAGCCGCAGCAAAGACTCAATGGCGAAAGACCACAGTGTAAGGTCCCCCCACCAAGCAGAATGGAGGGGCTGGATCCATGGGAAACCCCTCGAACTGTATCGGGAAAATTTTGTGTGCTGTAAAATGTAAAAATGTATATGGCATGACAAATGAAATGGAAGGGTTGTGAGGCAACTCATGATTGTATTGAAGGAAACTGATCACCTTTGCACTGTTTATAATTTTTGACTTGGTGCTGTTTGAAACTGTTTTGGTAATGTATTTTTTTTACAGATTTTTATGAATAAACTATATTTTGGAAATTAAAAAAAACTTATTATGGCTTAGCTACAGTTAATACATTGACTTGAGTAAAAGATGTGTTTCAAAAATATTGAATAAAACCACACGTTATGTTTGTGTTAGGCGGCTTTTAAAAGCTTTTAATATTATTTGGCCAGGGAGCTGGAAGTTACTGAGAAAGAGGTGCTGCTGAGTTAATTTATTCTATTTTAGGTAGTTGGGAAGAAAGGGGCAAAGCAACATCAAAGTTGCTTTATTTACATAGAATTATATAGAATTTACAGCACAAAAATAGGCTAATTGACCCAACTTGTCTATGCTATTAAAACAAGTTTATTTTAAAAAGAATGTGTTAATTAATGTTAGATAAAAGTTGCAATGCACATTAACAAAGCCATAAAATGTGCATAAAAGCACTGGGGTTCATTTCTGGAGGAATAGAATTCAAAAGCAGAGAAGTTACGTTAAAGTTGTATATAACTTTGGCTAGACCACAGTTAGAGTACTGTGTATGGTTTTGGTCTCCATATTACAAAAAGGATATCTAGAAGTGCTGGAGAAAGTACAACAAAAAAGATTTACAAGGAAGATACCGGAACTGAGAGGGTTCAATTATCATGAAAGATTGAATAAGCTGGGACTCTTTTCTCTAGAAAAGAGAAGATTGAGAGGTGACCTGATAGAAGAACATTTCATCACACTTTTGACTTGTGCCTTGTAGATGGTGGACAGGCACAGAGAAGATTCCTCCACTTATGGGGTTGTCTATATTCAGGGGCCATAAATATAAGATATTCACTGATAAAGTCAATAAGAAATTCAGGAGGAACCTTTTTTGCTGACAATCTGGAACTTGCTACCTCCCAGAGTTATTGAGGCGAATAGCATAGATGCATTTCAGGGAAAGCTAGGTAACCACATGAGGGAGAAAGGATGGAAGAATACGTTGACAGGGTGAGATGAGGTAAGATGGGATGTGACTCATGTGGAACATGAACAGTAGCATATAGCTGTTGGGCTGAACGGTCCATTTCTGTGCTTTAAAATTCTATGTAGATGTGATCATGCAAAAGGGCATTTGAGCCAAATTAGACATTTATTCCCTCCCTTTTGCTATTGCAAATGAGGTACAAATTTTATCTGTGAAATTGCCTACACTGTTGTATATTCATAAATTATTTATGCTGGATGTCAAAGAAAAGGTTAAAAGGATCGTTTGCTTATTAATCAAACCAGTAGGAGATGATTTAGGTAAACCTTACAGCTTTCTTTTCAAGCTGGAAATGAATTTGATGATAACTGGAATGGAAAATGTAAGCACTATAAATAAAATGTCAGCCTTTACATGTGTTTTGCTCATGGGAACAATGGCAAAACTACTAAGGAATGGATACATTTCTGTGGGATAGAATGTTCCTTTCTTCTGCTACCCACTGAATGCTGGCATCTCCAAAATCTTTTTTGAGGTACCTTAGCCTCTGCTCTTAGTCCTTGTTCATTTGTGATAAATGTGTATCAAAAATGAAGTGCAGTATTCCAAATAAAAATTCAAATTGCAAGATGTTTTATCAGTGTTTTGCCACTCGAAATGACAAAATGACAGTCTTTTGGCTTTGATATAAATTCCATTAAAGAGAATACAAATGCTTGAGTTGTTATATGTAAAAAGCACCTGAGGTCTGGCAGCTTCACTTGCTATTAATTCTTAATATTCACATTAATTGCTCGATGGTTGACAAGTGGAATACACAGGACGTTAATCAGGCAGTGGAATTCAGTACCTGAGAAAATATGCATCAGTCAGTGGGAAAATGCTCAGAGCTATCAAATTTACATAAGATCTGACTTATAATCAGAGAATGATACATTGCAGAAGGAGGCCATTCAGCCCATTGTGCCTGCATTAGCTCTCAAAGAAAACCAATTAGTCTCACTCTTTTTCCATAGCCCTGCAAAGTGCTGTAAAAATTAATATTATTGGCCTGCCATGTGTCGGTGAAACATGCTTGTTGCCAACAATGGCTTAATTATTTCAATATTCATTTAACACTTGTGCACCTTGACTAAACATTGTGCAAGTGCAGATTTTTAACTCCATGAACATTGGGGTTTCTTTTGAAGGGAATATAATTATCAGGCACTAATTACCCATTTGAGATGTGAACATTCAAGGCACTTAGCTGAAAATGTAATTATTTTTCATCTTCTAAAAGTCAAATTAAGCTTTTTCATATATGTTTCATGAGGCTAAGATTCAACACTATATGATTATTGAAGTATAATACAAAAGCAAAATACAGCAGATTCTGAAAATCTTAAATAAAAACTGAAAATACCTAACAGGTCTGGCAGCATCCGTGAAGAGAGAAACAGAGTTAACATTTCAGGTCTGTGACATTTGTAAGACCATATTGGCTTTCCTAAATTTTATGAACATATGAACATACAAATTAGGAGCAGGAGAAGGCCACTCAGCCCTCGAGCTTGCTCCGCCATTCAATAAGATTATGGCTGATCTGAATGTAACCTCAACTTCACATTCCCGCCTATCCCCAATAACCTTTCTTGCTTATCACGAGGTAGATAGATTCATGATAAGCAAAGGCATTTGAGCCAAATGCCCTTGCTTATCATGAATCTATCTACCTCTGCCTTAAAAATATTCAAAGACTCTGCTTACACTGCCTTTTGAGGAAGAGAGTTCCTCAAAAGAGTGGCGCAGTGGTTAGCACCGCAGCCTCACAGCTCCAGTGACCCGGGTTCAATTCTGGATACTGCCTGTGTGGAGTTTGCAAGTTCTCCCTGTGTCTGCGTGGGTTTCCTCCGGGTGCTCCGGTTTCCTCCCACCACCAAAAGACATGCAGGTTGATAGGTAAATGGGCCATTATAAATTGCCCCTAGTATAGGTAGGTGGTAGGAGAATATAGGGACAGGTGGGGATGTGGTAGGAATGTGGGATTAGTGTAGCATTAGTATAAATGGGTGGTTGATGGTCGGCACAGACTCGGTGGGCCGAAGGGCCTGTTTCAGTGCTATATAACTAAACTAAAACTAAACTAAACTAAAGGCTCACGACCCTCAGAGAAATTTTTTTTCCTCATCTCTATCTTAAATGGGCGACCCTTTATTTTTAAACAGTGACCCCTAGTTCTCGATTTTCCTACAAAAGGACACATCCTTTCCACATCCACCCTATCAAGACCCCTCAGGATCCTATATGTTTCAATCAAGTTGTCACTTACTCTTCTGAACTACAGCGGGTACAAGCCTAGCCTGTCCAACCTTTCCTCATAAGACAACCCGCCCATTCCAGGTATTAGTCTAGTAAACCTTCTCTGAACTGCTTCCAACTCATTCACATCCATCTTTAAATAAGAATTGTTGAGGGTAGTGCAGTGGATGTGGTCTACATGGACTGTAGTAAGGCATTTGGCAGGGGGCACAGAATTACGGTGATTGATAGAAGGATTAGAGGGAACATGAGGAAAAACTTTTTCACCGAGAGGGTGAAAGGTGTCTGGAATTCACTGCCCAGATCGATGGTGGAAGCAGAAACCCTCAACTCATTTAAAAGGTACCTGGACATGCACCTGAAAGTGCTGTGGCCTGTAAGGCTACGTACCAGGTGCTGGAAGGTGGCATTAGATTGGAAGGCTAGTTTTTTCAGTCGGTGCAGACATGATGAGCTGAATGGCCTCCTTCTGTGCTGTAACTTTTCTATGGTTCTCTGGTAAGGAGACCAATACTGTACACAGTACTCCAGATGTGGTCTCACCAATGCCCTGTACAACAGAAGCATAATCTCCCTACTGTTGTACTCAATTCCCCTCGCATTAAACAATAACATTCTATTAGCTTTCCTAATTACTTGCTGTACCTGCATACTAACCTTTTGCAATTCATGCACTAGAACACTCAGATCCCTCTGCATCTCAGAGCTCTGCAATCTCGCACCATTTAGATAATATGTTTTAAAATTCTTCCTGCCAAAGTGGACAATTTCACACTTTCTCACATTACACCCATTTGCTAGGTCTTTGCCCACTCTCTTAACCTATCTTTGTAGCCTCCTTATGTCCTCTTCACAACTTACTTTCCTGCCTATCTCTGTGTCATTAGCAAATTTAGCAACCATACCTTCGGTCCCTTCATCCAAGTCATTTATATAAATTGTAAAAAGTTGAGGCCCCAGCACTGATCCCGGCGGCACACCACTTGCTACATCTTGCCAACCAGAAAATGATCCATTTATGCCAACTCTCTGTTTCCTGTTAGCGAGCCAATCTTCTATCCATGCAAAATGTTACCCCCTACATCATGAACTTTTATTTTCTGCAATAACCTTTGATGTGGCACCAAACCAAATGCCTTCTGGAAATCTAAGTACAGTACATCCACTGGTTCCCCTTTATCCACAGCCTATGTTACTTCTTCAAAGAACTCCAATAAATTGGTGAAACATGATTTCCCTTTCACAAAACCATGTTGAGTCTCCCTGATTACGGTGAATTTTTCTAAGTGCCCTGCTATAACGTCTTTAATAATAGCTTCTAACATTTCCCTATGACAGATGTTAAGCTAACTGGCCTGTAGTTTCCTGCTTTGTGTCTCCTTTCCTTTTTGAATAAAGGAAATACATTGACTATTTTCCAATTTAATGGAACCTTCCCAGAATCGAGAGAATTTGGAAAATTAAAACCAACGCAACGACTATGTCACTAGCCTCTTCTAATAAGATCCTAGGATGAAGTTTATCAGGACCCAGGGACTTGTCAGCCTGCAACTCCAACAATTTGCTCAGTACTCCCCCTTCCCTGATGATTGAAATTTTCTTGAGATTCTCCCTCCCTTCCATTTCCTGATTTACAGCTATTTCTGGCATGTTACTTTTATCCCCTATGGTGAAGACCGCTGCAAAATACCTGTTCAATTCATCTGCCATCTCATTATTATTCCTTATTAATTCCCCAGACTTATTTTCTATAGGACCGACACTCACTTTGTTAACTCTTCTTTTTAAAATATCTATAGAAACTCTGACTATCTGTTTTTATTAATCTTTTAGTTGTTCTTTGCTGCTTTTGATCGCCCCCTTGGGGGATCCTTGTTCCGCGCTTTCCAATGATAAAGCAGAGAATCCAGCACACCAGGTTTTCTTAGGTTTAAAGAAGAAAAGTGAAATTTTAGTCAACTTAAACTTAAACTCTAATTTGGTTAATGCCTACGAATACACACCGCACCTACGCTAGCATTCATATGTGATATGCACATGCAAATAGAGACAGAAAAGAGCAGAAGAAAAAATAAGTCGAGAGGTTTGAGGCAATATCAGAAGAGTTTCTTGTTACTGTGCTTTGAGCTCACTGTAGTCCTTTTGTAGGTAGTCTTGCTTTTTGTTGGGGCCCAGTATTCTTCTTAAACCTTGTTCACTGTAGAAGGCTTTTCTCTCTTGGGGTTCATGTGTCTTCAATGTGTCTTCAGTTCCGTGAAAATGAGATGTGAGCAGACAGGAGAGAGGTCATTTCAGTCCAGGAGCAAACAGCTTTCTGAGTTCAAATTCTCTGTGGCATGTTCAAATTCAAAAAACTCCAACAGCCAGTTAGTCATGTGACTAAACTGATCTGACCATGTCTGTTTGTGTATTTGGCCATCTTCGCAGTTAACCTGGAATGCTAGCCTCCCCACCTTCAATATCTGGTAATCAAAAGTCCATTGTGGATTAAATTGGAGCAGGGAGTGGCCCTTTTGTCCTTTACTATGTCTGTTACTATACAAATGTGTTTCCAATCAGGGGCTTGGCAACTCCTTGTAATAGGCCTTATTTTCTTCCCAGCAACAATTTTAAAATTTAATGTCCATGTGGCGAAATATCTGTGTCCCATTCTTGGCAGGTGGGGGCCTGCATGTCACTTTAGAATAGAATCTAGCATTTTCCCAATGACTGATGTCAGGCTAACAGGTTTGTAATTCCCTGTTTTCTCTCTCCCTCCCTTCTTAAATAGTGGGGTGAAATTTGCGACCTTCCAATCTGCAGGTACCGCTCCAGAATCTATAGAATTTTGGAAGATGATCACCAATGCATCCACAATCTCCATAGCTACCTCTTTCAACACTCTTGGATGTAGAATATCAGGTTATGGGGACTCATGAACCTTCAGCCCCATTAATTTATCCAATACAACCTTCTTACTAATTTCCTTCAATTCCTCATTCCCCCTAATCCCTTGGATCTCTAATTATGGGAAATTTCTTGTCTCTTTCTCAGTGAAGACAGTCACAAAGTAATCATTTAGCTTCTCTGCCAATTCTCTATTCCCCATTATAAATTCTCCTTTGCACTGGGCACAGTCTGAGCTGGAGATGCTGTAGATAGGGCAGCAACAGGCTGTACTTCTTCCTCAGCCTCCCCTTTAGGTATCTTGAAGCCACAAGATGGGCAAAAGTTGAAAACAGCTTCTATCTTCTGGCCACAGTATGGGAAAAATTTAAAGATCATTTGAGACCGCAGCCTTCCTTGCACTCATTTGCTTCAGGGCCTTTTCGAGTTGGTGTCTGAGGCCTGGGGGGAGGTGGTGCTTGGCATTGCCCAATACCATGTATCGTTGCCAGGTTCAAATCATTGTGCAACTGTAGTCTAGCGATAGCGGGTCCAGCTGTTTGGATGATGTAAAAAAATTGGGATTTCCAATGCGAATCATTGTATTTGCATTTAATCTTGATGGATCCTAAACTCGAGATCGAACTGTTAGTTAGGTGTTTGTCGGTGTCACCATGGCTTGCCATTCACCTGGATACATGCCTATTAAGATGCATAGAGGTAAAATATTTGTGCTGGCACCTGTCTCCTCCTTCACCAGAGCACATACGTGCCCTCCTTTTTCAGATATAGAACGTGAATAGATGCAAATGCCTCCAGTGTAGTGATCAAATCATTGTGTTCGGTAACATTGACAACGTGGAATGCCTGTTCCTCTTGCCCACTTGAACTTGGACTCTTACCTTCATCATCACTAGTGTTGACGTCACCCACAAATTCGCAGATGTATCGGTTGTGACATGAAGTACAACTGCTAAGCTTGTCAGGGCATGAAGCCTTTTACGGTCTGTCTGACTGTGGTCAGGACTCTTATCAGCAACATCCGTCTTGGCTTTCCGACATTGATATTTCCAGTGACCCACAACACCACATGTTTTGCAGATGTTGTTAAATGCTGGGCAACCCTTAGGTGTATGTAAGAGCCCGCACCTTTCACATGGTTTCCTGGCTGCAGTTCCACTTGGAGGATGTTGCGTTTATGCTGGGTTTAATTTCAATATCTGATTTAACTCTAAGCAGTGCAGATATCACACTGTGTTAAATAACCAACTGGTTTATTTAAAGCACATTAACATTAACAATAAAAGGTCTTACAGATTGGAGAACATGTCTTAACAGCAGCCTATGTCTGTGAGATGGATTCAAAATATCTCCCAGAAGCTTCCAGAAATCTCCCACAATTCCACTTCTGCTCTCTAGCTCCACCCGGAGGTTTAAGCAATCAAACTGATCAGTCAAACATTACAATCCCAGCACGCCTACACTGCACACCAGCAATCAGCACTCATCCCACCCAGGCAGCCCGCTGTCAGTCACAGACACTGAGCAATCACAGAGAGGTGGCCTCCATCTGTCAGATGCAGGTCACACCTCTGCCTGATGTACATTTTAATAGGAGAGCCATCAATCAAAGCTGAGCCGGGGCAGCCCGCTGTCAGTCAGAGGATTGGCAGGCCGGATGGAAATCATGGACCTCAAAATTTTTTACTACGAGCACTGCTATCTGTGTATGGACACATTGCCAACCTCTGTCCATAGCCTTCATACATAATTGCAAAGCCTCATCTTGGTTTTGTTGCTGCTTTGATGTCAGCTAGTTTTAGCAGCTTTGGCACTGCATTTATGCTTACATAGTTAAGATATTGTTCAGCAACCTTTTCCTCACGACCAGTAGGACCAACTGTCGGCAATGGATGTTGCAAAAGGAAGTCTGCTGTGTTGAGCTTTCCTGAATGAAATTCAACATGGATCTCATACTCTTGTAGTCGAGTATCCAACATTCTATTTGAGTGGGTGATCTGCTATGTGGATTGTTGAACAAGCTCACTAGTGGTCTATGATTGCTTATACTTTAAACTCGCTTCCAAATAGCTAGAGATGAAAATGTAAGATAACCCCATGTGATTGAGAGTGCGTCTCTCTCTTGTTGTGAGTAATGTTGCTCTACAGATGTTAACAATCTGCTTGCCATTGGAACGATTGATTGGTGACCTGTCTTGTCTTTCTGTACGAGAACTGCGCCTAAGCCAACCGGACTCACATCCACAACTAGCTGGGTGGTTTTCTCAGGGTCAAAATAGGCATTTGTGTAACTTGCTGACAAACGCTGTTTGATCTGGTGTACCACCTGTTTGTGTGATTTAGTCCATTCCCACTTGGTGGTCTCTTTTGTCAGATAGTGTCGGCAGATAGTGTAGCGAGGTCAGGATTGAAGCGCCCACAGTACGTTACGAGGCCTAGCAGACTCCGGACTTTTTGCACATTTGTAGGATCTGCAGCATTTGCAGTGGCTTCAACTTTCTGTGGATCTGGCGATACTCCTTCACCACTGAACACATGACGGAAGAATTCAATTCTGCTTTCATTAAACAAGTACTTGTCTTTGTTCAAGGTGAGGTTACATTCTCTGAGACGTTGTAGGTATGCATGTAGGCATGTCTCAAGTTCCTTTTCGGTGCAGCCATAGATGAGAATGCCATCACTGATGTTCAGTGTGCCTTCAAATCCTTTAAGTGCACTCTGAATCAAATGCTGAAATACCTCAGCTGCTGAATTACTCCAAAGTTGAGCCTCTTGTATTGAAAAAGTCCGATGTGAGTAAAGAATGCTGTAAGATATTTTGATTCTTCTGCAAGCTCGATTTGATGGTAGCCTGCATTGAAGTCAAGTTTAGTGAAGAGTTTAGCACATTTACTTTCTCTATGTCATCAATTGTAGGTGTCAAGTGTCTTTCTCGTTGCATGGCATGGTTTGGTGATTGCGATCAATGCAGATTCTATCTGGTTCTCGCCCTTTGGTTTCTTGACAACTTGTATGGGTGAGACCAAAGGGGTCGTCTCATCCCCAACTTTCTCAATAATGCCAAGGTCAAGTAAGCATTGAAGTTCCTTCTCAGTCTGTTTCCTGACATGAAATGGTATTCATTGCCATTGATGTGCAACTGGGTGCACATTAGGGTCTGCATGCAGCTTGCATGTAACACCTTTTAGTTTGCCGATTCCAGTGAAGCAGTCAGCATACAGTTCGAGAATGCTTTTTGTTATGCGTAGGAACTGAGTATGTGACTGCAATCATGTGCAGATCTGTTGCTGTGTGGAAATGATAAGGCTGTCACATTTTCCAGATAAGACATAAAATAAAGCATTCGGTCTAGTTGCTTTGAATGATACTGGCGTTTCAAATGTTCTGAGAATTTTCAACGGTTTGTCACTGTTGTACGAGAAAATGTTTGTATTCCCTGGTCAAACAATTACTTGTGTAAGTAGTATTAGTTGTCCTATGTCAACATTATTGGGGTCATTTTTGTGTGACCCACCTCCTCTGAGATACTATGAAAATAAATACCACCAGTGTCCTCTTATTGTGATAAGTTAGTGTATTAACATCTGACAGCCCGATGTGTAATACTACACAGTAATATCATACAACTCATTTAAAATATTATAGTTTTGGCTCATGAAATCTACCTGTGTCAATAGAGCCACCAGGTGAGTTACAAAAAAGTGTAACATATGACTTATGATCCAACCTTTAATTCATAGTTGGTTTATACCATCTATGGTAGCTTTATTTCATGTGTGATTGTTGATGTTATGGAGTTTGTCCTGACTGTGGAACCCCAATTGCCTAGCAAGCACTTTTTTTTTCAAGATCGTAATATGTGACATACTTAGTGGCAATGATGATGAAAAATCTCCAGTCTATCACATCATTTCACTAAGCAGGAAAACTCGCAGATACTGGAATATCTTTGGCAGAAACTAGGAACACAATACATATCATACATATATTGTTGTTTGGCAGTAATCAGCTGTAGATTATCAGTCAATAAACTTGCCATTACTTTATTGCGATGTGCATTCTTCATTATGGAGCCATTGTGGACTGTACAAAATATTTATCAATGTCCACCAAGATACCAACTACTAGTACAATGATGGAGCAAAGGTGGAATGGAGCTGCCCCAATAAATACACAGCATATATTTTTTAATAAGATAACTGGGACTGATTTCTATGTTAAAATTAATCTCGGGGTTTCGAAGGTTGTCCTGAGCCAATTGATGCTTGCTGCCTTGAGTTATGATGCTTTCTGAATCACTTGATATGATACATGGGGTGATTCCATAATGCTCGTAGAGAGTCCATTTTGGGAAATCATGGTGCCCGGCCAGCATTCTCTTAAGATGTGCTCTTTGCACGAGATAGTGAAATCATGCCTATTATCTTAAAATTACTGGAGCCTTGTTACTATCCAGAACTCTTGCACTGATTGGGTTCTTTGTTGATACTATAAGTAACGCAACACTGCTGTGCATCAATCTGTAAAATGACTAGGTCTGCGGTGAGGTAGCCCACAGTGAATCAGAGGGTACTCTCACCTAAAGGCCGGCTACCCAACCTGAACCCAATGGGTGCCAACGACATGTGTCGGGTTCGGGTCGGATTGGGTCGGGTTGCACTTTCAGGTCCAGCATTCGGGCTCGGGTTTGGCCGGGTCAGACACGCTCTATCATAGTTAAGTGGTTCCAATGTTAATTTAATTTTTGGACTAGAAAGGGGATTTTGTTACAGTTATTTTAAGCTTGTGCAGATCAGCAACAAAGTGAAAAACGGAAGGTAAGTTAACTGATGGTCGGGTAGGGTCGGGCGCTTCATGATTTACAGAGGAAGCCATCACTGAATTATGTTACATACTGAAACTGTTCTATAACCCACCTCACTAAAGGCACTGCACTTCCAGAGGCTGTTAAAACAATAAGGCCCTTTAACATTTAAGCTACGTGATTACCACTAGGGACATCATTAACATTAGGTAATCAAGTGTACACAAATGTATTAAGAAAGTCCTAACTGTGCCAGAATAGAAAATTTTAATGGCAGCAGCAATTCTACAGAAATGCCAGCTTCCCGAAGGTCTCAATGAATCACAGATTATATCCATGGGGCCAAATCTCTTGGACTAGACTTTTGCTGCCTCCTAATATCTCCTCCTCTGGCTTGGCACCTTTTTTTTTGTTTGTGTTTCTGTGAAAGGCCTTGGGATGTTATTGTATTTTGTAAATACAAGTTGTTGTTGTACTGGCATATGTTTTTATATATCAGCAACTTACCTCAAGCCAAAATTAGATCTTGATAATGTATGTTCTTTTCTGCTGGGCTGTCTATTTAAATATTAATGTTATTTAAATCCAAGTGCCTCTAGTATGCATATTAGAGACACTTCAAAATACTTTTTAAATGAGTGCTGACCGAATGTTTGAGGCACAGCTGTCAGTTGAGATAGCAATCAGCTGTTATGGCCATCCTTGGTTAGGGATATATTTTGAAACAACATATTTAAAGAAATGTAAACAGAAAATGCTGGAAATTCTCAGCAGGTCAGGCAGCATCTGTGGAAAAATAAACAGAGTGGGTCATGGCGGGACGCCCGTAAAATGCCCCGCCGGATATTAGTGGTGGCGGCGAGGCCTCGGTGCAGCCCCTCCGCCACTTGGTGGCAGAGCCTTCATTAAACTATTCAAATGAGGGTAATTAAAATGCAGATGAACTTACCTGCTGCTGGTGGCCGTCCCACGCCGATTTTATGGCCAACCGGCCGCAACCCGCGTGCCTTCGGAACTCCGTATGGAGTTCCGGGTGAGACGCTGGTGGGGAGGGAGGAGGAAAAAATTTTATCAGGGCGGGGTGGGAGGGGAGCATGGAAAACCTTTTTCATTGGCTGTAGGGATGATGGGAAGGGGTTTAGGGTCAAAGGCATTAAATTTCCAGGGGAAAAGGTCATGAGTGAGAACTCAATTTTTTGCGGGGGTATGGACAAAAAACTGACTGCTTATTCATTGGGCGGGGGGGTGGGGGAGCTGGTAGAAGAGGGGATTGCAGGTGTCAACAGTCCATTATTTGAAGGCGTTAACAAAGTGGTCCCTTTAAACATCGAAATTTCATCAGAACTGATGAAAGGTCACAGACCTGAAACGTTAACTCTGCTTCTCTCTCTACAGGTGCTATCTGATCTGCTGAGTATTTCCAGCACTTTCTGTTTTTATTTCAGATTCCCAGCATCAGCAGTATTTTGCTTTTATCAAAGATTTCCCTGTTGTGCTACTGCTTTCTGCTGGAAGTTGGCAATGATGCTAATTTAGTTTCATGTGGAAAACAGTCTATTCAAGATATTTTTGATGGGTCGCCATTCAGGCACTTTGAACAGTTATCACAGTAAGAACTGCAAACCAATTACTATGATGATCCCACTAGTTTTAGTAGTGCCAGTGAAATTTAAAAACTTCAGATTAGATATTAATTTATAGATGTACTTACTAGCCTCAATATTAACCCCCCTATGACAGGTAGGAGAGGATTGGGTAAAACATTTTAAAATGGGGAACGCATCTCCAACCCGCCGCATATGTGGCTGTTGCTGTTTTAATAGTGGCAGATAGCAAGGTGTCTGAGTGTCCCATCTTGGAGAGGTGAAACACTCCATTAACATATTTAAATCAAGTTCCGACAGTGCAATTTGTAGCCTGATTTAAATTTAACTGCACCAAGCCCTGGTCTGTAGCTCCCCCTCAGGATTGCCAGGGACCATCCTCAAGGGTCACCAGCTGTGACCTTCTGCTGCTGGATTTCCTGCCCAGCAGCTGGCCAGCCTGTCATTATCATTATCTAGTGGGAATGAAATGGCAGGAAAAGAATGAAAATGAAGTCCTGCCATTAAATTTGGCAGGGCCTCCATGTCCACGGCCCTGCTGGATTTTCCCTGAGCTATCAGAATCCCCCAAGACGTCCCCACTGTTGTGGAATGACCTTAAGAGTTGTAAGTGAAGGTCACTGGAGGAATTGATGTTACGTCACACATGACCAGGGAGTTGTGGGTGTTGCCTGACAGAGTGAGATGTGTTTAGATGTGGCTCGTGCAGTAGCTGTTTGTATATATATGTTCTAGTTAAGTTAGAATAAAACAAACGTTTTCTTTGGATATTACTCAGAGTCCTGTGAATCTTGCAATAGTTCTACACATCAAAGAAACAAGTAATACTGCACACAACTCTTTATAAATATTGGGCCTACTCTAGGGGGGTTAATATTGAATCTACTCATTCAAAGGATGCTAGCTAAACACTGAAAATGAAAAAATCTGGGGAAAAAACGGACAAGAGAAGTTCAATGAACTAGAATTTATCCAGACAACAATACCACCATCGTGGTTGCATTACCAAAGGTACCAGCAAGCATTGTTAAAAAGAATCATTGCTCTAAAGGAGACATATGTCAGTGATTATTACAACAGAATCAACAAGTAATAAAAACAGAAAGTGCTGGAAATACTCAGCTGGTCTGGCAGCATCTGTGGAGAGAGAAACAGAGTTAATGTTATCATGCTCTCCTGCTCTCATACCCACACTTCTGTCCTTGGCCTGCTACAGTGTGGTAAGAAGCTCAATGTAAGCTTGAGGAACAGCACCTCATCTCCCGATTAGGCACTCTACAACCTTCTGGACTCAATATTGAGTTCAATAATTTCAGAGCATGACAGCAATTTTAATTTTTTTTAATTGTTTATTTTTATTAATTTTATTTTGTTATTTTTTAAAATCCATTTGCCCGTCCTAAACTTGTTTTCATGTTTTTGCTTTCGGACAGAGCTGTTCCTTATTCTGCCATTAACACTCTCTCTGGACTCATGCTTCATCTTTCACTGCAACTATTAGCACTCCATTTGCCTTTTATTCTGTGACATTTCTGTCATTAATCTCTACTGCTCTCTGCCCTATCACACACCTTCCCTTTTATTCTTTTTCCCCTCCCTCCCCCCTTTCACTTGCTCAAAGCCTATTGCATTTCTAACCTTTGCCAGTTCTGATGAAAGGTCACTGACCTGAAACATTAACTCTGTTTCTCTCTTCACAGATTTCCAGCACTTATGTTTTTATTTCAGAGTTCCACAGTATTTTATTTTTATTTTAGAATCAACAAGTACATGTACCTTGTGATGTAAATTAAAATATAACAGAGAGATCAAGTCTGTTACACAATGTTACACAAGTAACAACTCCTCCACTGCTTGTGTATTGTCAGACTTTGTCCAAGATCCAGTCCTGGATGAGATACTAATTCTTCCAATTAAACATTGGGAAGACTAAAGTCATTATCTTTGGCACTCACAATAAACTGTTTCCTTGCCATTGATGCCAACCCCCTCCTTGGCCACTGTCTCAGGCTGAATCACACTGTTTGCAACCTCACTGTCCTATTTGACCTCCATTTCCTCCCCAGAATCTTTGTACGCGTTGTTGCTTCCCAAATCTATTCCCACCTTTCCTGGAACTCCATGTTTGAAGCCCTCCAATCAGGTTTCCACCCCTGCCACAGTACCAAGAAGTCACAAATGACATCCTATGTGACTGTGACAAAGGTAAACTTTCCGTCCTCATCCTTCATGACCTGTCTGCAGTTTTTGACACGCTTGACCACACCATCCTCCTCCAATGCATCTGGTTGTCCAGCTGGGTGGGACTTTTTTTAATATTCTTTCATGGGATGTGGGTGTCATTGGCAAGGCCAGCATTTGTTGCAAATGGACTAATTGCCCTTGACAACTGAGTTGCTTGCTAGGCCATTAACAGTCAAACATATAGCTGTGGATCTGGAGCTACATGTAGGCCAGACCAGGTTAGGATGGCAGATTTCCTTCCCTAAAGGACATTAGTGAACTAGATGGGTTTTTACGACAATCGATGATAGTTTCATGACACTATGACTGAATAGCATTCAATTCCAGACTTTTTATTAATTAATTGAACTTATTAATTAATTGAATTTAAATTCCACCAGATGCCATGGTGCGATTTGAACCCATGTCCCCAAAACATTGGCCTGGGCTGCTGGATTACTAGATCAGTGACATTATCAGTACGTCACTGTCTCTCCTGTTGTCACCTGGTTTCATTCTTATCTAAGTCATTAGAATAATCTATAAATGACTTCTTTTCCTGCTCCTAAGCTGTTACTTCTGGTGTCAGCCAAGGATCTATCCTTGGCCCCCTCCTATTTCTCATCCTCTTGCTGCCCCTTGACGACTTCTTCCCAAAGCATGGCATTAGTTTTCACATGTATGCTGATGACACCCAGCTCTACCTCACCACTACATTTCTTGACTCCTCCATTGTTGCTAAATTATCAGACTGCTTATCTGACATCCAGTACTGGATGAGCAGAAATTTCCTCCACGAAATATTTGGAAGACTGAAGCTGTTGTTTTCGGTCTCTGCTCCGAACTCTGGTCTTTAGCTCCAGACTCTATTCCTCTTCCTGGCAACAGTCTGAGATTAAGCCAGTGTGTTCACAAACTTGGTATCGCATTGGAACTACTGACCTCATATTCGTGCCATCACTAAGACCTCCTACTTCCACCTCTGTTACATTGCCTGACTTCACCCCATCTTAGCTCATCTGCTGCTAAAACCATTGTTCATGCCTTTGTTACCTCTAGACTTGACTATTCCAATGCACTCCTGGCTGGTCTCCCACATTCTACTTTCTGTAAACTTGTGGTCATCCAAAACTCTGCTGCCCATGTCTTAACTCGCACCAAGACCCATTCCCCTATCACCCCTGTACTCGCTGACCTACATTGGCTCCCCATCAAGCAACTTCTTGATGTTAAAATTCTCATCTTGGTTTTCAACTCCTTCCATGACCTCACCCCTTCCTATCTCTGTAATCTCTTTCAACCCCACCACCTTGCAAGATATCTGTGCTCCCCTAATCGTGGCCTCTTGTGCATCCCTGATTTTAATTGCTCCACCATTGGTGGCTGTGCCTTCAGTTGTCTCGGCTCCAAGCTCTGGAATACCCTCCCTACACCTCTCTGCCTCTGCAGCTCACCTCATGCAGGCCCCCACCTGCCAAGAATGAGGCATACATATTTCACCACATGGACATTAAATTTAAAAATTGATACTGGGAAGAAAAGTAGACCTATTACAAGGGGTTGCCAAGCCCCTGGCTCGAAAGACCTTTTTTTCATACTGGCAGACAGTGTTGGAACAAAGGAACCAGTCCCTGCCACAATACACAGAAGAGACCTGGTCACACCAGTCGGTCACATGACCACCTGCTGGCCAACTAGGGGAGTTTTAAATTGGAGAAACAGTGTTTGAACTCAGAAAGCTATTTGCTCCTGGCCTGAAAAGACCTCTTTCCTGTCTGCTCTCACCTCTTTCTCACGGAACTGAAGACCTATTGAAGACACATGAACCCCGAGAGAGAAAGGTCTCCTGCAGTGAACATGGTTTAAGAAGAATACTCGGCCCTAACGAAAAGCAAGATCTACCTACAAGCATGGACAACAGCGAACTCGAAGCACAATAACAAAAAACCCTGTTCAGAGATTGCCTCAGACCGCTCCACTTTATTTTTCTTCTGCTCTTTTCTGACCCTATTTGCATGTGTGTATCGCGTGTGCATGCTAGCATGGGGCGCGGTGTGTAGCCGTAGGCGTTAACCGAATTAGAGTTTAAGTTTTAATAAATTTCACTTTTCTTCTTTAAAGCTAAGAAAGCCTGCTTGTGCTCATTTCTTTGCCTTATAAGTGGAAAGCAGTGAACAAGGATTCACCAAAGGGGGAGCTCAAAACACAACGTGTTTCAAAATTATATCCTGTTACAGTAAGACCATGTGAAGGCTGAAAGAAACCCCTAGAACCTGGTCATAACACTCTGTGTCATACTTTTTTTTCTAATACTTCTGTGCAGTGCCTTGGGATGGTTTATTACATTAAAGGCGCTATATAAATATAAGTTGTTGTTGTATTCTAAATGTCATGTCCATATTTATGATGGTAAGTGTCTATGTAAAGTTGTCAATACGTGGTGCGGTATTGCTTCAATTTTGCATCTTCCGGCACCTCAGTCTGTACTGAAGAGAAATTTCGATGTTCTGAGTAATTCTCTTTCTCTTTCTCCTAAATTACTGCTTATAAGCAATAATATAAAATCAAAATATTATGTAAGGATTAGCATGTATGGCTCTAAATTTGAGATTGAATTGGGTTTGCATGCCTGATTCTCTTTATCCCTATTCCACTTTAAAGCGACTCATGCAAGTGGAAGATGAGGTGAACAGCAAACAGCCTTCTGCAACTGGGGTCCAAGAAATTTTAACTGAGAACAACTCCAGACCATGATGCAATGGTTTAGATTCTTGAAATAATATACTTTTAAGAAGGATTTCTTGTGATAGGAAGATCAATTATCATCACTTTTATTCCATTTAATGGACTCGATAGCAAACCTACAGTATTTTGTATAAAACTGTAAATGCTCATAGAATATATTCTCAGGCTATAAGACACTAAAAATCGTTATGGAGCTGTTTCTTTGGTTGGGACCTGTACTCTCCCAAATAGGTTGCTACTGACTTCAATTTGAAACCAGATTACTTTTGGCTAAGAGCTTCCATCTTCCATTGCTTTCCAGGAAAAAAAAGAATGACTAGATTCAGCTAGTGGCAGTCTCAGAATTGTTTCTCGCTAAAAGATGGATGTAATAATGTCCCTGCTGTGTTGTAACCCCTTTAAATCACAGACTGTACTCATTAGTAAAAATCTCTTTCCATCTGTTTGAACTCTTGGCTTACATTGTATCACATAGTGGTTGCCATTTGGGAATTTTTGGAGAGATATTTTGTGAATAAGTTCAGAACATAACTGGTACTTAAAAAGCATTACAGTTTATCGATCCACTGGGGCTTAAAGGCTATGCTCATGCAACTCTGAAGACTGATATTTAAGTCGGAGATGTCAGATCTGAAGTAAAATAAACATGGTATGATTGCCTGCATAACTTAGTGTCTCCTAATTTTCTTTTCAAAGTGCAGGAAGTAGAGCTGAGAAAAGTCATAGAATGGATGCTTATAAGGGTCACATGCTCACCAAGAAGGCTCCCTTAAAACTTGTCATATTTTACAAACTCTTCTATGATACAGATGAATAAAACTGCCTGGGTTCAGTTTGAATATATAATATCAGGACATAGCTCCAAAATGACAACTGCATACGGGAAGTTACAGCGAATGAATGGGAGGAACTGCACAGATCATCCACCCCTTGCTCTGTTACAACTTTATCCTTTAGATATTTCAATGCCTTTCATGGAATTCATGTGTTGCCAATTTTCCTTCCAGTACTTGACATTTGTCCACAGTAAGTTTGATCTCAATTGCTCTGCAAACTTGCATTGTTCACC
Source organism: Heterodontus francisci (assembly GCF_036365525.1). Classification (NCBI taxonomy): domain Eukaryota; kingdom Metazoa; phylum Chordata; class Chondrichthyes; order Heterodontiformes; family Heterodontidae; genus Heterodontus; species Heterodontus francisci. The sequence continues at coordinate 71,585,871 of NC_090384.1, forward strand.
AAGTTCATTCTGCAGTTTCTGAGCTTCTTCCTCTGATTGCACTGCCTCTTCTAGTTTTGTATCATCTGCGAATTTGATTAGTTTGCTTTCGGTTGCTGAGCTCAAATCCCTGATGTAAATTAGAAATAGTAATGGTCTACGTGTAGTTGAAGCAAAAAACACTGCAATTACTTAAGAAGCAATGAGTTGCGAAAATGCAGGGATTATAAGATTTTCTCTGGGTGGAGGAATTAAGATGGGTCAAATGGTCATCTTCATCTGGTGGTCTGCAAATTGGCCAATACGCATTGAGTTTCTGAATCTAAGAAATTTGTGTAAATTAGTAACTGTAATAGTCCCAACATCAATCCCTGGGGCAGCCTGTTCAGCACTTTCCACCCCTATCCCAAAATAACTCATGTTTGTTCTCTATCCTTCATCCAGTTTCTTATCCATGCCCAAGATCTGTTCAGAATTCTCATAGCTTGGAGCTTAAATAATCAGCTTTCATGTGGAATTTTGTCAGTCTTTTGGAAATGTAGGTATACTCATTCAAAATTTGGAACTAGAAGGCTTGTTCCCTATTTGCTCACTTTGCAGACCACCAGATGCAGTTGCAGATTTACAAATTCTCATCATAACTGTATCTTCTCATCTCTGGTGTCAATTTAGTGAATCGGCATTGCCCCTTTTCTTGGGACCTTTCCTTCCTGTAATGAGGTGCCCCAAACTGCACAAAACACTTCACTAATGTCTTGTTTTAACAATGCAGTACATCACAAGCTCCGTTAGTACAACAAAATACTAATAGTGTAACCCCAGTGCTATGATTAATGGTAGAAATGAAATGTCCTCATAGATAATGTTATAAAAAAATCAAAGATTTTAAGATGGCGCCATAACTAAGGAAAGTGACTATTGAGAAAAATCATTGAAACAAAGATACAATCGGAGAGTTTAATTTTATTTTACAGAAACACAGGGAATAAAAAATAAATAAATTCAGTAGCTCATTGCACTGGTGAAAATGCAGTTTAAAAACAATTAATTTTTTCATTATTGTTTTAACTACACCGTGGAGTGCGGTGAAATTAGTGAGCTGAATTCCTCTGATGCTATCGCCAAAACTATGCTTGGGAATTTATGCTATATTATAGGATGTGAAAAAGTATATTCAATTGTGCAGCCAGTATTATTATGTTAGCTTTAACTCAATTTATTTTTGATGGTTCATTAAGGTTTATAAAAATCATCTAGTGGTCGATTTAATCTCTGCACACTAGGGTAAACTTTTTTGCATTGTTTGCACAAGAGCAGGCATATTGGGATGGCGAAGAGTTTCGTTTGTTAACTTTTTAAGATGTACAAGTAACTGTGTAACTGTGCAATAAATAGTGCCAGTCTATAGCAAAACCTGTACAGCTGCTAAGCTCAGGAATATCTTAGAAGGCATTCTTTGTTGTTGAACTACTGGCATCTTAATAGCACTTTCATTTTGGTTATTTACTTGCAGCATCAAAATGCTTTCATTTTTTTGGTCTGCCACATATATAAGGCCTGATTTTAACTTCTGGTACTGGTGGGAAATGGGAGGTAGCAAATCAACTGCCCATTACAAACCCCATTGAAATCAATGAAAAAGAAAATCAGGCAGGGTGCATAACAGTCCTTCGATGGACGACCACTTGTTTTGCACCACTGCCAAAAGTTAAAATTAACCTCTATATAAGGCCATAAAATGCTAGTGAGTATCAATGATATACAGTAAAATGGATTACTTTCATAATCAATCTTGGAGTGAGTGGTAGCTCTATTGCAGTTGAGTCAGAAGGTTGTGGGTTCAAGCCTAACTCCAAGGTCTTGAGCACATAATCTACACTGATTTTTCTACACTGGCAGGTAGATGTAAAAGAGGAAGAGCTGGAGAGTTCTTCTGGTATCCTAGCCAATATTAATCCCCTAACTAGCACCACCAACACAGATTATCTGGGTAGTTGCAGTTTGTGGGACTTTGCTGTGCTCTGACTGGCTGCCTAGTTTCCCTAGATTGCAACAGTAATTACACTTTAAAATTAAGTCATTGGCCTCCATGAGTCAATACAAGCCAAAGTTGTGCATCATGAGGCATGCCACTTTGTGACTGTAACCAGACAATGTTGCAGAAAATCCACAGACCAATCTAAGCATCTGAAGTGCACTTTCAGAATTCAAAATTAGTGTTTTCTGATGATTCTAGTTGAAGAAGGGACCTTGTTATACTGTTGTTCAGCTCATGTCCCAGAAAAAACATATAGGAATCATCAGCCATGGATATAAAGGATATTCTACATTTCCCAGGATCCCACCCAGGCACTTGCCTTTCTGGAGAAAAGAGTTTGGGCTTAGGGATGAAATGAAGGCATCATGATAGCGGCCATGAAAGTGAGCATTCTTTTCTTCTATGCAGTGTTGCTGGTTACAAACAAGCTGGAAATTAACTGTGGAAACCTTCCCTATGATAGGATTAATCTAGTCAGCATGTATGCTGAAATCTGTGACTCTCTTAAATTGCAGTACTTTGTTATGCAGTTACAGTGAGATGGATGAACTGGCTTGTTCTAGCAAACATTGCATTTTAGATTTAGATTTAGATATACAGCACTGAAACAGGCCCTTCGGCCCACCTAGTCTGTGCCGACCATCAACCACCCGTTTATACTAATCCTACACTAATCCCATATTCCTACCACAGCCCCACCTGTTCTTATATTCCCCTACCACCGACCTATACTAGGGGCAATTTTATAATGGCCAATTTACCTACCAACCTGCAAGTCTTTTGGTGTTGGGAGGAAACCGGAGTACCCGGCGAAAACCCACGCAGACACAGGGAGAACTTGCAAACTCCACACAGGCAGTACCCAGAATTGAACCCGGGTCGCTGGAGCTGTGAGGCTGCGGTGCTAACCACTGCGCCACTGTGCCGCCCGTATTTATGATGTGATTGATGCAACTGTGCACAGTTGATACTTGACTACTGTTGCTGGTGTCCCAGATGGCTGCCTGGAATGATCCCATGTCAGAGAAATCAGGGTGGTTGTGATCTTCTCGGCCACTGTATTCAGTAACTGTAATGGAGGTGTGCTGCAGATCAGGTCATAGCATTTGGTATAACTCATTGATTACTTTTTTTGTGATGCATATTATCTGCAAGACCATCCCTGAATCAGCTGTAGGGAGCAGCACCTATATATTGGAGTGGGACTAATAGCTACCAATGGGCCAATGGATGCCATGTCCATAATGAGCCCACCTGCTCTCAGGGACGGATATTTATTCTGGTGATGGGGGCCCTGGTGGTGGGCTGGAAGGTGGGGGCCCTGGTGGTGGGCTGGAAGGTGGGGGGTGGGGTGGGGGCAGGGTGGAGGGGAAGCCACCTCGGCCTTCCATTGGACCCTGATTGGTATCTCACAGCGGGCAGGCACAGCCAATTAACTGCCTCCCATCGAGGACGTTGTCCGTTCAAGGGACAAGCTCCCGGCTCTAGAGCTGCCGGCCAATCGGCAGGTTGGCAGCTCTGCAGTACCGGCAGCACCACTCCCTGCAGTCCTGAAGAAGGAGAAAACCCTAGGACAGGTAGTGGAGGCGGGGTTTCTGGGGCCACTCAAACAGGCCCGGGCGATGTTGTGGGGGGTGTTGGTGAGGTTGGGGGGGTGGTGGGGGAGCGTTCTTCCCAGGGGCTTTCCCAGGGGTCGGCCATTACTGCCGTGGGGTGGCCCTCCCGGGGCCTCCAAAGGATTGCCTCCAAAGAAGGGATCATCCTCCCTATGATCCTGCTAGAACGTTGTCAGGCTTTACCCGGTGACGTCTCCACATGGCAGTGGGCTCCTCTGGCTTCAATGAAATTGAAGTGGAGGCGGGAAGCGATCCTTCAGTGATCATTAATTAGCCACTTAAGGACTTCAATTAGCCTGGGCAAAAAGGCTTGGCCAGCCCCACCCTGGACAAAATAGCAGCGGTCCAGGTGACATTGGGAACGGCACCTCTGCCATTTTATTTCTCACTCGCCTCCCTGCCTGGCTCCAAGGGCAGAATAAAACCCTGCGCTCAATTTCTCCTTTGTTTCCTTCAAGAAAGAATACATAAGGGCATTCCCAATATGTAACCTGTTCTGGCTTCTTCATAATCTGCGGGAGAAATAGGAGCACTGCAGCAGAAGCCTCAAAGAAAAGAAACAGGAAGAGAAACACAGAAAAAATTTCCAAGAAATAAATTTTTTATGAATTCTTTGATAATAGCTGTCCTTTAAATTTATTTCTGCCTTTTGTCAGGCAAACCTGCCAAGAATGAGGCACACATCATTTTGCCACATGAACATTGAAACTTAAAATTGCAAGTCCTTGACTGGAAAGACATTTGCATAGTAACAGACAGCATTGGAACAAGGGGACCCAATTGTTGCTTCCCAAATATGCAGAAGAAGTGGTCAGACCAGTTTTAGTCATATGACTGACTGACTGTTGGATTTTTTTGAATTTGAACTTCCAACAGGGAAAGAATTCAGAAAGCAGTTTTCTCCTGGACTGAGAACACCTCTCTTCTGTCTGTTCTCATCTCACTCTCACCAGCTTTGGAAACCATTGAAGACTTATGAACTCCAAGAGAGAAAAGTCTCCTACAGTGAACAAGGTTTAAGAAGAATACTGGGCCCCAATGAAAAGTAAGAGCTGTCTACAATCAAGGACTCTACAGCAAGCTGGAAACACAGAAACAGTAACAAGAAACCCCCCATTTTAGAGACTGCCTCAAACCTCTCCATTTTATTTTTCTTCTGCTCTTTTCTGTTGCTATTTGCACGTGTGTATCGCGTGTGTATGCTAGCGTGGGCACATCGTATATCCATAGGCGTTAACTGTATTAGAGTTTAAGTTTAAGATTTAATAAATTTCACTTTTCTACTTTAAACTGAAGAAAACCTATTTATGCTCATATAATTGGAAAGCTGTGAACAAGGATTCACAAAGGGGGAGCTCAAAACAGTGTGCTTAAAATTAAACCCTGCTACAATAAGACCAGGTGAAGACAGTAACAGACCCCTAGATACCTTTCTCAACTGGTCGTAACAGAAATTTGGGTGCTAGCGTCTGTACTTTTACCCACAGACACACAAGTGAAATTGGAAGTGGGAAGCCAAATTGTTCCCAATCAGAAAGAGCAAATTTGAGTACAGGTTTTCTTGTGGTTGTGTGTGCCTATGGATGTGCCCACACTAGCATACACATGTGACACACACATGCAACTAGGGACAGAAAAGAGAAGAAAAATAAAAGAATTCATAAAAAAAATTATTTCTTGGAATTTTTTTCTGTGTTTCTCTTCTTGTTTATTTTCTTTGAGGCTTTGAATACTAACTTGTCTGCAGCTGAAGCTAGTAGTTCTCCAAACCAGGTTGAAGTAACTTGGGATAAGTTAAAAGCACTGTCAATGGAGGAGTTGAGAAAAATGGTTGAGCAGTGTGGGTTCACTATAAGTGGCAGGGCTAGGAAGTCTGAACTCCTAAGGCTAGTGGCCAACCATTTTTCCCTTGAATCTGAAGAAGTAGAAACAGGGTGAGAAGCAGAATGCAAAAGGGTATTGTTAGCAAAGTTACAATTGGAACAGAGGAAACTTGAATTAGAAGAAAGAGCAAAAGAGAGAGAGGCAGGAGAGGGAGAAAGAAAGAGCCTTCCAGAAGGAACGGGAAGAGAAAGAGAGAGTCTTCCAAAAGGGATAAGTGAAGAAAATGAAAGACAGGAGAAGGAACAAGAGAGAGAGGAGAGAGAGAGAGAGAAAGAATATTCCGGAAAGAAAACGAAGGGAGAGAGTTGAAGTGGCTTGAGTTAACTAGGGGGTGACAGAGTAACCCTAGTGAAAGTATGGCCAATACGGAGAAGCAGAATTCAGGGCTGGTACAAGATTGTTAAAACTCGCTCAATTAATTCCAAAATTCAATGAGGAAGATGTGGAAGCATTTTTCATGTCTTTTAAGAAACTGGCAAGGCAGCTAAAATGGCCAGCTGAGACCTGGTCCCTTTTAATACAAAGCAAACTAACTGGAAATGCCCATGAGGTTTATTCCTTGTTGATAGATGAGAGTTCATCAAATTATGAACTGACCAAAAATGCTATCCTCGGGCATATGAATTAGCACTGGAAGCCCATCACCAGAAGTTTAGAACCCTCAAAAAACAAGCCAGTCAAACTTATCTTGTGTTCGAAAGAAGCAAGCAGCTGGCTTTTAACCAGTGGCTGATGGCTTTAAAAATACAGCTCAGCTATGAGACTCTCAGAGAAGTAATCCTGTTAGACGAATTTAAAAACTCTCTCCCATTCTCAATAAAGACCCATGTAGAGAAGCAGCAGGTTCAGGGAGCCCGGCAAGCGGCCATTCTGGCTGATGAGTTTGCTTTAATTTATAAGTCGGTTTCCCAGGGAACAACCTTTCCAATCAACCCCACAAATCCAAAAAGGACAAAGGGTGGGAAGGTGATATCCACCAGGCAGTCCTGGAAGAGAAAAGAAAGCAGGAGACACAGGGTGCCCTCCTTCAGCTGTGAGCAAGAGTGAGACCCGGAGACCAGTATGCTTCCATTGTAATAAAGCCATTTAAAAGCTGACTGCTGGAAATTAAAGGGAAAGTCGCTGGGGTTAATCAGGGCACACCTGCTCAGTGCAGACAGGACCCTGATGGTAAACACAGAACAAGCTGTGGCTTTAATCGCAGTAAGAGTGCAACCCAGGAAGCTTACTACGGCCAGTGCAGGAAAAGTTAATAGGATTCCTGAAGGTTATCAGGGTTTTGTGTTTGAAGGGAAAGTAACCCCATATCCCCTGAGTGGGACAAGCAAGCCCCTAGTAATTTTCAGGGACATAGGGGTGACTAGATCCCTTTTACTGGGAAAAGGCCTGGCCTTTCCCCCAGAGAGTGCAGTGAACACCAAAATGATAGTGAATGGTATTGGAGGACAGCGTATGTCTCTCATTGTACACCGGGTGCACCTGGCATGCGACCTAGTTTCAGGACCAGTGACTGTAGGGATTGTTTCTAGTTTGCCTGTGGATGGGGTTGACCTGCTCCTATGTAATGATCTGGTAGGGGTGAAGGTGGTAGACCCCCGATTAGTGAAAGAAAGACCGCAGGAGGTCAGAGAGACAGGGCAGTGGGAGGAGACGGTCCCCTGCAGAGTCCCTGAAAGTGTAGTAGATCAGGCCATGATCAAACCAGCTCCCCCAGAGGAGACAGCATTGGCACTGCAGGCAAATGACCTTGAGGTCTGCCTGCCCAAGATTTTCTTTGGAAAGTTAGGAGACCCAGGGAATGAAGTAAATGGATTTTCCCTAGCTGAGGCTCAGCGAGCTGACCCAGTATTGCGAGAGTTAGCACAGGCTGCCCAGTCTGAAAGTGAAGCAGAGGGAGTCCCTGATTGCTACTATTTAAAGAATGAGGTACTGTTGAGGAAATAGAGTTCTCTTCACAGACCTGAGGCAAGGAGTGGACAGTAGTTCATCAGTTGGTGGTGTCACAGAAGTACCGGGGAGAAATATTAAGAAGGGCCCACGAGACTACAGTGGCTGTATATGCCAGTATACAAAAGACCAAAGCCCGCATAAGACAGCAGTTTGACTGGCCAAAACTCCATAAAGATGTGGTGCAGTACTACAGGAGTTACCACATTTGCTAGGTTGAGGGGAAACCTCCAGCCGAGAACTGTAAGGGACCCCCGCCGAGCACGTGGCTGGCAAAAGTTTAGAAAGAGAAGGGGAAAAAGTGACCAAGAGGGCAGGTTAAAAGAAGTCCGGGAGGAATCCTGCTGTCTGGTCAACCAACCCTGGAAAGTGTTAAAAGGTCGACCCCAGATCCTCCTATGTAAATACAGACTCTAGAAGCAACCGCCACCCCCCCCCCCCCCCCCCCCCCCGCACCCCCCCCCCCCCCCCCCCCCCACACCCTCAGAGTTGCTATCAGCATTTACAGAAACTTGCAGAGACAAAGAGAGACCTCTGGGGGCAGAGAAACCATGAGGGTGATGCCCCACCTTGTCGAGGTGCCACAGAAAAATGCAGCCAAAACTGCACAAATACCTACAGGTAGGAGTGTCCCCGAGAACAAAGGGGAGAAGTAACAAAAGCTCCTACCCCACAATCAGAGGAAAAGGGGAACCATCCATCCCCTGAAGTCAAAAGTCTTTACATGACTCAGAGAGTTCAGGATAGACCCACCCACTACCAACTCTTCTGAGAATAAAAAGGAGGAAATTATGACAGCCCTGGCACCCAGAAAATACTATTTTTAATAAGCTTTAAGATTGGCAAATGAATGGAAAGAATGAGAGAAATGCATGGTTTCTTTCTGTATCTTATATTTCTCTCAAACCCTGTAATGAAATATAAGTTTTTTCCTCAAATCTCACTTCATTCCCCTGGGTGTGGAGGTGTCAGGCAAACCCCCCCATCTGCCAAGACTGAGGCACACATGATTTCGCCACATGAACATTAAAACTTAAAATTGCAAGCCCCTAACTGGAAAGACATTTGCCTAGTAACGCACAGTGTTGGAACAAAGGGACCCAGTCTTTTGCTTCCCCAATATTCAGAAGTGGTCAGACCAGTTTTAGTCACAGACCTGACTGTTGGAGTTTTTTTGAATTTGAACTTCCAACAGGGAAAGAATTCAGAAAGCACTTTTCTCCTGGACTGAGAACACCTCTCTTCTGTCTGTTCTCATCTTGCTCTCACCAGCTTCGGAAATCATTGAAGGCATATGAACCCCAAGAGAGAGAAGTCTCCGACAGTGAACAAGGTTTAAGAAGAATACTGAGCCCCAACGAAATGTAAGAGCTGTCTACAATCAAGGACTCTACGGTGAGCTGGAAACACAGAAACAGTAACAAGAACCCCCCCACCCCCCACCACCCCCCACCTTTTAGAGACTGCCTCAAACCTTTATTTTTCTTCTGCTCTTTTCTGTCGCTATTTGCATGTGTGTATCGCATGTGCATGCTAGCTTGATCGCATTGTATATTTGTAGGCAATAACCGTATTAGAGTTTAAGTTTATGGTTTAATAAATTTCACTTTTCTCCTTTAAACTGAAGAAAGCCTGTTTATGCCTATTTCTTTGCCTTATAATTGGAAGAACAAGGATTCACAAAGGGGGAGCTCAAAACACAGTGTGTTTAAAAATAATACCCTGTTACAATAAGACCAAATGAAGACAGTAACAGACCCGAGATACCTTTCTCAACTGGTGGTAACACAAATTCACACTTTACATGAATGCCTAGTCCTGTTTTATATGGACATGATATACATTCACGATGGAAAGAAAGATTTTGCACTCACACCTTATCCCAAAGATGCTTTAAAGCCAAATGAAGCACTTCTGAAGTGTAATCACTTTTGGAATGTAGGCAAAGGCAACATTCAATATTCACATGGCAAGCTCCCACAAACAGCACAATGACTTATGAGATGCTATTCAGTTGCTCTTGTTCTAAAGTGGCATAAATTAGATCAGCAGATTCTAGGGCATGCATGACAGTCTTGAGGTCATAATGTCATCCCTTTTACCCTCCCATGGCTGCACCTTTGCTAGGGCAATTCACCTTAAACTTGGTGGAATGTAAGGTAGAACCTAAATAGGGGATAAATCTCATGGCTCCTCTTTCATTCAAAATTCTGTTCCCCTCCTCCCCCACCACCTCCAGATAACTACACCGGATTTATTCCCCATCGGAGCATCCACAACATTAAAACACAGAGCTACTATTCTTAAAATAAAATTAATGCAACAGGTATATTTTCACCAGAACCACGAATACTATCTTAACATCATATGCTACTGAGGTAGACATGCAAGAGCTATGCAACAACAGGTTCCCCACCTCAATAGCATATGTTGCTTCTGTTAGCAGCAGAAATCATTGAGGATCACTGAATCAGCTGCTGTAATAAACAATGATGTCTAAAGATAAGCTTCCCTTCAGCCTTGAGCAGAAGCCACTCTGTGGGTGTGAAATGATCACTGTGGAACCACTCCCCTTGGCAACTGAATAAACAGTCAATGAAAACATTTGATTTATCGAATGAACATCCAACCCCAAATCATGCTGAGATTGTTATCAGATTGCTAGGTTCAGTCACTGCATTAAGAGGATGAACTGTTAGCAAAAATATTACCGAGCCAATTGGTAAATGCGATAAGCACCAAAGCAGCTGTACAGTTAATTAGGAAGCCAAAATCAGATCCAGCTTGATGAGCAGGGTAATACCGTTTGTTGATCACAGATGTTACTTTGAGAACAGAAGTTACGGTGGAAAAATGTTATCTCTGGATGATGCATCTAAGTGTTTAAGATTGGATCAAAATATTGGTGTTGAATGGGACTAGATTTAGTGCACTGGAGCAAGAACCAGCTACTATGTGATCACTGCCCCCCCTCCACCCTCCCAACCCCCGAGTCACACAGTATAGGGACTTTCATTTTGCAAATTATGGTCCTATTCTGTACTGTTATGGCACGACCGCTAAAGACAAAGGCCCCAGTCAATATATATATAATTCTGACTGCGGTGGGAGCAACGCACTGTCAATTCAGTCCCGCAGCTCCAATGTCCGCATCATATATATCTTAAAGCTTTCCCAAATCAAAGAAAGCCACAGCCAAATTGAACCAATCTTGGAACTATGATGTTGTTGCTATTGCAGAGACTTGGTTGAGGGAAGGACAGGATTGGCAGCTAAATGTTCCAGGATTTAGAAGCTTCAGGCGGGATAGAGGGGGATGTAAAAGGGGTGGAGGAGTTGCGTTACTGTTAAGGAGAATATCACAGCTGTACTGCGGGAGGACACCTCGGAGGGGTCATGCAGCCAGGCAATATGGGTGGAGCTCAGGAATAGGAAGGGTGCAGTCACGATGTTGGGTGTTTACTACAGGCCTCCCAACAGCAGTGGGAGGTCGGGGAGAAGATATGTAGACAGATTTTGGAAAGATGTAAAGGTAACAGGGTTGTAGTGGTGGGTGATTTTAACTTCCCCTATATTGACGGGGACTCACTTAGTGCTAGGGGCTTGGATGGGGCAGAATTTGTAAGGAGCATCCAGGAGGGCTTCTTGAAACAATACATAGATAGTCCAACTAGGGATGGGGCTGTACTGGACCTGGTATTGGGGAATGAGCCTGGTCAGGTGGTCGAAGTTTCAGTAGGGGAGCATTTCGGGAACAGTGACCATAATTCCATAAGTTTTAAGGTACTTGTGGATAAGGATAAGAGTAGTCCTCAGGTGAAGGTGCTAAATTGGGGGAAGGCTAATTATTACAATATTAGGCAGGAACTGAAGAATTTAGATTGGGGGCAGCTGTTTGAGGGTAAATCAACATCTGACATGTGGGAGTCTTTCAAACGTCAGTTGATTAGAATCCAGGACCAGCATGTTCCTGTGAGGAAGAAGGATAAGTTTGGCAAGTTTCGGGAAGCTTGGATAACATGGGATATTGTGAGCCTAGTCAAAAAGAAAAAGGAAGCATTCATAAGGGCTGGAAGGCTAGGAACAGACGAATCCCTTGAGGAATATAAAGATAGTAGGAAGGACCTTAAGCAAGGAGTCAAGAGGGCTAAAAGGGGTTATGAGAAGTCATTGGCAAACAGGATTAAGGAAAATCCCAAGGCTTTTTATACATATATAAAGGAGCAAGTGGGTAACCAGGGAAAGGGTTGGCCCACTCAAGGACAGAGAAGGGAATCTATGTGTGGAGCCAGAGGAAATGGGCGAGGTGCTAAATGAGTACTTTGCATCAGTATTCACCAAGGAGAAGGACTTGGTGGATGATGAGCCTAGGGAAGGGAGTGTAGATAGTCTCAGTCATCTCATTATCAAAAAGGAGGAGGTGTTGTGTGTCTTGCAAAGCATTAAGGTAGATAAGTCCCCAGGGCCTGATGGGATCTACCCCAGAATACTGAGGGAGGCAAGGGAAGAAATTGCTGGGGCCTTGACAGAAATCTTTGCATCCTCATTGGCTACAGGTGAGGTCCCAGAGGACTGGAGAATAGCCAATGTTGTTCCTTTGTTTAAGAAGGGTAGCAAGGATAATCCAGGAAATTATAGGCCGGTGAGCCTTACGTCAGTGGTAGGGAAATTATTAGAGAGGATTCTTCGGTACAGGATTTACTCTCATTTGGAAACAAACAAACTTATTAGCAAGAGGCAGCATGGTTTTGTGAAGGGGAGGTCGTGTCTCAATAATTTGATTGCGTTTTTTGAGGAAGTGACAAAGATGATTGATGAAGGAAGGTCCATATCTATATGGACTTTAGTAAAGCCTTTGACAAGGTCCCTCATGGCAGACTGATACAAAAGGTGAAGTCACATGGGATCAGAGGGGAGCTGGCAAGATGGATACAGAACTGGCTCGGTCATAGAAGACAGAGGGTAGCAGTGGAAGGGTGATTTTCTGAATGGAGGGATGTGACTAGTGGTGTTCCCAGGGATCAGTGCTGGGACCTTTGCTGTTTGTAGTATATATAAATGATGTGGAGGAAAATGTAGCTGGTCTGATTAGTAAGTTTGTGGACGACACAAAGGTAGGTAGAGTTGCGGACAGTGATGAGGATTGTCAGAGGATACAGCAGGATATAGATCGGTTGGAGACTTGGGCGGAGAAATGGCAGATGGAGTTTAATCTGGACAAATGTGAGGTAATGCATTTTGGAAGGTCTAATGCAGGTGGGAAGTATACAGTAAATGGCAGAATCCTTAGGAGTATTGACAGGCAGAGAGATCTGGGCGTACAGGTCCACAGGTCACTGAAAGTGGCAACGCAGGTGGATAAGGTAGTCAAGAAGGCATACGGCATGCTTGCCTTTATCGGTTGGGGCATCGAGTATAAAAATTGGCAAGTCATGTTTGCAGCTGTACAGAACTTTAGTTAGGCCACACTTAGAATATTGCATGCAATTCTGGTCGCCACACTATCAGAAGGAGGTGGAGTCTTTGGAGAGGGTACAGAAGAGGTTTACCAGGATGTTGCCTGATCTGGAGGGCATTAGCTATGAGGAGAGGTTGGATAAACTCGGATTGTTTTCACTGGAACGACGGAGGTGGAGGGGCGACATGATAGAGGTTTACAAAGTTATAAGCGGCATGGACAGAGTGGATAGTCAGAAGCTATTTCCCAGGGTGGAAGAGTCAGTTACTAGGGGACATAGGTTTAAGCTGAGAGGGGCAAAGTTTAGAGGGGATGTGCGAGGCAAGTTCTTTACACAGAGGGTGGTGAGTGCCTGGAACTTGTTGCCGGGGGAGGTGGTGGAAGCAGGTACCATAGAGACGTTTAAGAGACATCTTGACAAATACATGAATAGGATGGGAATAGAGGGATACGGACCCCAGAAGTGCAGAAGGTTTTAGTTTAGGCAGGCATCAAGATCGGTGCAGGCTTGGAGGGCCGAATGGCCTGTTGCTGTGCTGTACTGTTTTTTGTTCTTTGTTCTTTGTTCTGGTAACCTCTGAATGAGGCGAACCAAACCAGGTATCTTTAGATATCAAGAAATTAAATGTTTATTAGAAAAAATCTAAAATCTTAAACACTACTAAGATAAACCAATATCTAAAGACTTTACAACTTATTTAAAAAATCTAACTCTTGCATTCGCAAGCATATACCCAAACTATCGGTAGTTTGGTGTTTAATTAGCTGCCCGAAAAATTAGAAATAACAATAAAGTCTTTGAAGATTTACATTCCTGCCGAAATGGAATCGTCAATGTAGAAGCAGTCCAAGGTTGCTTGAAGTCTTCGCAGTTGTCCAAATAAAAAAACAGGTTTTTCAACGGTAGGACATTCAGTAGTCTAGTTCAGCAGTTGAAATATTGCTCCCCTTTCCAGTGATGAACACAGCAGATCAACAAATAGCTATTTTGTTTTTTTTAAAAGATTTAATCTGGCTTAACTTTTCAGAATTCTGAGAGGGAATAATAAATAGGGTTTAAACAGACTGAGGGAGAGCTCTCCTCTTTCCTTCATGTGCCAGAACAGTCTGTTAACTGTGTGTCTCTGCAAAGCGAGTTTTTTCAAAGTCAAATGGTAACATTGTATGTCTTGTTGTCCCTCTCTGTATGGCAACCAAGATGCACCTTCACTTGGTAACTTCTGAAGCTGGCTGTCTTAAAGAAATACTGATCTCTTATAGCCTTAAAGGTGCACCGCTTATTTCCTGAGGACAAAAAGAAAAGGATCATGACACCTCCGTCCCTGGCGAAATGAAACGCCATTCCCGAAATGTGAAAAACAGAAATTGAAAAACACTCATTTTTTTCCCTGATATACAGAGGTACAATTTTCTGAAATGTTAAGACTACAGCAATAAGTTCCATCCGAACATTTTTGGCTTTGAATTTTACAAAGCTTGTCCCAATTAACCCATTTCAAATTTCCAAACATAGTCTCCCAGTTGTTTCGTGTTTTCTTTCTAAGTGCGCCTATTGCCCATCACCTCAGCCAGGTGAACTGCACAGCTAGGAGCACTGACCACTACTGGGTTCACTATTCTTTGAGAAGTTTCTCGAGTACTCCTTAACCTGTGTGGCATCACTTGATACTGGAAAACCCCGTCCAGTGTTACAGAAGCTGACTTTATCTCATCTTGGGGCGTCAAAGGAAGATAACAGTATCCCTAAAACATATCTGTCTCTTTAAGACACATGGTGTTGCCCACCCTGTCCATATAGTCTTCTAAATGAGAATTTGAACATAGAACATAGAACATTGAACAGTACAGCACAGTACAGGCCCTTCGGCCCACGATGTTGTGCCGAACCTTTAAACTACTCTAAGATCAAACTAACTACCTACCCTTCATTCTACTATCATCCATGTACCTATCCAAGAGTCGCTTAAATGTCCCTAATGTATCTGCTTCTACTACCACCGCTGGCAGCGCATTCCACGCACCCACCACTCTCTGTGTAAAGAACCTACCTCTGACATCTCCCCAAAACCTTCCTCCAATCACCTTAAAATTATGCCCCCTGGTGATATCCCTTTCCACCCTGGGAAAAAGTCTCTGGCGATCCACTCTATCTATGCCTCTCATCATCTTGTACCCCTCTATCAAGTCACCTCTCATCCTTCTTCGCTCCAATGAGAAAAGCCCGAGCTCCCTCAATCTTTCTTCGTAAGACATGCCCTCCAGTCCAGGCAGCATCCTGGTAAATCTCCTCTGCACCCTCTCTAAAGCTTCCACATCCTTCCTATAATGAGGCGACCAGAACTGAACACAATATTCCAAGTGTGGTCGAACCAGGGCCTTATAGAGCTGCAGCATAACCTCGCGGCTCTTAAACTCAATCCCCCTGTTAATGAAAGCCAACACACCATACGTCTTCTTAACAACCCTATCAACTTGGGTGGCAACTTTGAGCGATCTATGGACATGGACCCCAAGATCCCTCTGTTCCTTCACACTGCCAAGAATCCTGTCTTTAAGCCTGTATTCTGCATTCAAATTCGACCTTCCAAAATGAATCACTTCACACTTTTCCAGGTTGAGCTCCATCTGCCACTTCTCAACCCAGCTCTGCATCCTGTCAATGTCCCGTTGCAACCTACAACAGCCTTCCACACTATCCACAACTCCAGCAACCTCTGTGTCATCGGCAAACTTGCTAACCCAGCCTTCCACGTCCTCATCCAAGTCATTTATAAAAATCACAAAGAGCAGAGGTCCCAGAACAGATCCCTACGGAACACCACTGGTCACCGAGCTCCATGCTGAATACTTTCCATCTACTACCACCCTCTGTCTTCTATGGGCCAGCCAATTTTGTATCCAGACAGCCAACTTTCCCTGTATCCCATGCCTCCTCACTTTCTGAATGAGCCTACTATGGGGAACCTTATCAAACGCCTTGCTAAAATCCATATAAACCACATCCACTGCTCTTCCGTCATCAATGTGTTTTGTCACATCTTCAGAGAATTCAATAAGGCTTGTGAGGCATGACCTGCCCCTCACAAAGCCATGCTGACTGTCTCTAATCAAACCATGCTTTTCCAAATAATCATAAATCCTGTCTCTCAGAATCCTCTCCAATAATTTGCCCACTACCGACGTAAGACTGACTGGTCTATAATTCCCAGGGTTATCCCTATTCCCTTTCTTGAACAAGGGAGCAACATTTGCCACCCTCCAATCATCCGGTACTACTCCAGTGGACAGTGAGGACGCAAAGATCATCGCCAAAGGCGCAGCAATCTCTTCCCTCGCTTCCCGTAATATCCTTGGGTATATCCCGTCTGGCCCCGGGGACCTATCTGTCCTCATATCATTCAAAATTTCCAGCACATCCTCCCTCTTAACCTCAACCTGTTCGAGCATATCAGCCTGTTCCACGCTGTCCTCACAAGCGACAAGGTCCCTCTCACTAGTGAATACTGAAGCAAAGCATTTAGGACCTCCCCTACCTCCTCCGACTCCAGGCACAAGTTCCCTCCACTATCCTTGATCAGCCCTACCCTCACTCTGGCCATCCTCTTGTTCCTCACATAAGTGTAGAACGCCTTGGGATTTTCCTTAATCCTACCCGCCAAGACTTTTTCATGTCCCCTTCTAGCTCTCCTAAGTCCATTCTTCAGTTCCTTCCTGGCTACCTTGTAACCCTCTAGAGCCCTGTCTGATCCTTGCTTCCTCAACCTTAAGTAAGCTTCCTTCTTCCTCTTGACTAGCTGTTCCACATCTCTTGTCATCCAAGGTTCCTTCACCCTACCATCCCTTCCTTGCCTCATCGGGACAAACCTATCCAGCAGTCGCAGCAAGTGCTCCCTAAACAACCTCCACATTTCTGTCGTGCATTTCCCTGAGAACATCTGTTCCCAGTTTTTGCTCCCCAATTCCTGCCTAATAGCATTGTAATTCCCCCTCCCCCAATTAAATATTTTCCCATCCCGTCTGCTCCTGTCCCTCTCCATGACTATAATAAAGGTCAGGGAGTTGTGATCACTATCACCGAAATGCTCTCCCACCGAGAGATCTGCCACCTGGCCTGGTTCGTCGCCAAGCATCAAGTCCAACATAGTCTCCCCTCTAGTCAGCCTATCTACATATTGAGCCAGGAAACCTTCCTGGACACACCTGACAAAAACTGCTCCATCCAAACTATTTGCACTAAGGAGGTTCCAATCAATATTAGGGAAGTTGAAGTCACCCATGACAACAACCCTGTTACTTCTGTACCTTTCCAAAATCTGCCTCCCAATCTGTTCCTCCGTGTCTCTGTTGCTATTGGGGGGTCTATAGAAAACTCCCAATAAAGTGACTGCTCCTTTCCTGTTTCTGACTTCCACCCATAATGACTCAGTAGACAAACTCTCCTCGACGACCTCCCTTTCTGCAGCTGTGATACTATCCCTGATTAGCAATGCTACTCCCCCACCTCTTTTACCTCCCTCCCTATTCCTTTTGAAACATCTAAACCCCGGAACATCCAACATCCATTCCTGCCCCAGTGATATCCACGTCTCCGTAATGGCCACAACATCGTAGCTCCAAGTACTGATTCATGCTCGAAGTTCATCACCCTTATTCCTGACACTTCTTGCGTTAAAATAGACACACTTGAACCCATCATACTGGCTGCAACTTTGCCCTGTCAATTGTCTAACCTTCCTCACAGACTCTCTGCACTCGGTATCTGCCTGTTCAACAGCTACCCCATCCACTGATCCGTAGCTCCGGTTCCCATCCCCCTGCCAAACTATTTTAAACCCTCCCAAAGAGCTCTAGCAAACCTCCCGCCCAGGATATTGATGCCCCTCCAGTTCAGATGCAACCCGTCCTTCTTGTACAGGTCCCACCTTCCCCAGAAGGTATCCCAATGATCTACATATCTGAATCCCTCCCTCCTACACCAGTTCTGTAGCCACGTGTTCAGCTGCACTTGCTCCCTGTTTCTAGCCTCACTAGCACGTGGCACCGGTAACAATCCTGAGATTACTACTCTGCTCATCCTGCCTTTCAGCTTCCAACCTAACTCCCTATATTCGCTTTTCAGGTCCTCATCCCTTTTCCTAGCTATGTCATTGGTACCGATACGTACCACGACCTCTGGCTGCTCCCCCTCCCCCTTAAGAATCCTGTAGACCCGATCCGAGACATCCCTGACCCTGGAACCCGGGAGGCAACATACCATCCGGGAGTCTCGTTCGCGACTACAGAATCTCCTGTCTGTTCCTGTAACCATTGAATCTCCTATCACAATCACTCTCCTATTCTCCCCCCTTCCCTTCTGAGCCACTGAGCCAGGCTCAGCGCCAGAGACCTGGCCACTGTGGCTTTCCCCTGGATGGTCGTCCCCTGCAACCGTATCCAAAACGGTATACTTATTATTGAGGGGAACGGCCACAGGGGATCCCTGCACTGTGCGCCTATTCCCTTTCCCTCCCCTGACGGTCATCCAGCTACCTTTATCCTGTAACTTAGGTGTCACTACTTCCCTATAACTGCTCTCTATCACCCCCTCAGCATCCTGAATGATCCGAAGTTCATCCAGCTCCAGCTCCAGTTCCCTAACGCGGTCTGCGAGGAGCTGGAGTTGGGTGCACTTCTCACAGGTGAAGTCAGCAGGGACACAAGTGGTGACCTTCACCTCCCACATCCTGCAAGAGGAGCATGCTTTCTTTACCGCAGTTACTTTTCCAAAGTTTATGCAAGTTTGGAGTCAACCCACCAGGTTTAGGCATCAAAACCACCTGCGAATTCCAACTGTCCTGACTAGATTCAACTAAGCTGCCCTTTAGCATGCATTGTACCTCTGCTTCCACTTGGACCTGTCTGTTTGGACCTCAGCGGCAAGGATGTTGTTTTAAAGGAATGGTTCCCCCTATACCCACATCATGTGTGGCTAAGGTTGTACATCCCAGCTTATCCCTACAAACTCTTTGAAATGTTGTGAAAAGCCTGGTTAGGTCTTCACGCTGTTTTGCCTCTAAGTGCAAAAGCATGTGGTCTAATTTTCGTAAACATTCTGTATTTAATAATCTGATAGTTGGAGGTTCAATCTGAGAATTTCCTAGGCCTGCTTCTGCCTCATCCTCACTATCCTTTTCCTTCTCAACAGTCCTGATTACCTGACATACCTGAACTGGCTTATCCTCCTCCCTGCGATAATATGGCTTTAGCATATTGATGTGACACAACCGGTTTTTCTTCCGGCGATCAGGGACGTCAATCAATAAACTACCTTACCCACTCTTTTGATCACTCTATAATGGCCACTGAACCGTGCTTTTAATGGTTCTCGTTGTAACGGTAACAACGCTAATATTTCATCCCCTGGTTGGAAATCGCGGGCTTTTGCATTCTTGTCTGCCCATCTTTTCATAGTGGCTTGGGATGCTTTAAGGTGTTCCTGAGCTATGCCGCAAGCTTTTGTGAGCCTTTTCCAGAATGCAGATACATAGTCCAGTATCAAAGATTCATTCTTTTGTTCCAAGAATCTATCTTTTATATGTTTTAGAGGACCTCTTAATTCATGTCCATAAACCAATTCGAAAGGCCTGAAGCCTGTAGACTCATTCAGTGAGTCTCTGGTGGCAAATGAAAGAAAGTCTAGTCCTTTATCCCAGTCATGTGGATATTTGTGACAGTATGTTCTAATCATTCTTTTGAGAGTTTGGTGAAATCTCTCTTAAGCGCCCTGTGACTGTGGGTGATATGCTGAAGATTTCAACTGTCTAATCCCCAAATTGCCCATGTCTTCTTGAAATATCCTAGACATGAAATTAGAACCTTGATATAATTGAATTTCAAGTGGTAACCCATATCTCGTAAAGAATTGGGTTAACTTTTCTACAACTATTCTAGCAGTAATTATCCTCAAAGGAATAGTCTCTGGAAATTGAGTAGCCATATCCATGATAGTAAGTATGTATTGACGCCCCGCTTTTGTTTTTAGCAAGGGTCCTACACAGTCTACTAATACCCTGCCAAATGGTTCCTCTATCACATGGGATATGGGAAGTAGTGATGCCGGTTTTATGGTAGGTTGTGGTTTTCCCACCATTTGACAGGTATGGCATGTCCAACAAAATTGTCCCACATCCTTTGTAAGACCTGGCCAGTAATAATGTTGGCTAAGGCGTAATTTGATCTTCCAAATTCCCCTATGTTCTGCAAAAGGAATGTCGTGTGCTAACCTTAATAATCATTGGCGATATTTGGGTGGTACTACTATCTGTTCAACAAATGTCCAGTCTTCATCGGCAGGTCTATGAGGCCATCTCCATTTTCTCCTCAAAACCCCATTTGCCATATAATAGCCTTCTGGAACTCCTTTCACCTCAGCTTCTGACAGTGCTGTCTGCCCTATTCAATATATCTCTGGATCAGTTTGCAGTGCTGCAATGATAGATGATCTGTTGAACATCTCATTTGGATTATCTAAATCCCCAAATAAGGTTTTAGATGCTTGGCTATCTGTTTGTGGTGCCCTTTTACCTCTGACAATGGCTGCTGTTTAGCTATTGCTCAGGTGATGACATACGCAGGAAATATTCCCAGAACTTGTTCCTGTAATTGCTCCATTTCCTTAATTTCACTTGGTTCCTCTGTAATTATAGGAGAAACTAATACTTTTGATCCAGCCAAATAATTTCCTAGGAGTAGATCAATTCCCTCTACTGGCAAACTGTGGACAACTCCAACAGTTACTATCCCAGATATTAAGTCACTCTCCAGGCGTACTTTATACAAAGGTACGGGTATATACTCCCTGCCAATTCCATTAAATAAAACTTTAGCATTCAAGGCGCTCTCTGTTGGAAACGGTATATCTTTCCCCAGCAAGAGTGTTTGGGTTGCTCCTGTGTCCCTGAGTATAATGATAGGTTTTCCTGCCTCACTTACAGGATATGGAGTTACTCTCCCCTTTGACAAAATTTCATTATAACTCTCAGGTTAGCCTCTACACTCCTTTTAGTTTTTGTATCTGGTTTCACAGCTGTTGTAAAAGCTATAGACTGGACAGCTAAACTCTCAGTCAGAGTCTTTTCCTCTGCAGTAGTTTTGTATACCCCAACAAGTCCTATGGGATTACTTCGCAATTTCCAGCACTCTGAATGAAGATGACCTATTTTGTGGCAATGATAACACTTTGGCTTGCGAACCTCACTTCTACCCTCAGCACCTTCGTTTCTGACCTGTGGAGGTGATCCCGGGGCATTCCCAGCTGTTCCTTCTTGCCCCTGGCTACGTGCCTTCCTTTCACTCTCCCACTTTCTATCCTTCTCGGGTTTATGGGGGTGACAGCGGTTGGCTTATTCACAAGCTCAAAATCATCAGCAATTTCCACTGCTTGCCTAGCTTTCAAAACTTTCAGGTTATCTATATGAGTTCTCACTACTGAAGGAATGGCGTTTTTAAACTCTTCTAAGAGAATCAATTCTCGAAGGTTCTCCTATGTGGTTTCCACCTTTAATGCCCGTATCCAATGGTCAAAAGTAATTTGCTTCCCTCTCTCAAATTCTACATATGCCTGCCCAGCCAATCTCCGTAAGTTCCAAAACTTCTGACGGTAAGCTTCAGACACAAACTCATACACAGCGAGAATAGCCTTTTTTGCCATCTCATAATCTGCAGAAGCCTCTTCAGGAAGCATGGCATAAACTTCAGGCCGACCGACCTGCTTTGCAGAAGCAGTGTCCAGCGTTCTTTTGGCCATTTCATCCGTTTGGCTATTTTTTCAAAAGATATGAAAAATGCCTCTACGTCCCTTTCCTCGCACTTAGGAAGAGCCTGTACAAAATTTAAAAACTTTTTGCTGGGTCCTGAGCTGAATTCAGATTCTTCTTGACCTGAGTTTTCCCTGGATTTAAGACTACCCTTTTATCTTAGTTCCATTTCTTTTAATTTAAATTACCTCTCTTTCTCCCTTTCCTCCTTTTCTAATTCAAGTTTTCTTATTGTTATTGCTTTTTCTTTTTCCCTTTCCTCTTTTTTCAATTCAAATTTTCTTAATTCTTTTTCAGCCTCAAGGTTTTTTCATTTCTAACTGAATCCTAGCCAATACCGCTGCATCACTCTCTGACTTACGACCTTCTTGTCTCTCTTATTCCCTTTCTTCTTCTTCCTCTTCTAATTCCAGATGTTGGGCTATTATGTCAATTATCTCTGCTTTTTTGACACCTAAATTCAATTCTAACCCCAATTTTGCTGCCAATTCTTTTAATTTGTTCTTAGTTAAACTTAACCAGTCACTCAGGGAAACACTGTTTTCCCAAAAACTCTGCTGCAACACTAATGCCATTACAATGGTATAGCCTGTACCTTATTATCAAAGAGACCTGGTTCTTTTTTTTTGTAATTGGCATTAGATTTAGATCCCAGCAATTGAGTTTCCAACTGATATGAGCCCAGACGCAAGAGAAATTAACACGATGCCAAACGCAAGACCCCAATTTAAATATGTTATCCCAAGTTATCCCAAGAGACAAGTAATTAATATGATTCAAAATGCAAGCCCTTCAATTGGTTTGATTCTAATCCCAGACACGAGCCACTTAATGAAAATATGATTCAATCCCAGACGAGTCCCCAATTAATATATTATGCCACAACCTCTCAAGCCAAAGCCCTCAATTAATATATCTATAATTCTGACTGCGGTGGGAGCTATGCACTGTCGGTTCAGTCCCGCCACTCCACAGGCCACATCATACGTATCTTAAGGCTTTCCCAAATTAAGCAAAGCCACAGCCAAATTGAACCAATCTAGTAACCCCTGAATGAGGCGAACCAAACCAGGTATCTTTAGATATCAAGAAATTAAATGTTTATTAGAAAAAATCTAAAATCTTAAACACTACTAAGATAAACCAATATCTAAAGACTTTACAACTTATTTAAAAAATCTAACTCCCGCATTTGCATACATATACCCAAACTATCAGTAGTTTGGTGTTTAATTAGATAAATTAGAAACAACAGTAAAGCCTTTGCAGATTTACATTCCTGCCGAAATGGAATCTTCAATGTAGAAGCAGTCCAAGGTTGCTTGAAGTCTTCGCAGTTGTTCGATGGGAAAAACAGGTTCTTCAAAGGTAGGACATTCAGTAGTCTAGTTCAGCAGTTGAAGTATTACTCCTCTTAATCTGGCTTAACTTTTCAGAATTCTGAGAGGGAATAATAAATAGGGTTTAAATAGACTAAAGGAGAGCTCTCCTCTTTCCTTCACGTGCCAGAGCAGTCTGTTAACTGTGTGTCTCTGCAAAGCCAGTTTTTTCAAAGTTAAACGGTAACATTGTATGTCCTGTTGTCTTTCTCTGGATGGCTGTATCCAGGCAACCAAGATGCATCTTCATGGGGGAATTTATAACGGGGAACAAAGAAATGGCAGACCAATTAAATACATACTTTGGTTCTGTCTTCACAAAGAAGGACACAAATTCCCTCCCAGAAATGTTGGGGAACATAGGGTCTAGTGAGAAGGAGGAACTGTATGAAATCAGTATTAGTAGGGAAATGGTGTTAGGAAAATTGAAGGGATTGAAGGCCGATAACTCCCCTGGGCCTGATAATCTACATCCCAGAGTACTTAAGGAAGTGGCCCGAGAAATAGTAGCTGCATTGCTGGTCATTTTTCAAAATTCTTTAGACTCTGGAACGGTTCCAACGGATTGGAGGGTAGCTAACGTAACCCCACTATTTAAAAAAGGAGATAGAGAGAAAACAAAGAATTATAGACCGGTTAGCTCGACATCAGTAATGGGGAAAATGCTAGATTCCATTATAAAAAATGTAATAGCAGAGCATTTGGAAAACAATGACAAGATCAGACAAAGTCAACATGGATTTATGAAAGGGAAATCATGCTTGACAAATCTACTAGAATTTTTTGAGGATGTAATGAATAGAATAGATAGGGGAGAACCAGTGGATGTGGTGTATTTGGACTTTCAGGAGGCTTTCAATAAGGGCTCACATAAGAGATTAGCATGCAAAATTAAAGCACATGGGATTGGGGGTAAGGTACTGACATAGATAGGGAATTGGTTGGCAGACAGGAAACAAAGAGTAGGAATAAACAGGTCTTTTTCCGACTGGCAGGCAGTGACTAGTGGGGCACCACAGGGATCAGTGCTAGGAACCCAGCTATTCTCAATACATATTAATATAGATGAGGGAACTAAATGTAATATATCCAAGTTTGCAGACAACACAAAGCTGGGTGGGAGTGTGAGCTGTGAGGAGATGCAGAGAAGCTCCAGTGTGATTTGGACAGGTTGAGTGAATGGGCAAATACATGGCAGATGCAGTATAATGTGGATAAATGTGAGGTTATCCACTTTGGTGGCAAAAACAGGAAGGCAGATTATTATCTGAATGGCAATAGATTGGGAAAAGGGAGGTGCAGCGAGACCTGGGTGTCCTTGTACACCAGTCACTGAAAGTAAGCATGCAGGTGCAGCAGGCAGTTAAGAAGGCAAATGGTATGTTGGCCTTCATAATGAGAGGATTTGAGTACAGGAGCAGGGATGTCTTGCTGCAATTATACAAGGCTTTGGTGAGACCACATCTGGAGTATTATGTGCAGTTTTGGTCTCCTTATCTGAGGAAGGATGTTCTGGAGGGAGTGCAGGGAAGGTTCACCAGACTGATTCCTGGGATGGCAGGACTGACGTATGAAGAAGGATTGGGTCTATTAGGCTAGAGTTGAGAAGAATGAGAGGGGATCTCATAGAAACCTACAAAATTCTAACAGGACTGGACAGACTAGATGCAGGAAGGATGTTCTCGATGGTGGGGGAGTCCAGAACCAGGGGTCACAATCTAAGGATAAGGGGTAAAACATTTAGGACTGAGATGAGGATGATTTCTTCACCCAGAGAGTGGTGAACCTGTGGAATTCTCTACCACTGAAAGCAGTTGAGGCCAAATCATTAAATATATTCAAGAAAGAGTTAGATATAGTTCTTAGAGCTAAAGGGACCAAGGGACACAGGGAGAAAGCGGGAATAGGGTAGTGAGTTTGGATGATCAGCCATGATCTTATTGAATGGCAGAGCAGGTTCGAAGGGCTGAATGGACTACTCCTGCTCCTATTTTTCTCTATTTCTATGTTTCACTTAGTAACTTCTGAAGCTGGCTGCTTTAAAGAAGTACTGATCTCTTACAGCCTGAAAGATGCACCGCTTATTTCCCGAGGAGAAAAAAAGCAGGATCATGACCATACATAGCACCTTGATTGCCATTTTTGGACTCAAATGAGTGGCCTGTGCACCCAGCACCCTGTCCACAGTTTCTGCTGAAGAGAAGCTGAGAAAGTAAGTTGTTTATTTTTGTGGGGTTGGAGAAAGAGGAATGCTTCTTCGGAATCCACAAGAACAACTTTGGTCATTGCTACTCCAAGCTCCCACTGCCGGGAACAGACAAACTCTCCAACTGGAGAACAAAAAACCCTCCCTCTGGAACTACCATTTTGTGGGTTTGGAAAGCTGAATGAGGCACCTGAAATTCCTGCAACCAGTGGGCTGCCATGAGGTGTCCATTTTCCCTCTGTAGCATGCCATCCCTATGTTAATGAGGACCAGTCCTCAAAATGAATTAGACCTTTTTTTGGCCTATTGAGCTCCTGGCTGGCATGCTTTGATTGTGGCACTGAGGCAGGGGTATAGCGCAAGAGAACACATTGCGGCAAAAGAATGAGAGGAAAGGAGGTGATCTGGGGAATAGGGCTTGTCTAAGGATTAAGAATCAGGCTTTGAAGTTAAAGGTAACCACGGAAAGAAGTTGGGATAAAGTGTGAAGTGTGGACCTTGGGGCTACTGAAGGGTGGCAAGAAGTGGGGATCCTTTTGATATGCAGTGGCCTCTGGAAGTTGTAGTCTAGTTGCTTGGTTATGATATATCAGCCTCACAGAAAAATTGAGCTCTTTGCATACATAATGAAGGGTGGAAATCCTTTGTTATTTGGGATGGATAACTTTATGAGTACATTTGTGATTATTTTTTCTGGATAAGCTTTTTTTATTTTTGGGACGATATATGGTGAAATGAGTGGTAAAATTACCTTGGTGATTGTATCATGTAGAAACTTTTACATGCAATGATATTTGGGAGAACATTTTCTTTGCTGGAATGTGATCAGGGAAAATTGAGCAGTATAATTGGGGAGGTAACGAAATTGGAAAAGGAATATAACTCGTGATTTGTGACCTGCCCGCACCGGTTCCGGTGGAGTTGGGCGGCAGGCAAATTTGGTGCTGCCACCTCATTTCTATCATTGTAGTGTATGGTTGAGTGGCTCTGGCACTCCTGGATGCCTCTGCATTCAGCAGGGGGCCTAGTCGTGTTGTGCTGATAGCATGTGTTGCAGCCAGCCTTCTACTTTTAGAGGCAGTCTGCCCCTCTTAAAGGGAAGTTACTCTGAATGAGAGGAGGCTGCTGCTGAAAACAAGGAAAATGGAGCACCAGGACACAGAAGGGGTTCCAGAGGATTTGGTGCTGGAGGCCTTAGTGGTGGGGGTGGACAGACAAGAGATGCCATAGTTCTGTGGGAGGTTGGAGGGTGGGATGCATGAGGGCCTCAGAGGGATTGGGAGCAAGATGGTCAGGGGGCTCAATTCCTGGCATCAGGCCCTGAGTACCTGACAGTAGTGCCACAAGAAGTCTAATGATCCCATGCAGGTGGTCAAGGTCAGTGAATGCATCTTCACATGACATCATCTACCCACTGCACCACCAGCCTCTCATGTTGCCCAATGCACCATACCCTCATCACTCACCCATCAGCAGCTCCTGGTTCTCAGTATTCATGCCTAACACCCAGATACTTCATCTCATCCTCACACAACTACCAATGCTGCCAGCCTTACACCCACCTCTTGCTACCTCCACACACCTCCAGCTATTCAGCTGTGGCAGACATATCACCCAAACATAGTGCAACACAATCACCAACATTCTTTCTTCTCTCTTGCAGGACAAGACGGCCCAACATGGAAAAGAGCAGACCTGACCAGTCGGGAGACAAGGACGCTTGCAACACCTGAGCCCTACGGAGGAGATGGCACTCTGCATTATGGGGCCGGCTACAAGTGTTGCTCAGAACATTGACGATGATGGATTATTCATCCCTTATGCCCCTTTTCAGCTCCCAGCGCACCCTCCTCCCACTATCTGGCATGATGATAAAGCTGCAGATGGTGTGACCATGGACATCTTGCTTCCCACCCCAACCCCACTCCCTCACACCAACCTTTCCTTCTAAGTTCCTGCTTTCCGACACCCAAGAACTGCCACCTGCCCAGTCAGAGCAGCCCCAGGGGAAGAAGAAAGGGCAACACCACACCAGTGATGAAGAGACCCTGTAACTTGATCTGTCACTCACAGCTACCAGCTCAGATACTGCCACCGCATGTACCTTAGAGGCTAGTATAGAGTTGGAATCAGCACGTAGTGCGTCACTGAGCACGAGTGGAGTGCAGCCACAGCAGGGGCAAAAGATGGTTTGTATGCCAGCTCACTGGAGGCCGAGGTCACAGACCAGTCCTGCTACAGCAGACTCAGATGAGGAGCTCAATGGGACGGTATACAGGAGACTGCTGATAGGGATGCACATCAAGATGCTGGGTGCATTGGCTAGCCTGCCAGACAGCCTCCTGTCACTGTCAAGGAGCATGGTAGAATCTGGCTTCAACTTGGCATCAGGCATCAGGCAGAGCTCGCCCTCTTTGCAGTCTCTGCTGTAGCTCCCTCTCATACTGCAGACCCAGAGGCACTGCTATTGTTGCCCCCACACCTTTTGCAGCCTTTGTGTGGACAGATCATCTAATCCTCTGCCTGCTCTGTGAGGATGCAGCAACAATGCCTGTCAAATCCAGGAACTCAGCACAACATGTCCAAAAACATTCCACAGTACTTCCAGACACTTTTCAATAGCAGGTGTTCTTAGTCACCTTATCTGTAAGTTAGGCACCTGGCTCTTTAAGTAGAGCTAGTTTGGGCCCTTCTTGCAGCTGAATGCCTGCTCCTTATGGAGAGATGTGCAACTTCGTACAATGGATTTGAATGGTGCAAATATGGGCATTGAGTGATACATCAGTCAGTAGGGCTGTGTGATGTCAGGATAGCACTGGTTTAGCTGCTTCCTGTTCATGTACGGGATGCCCGTGTGGGTGCCCTTTTAAAGATGGCACACTGTGGGAGATGCAGCTGCTAGCACAGTATGTACCCCCTGGTGGAGGATCGACTTGGAGGTGGTGCTATGAAAATGAAATTTGCGTTCATAGATTCTTAGTAAGTTGGGTAGAGAAAATGAACGCGTAGGTCTGAGCTTTACCGATTGGGCGGACGGCTTGGTGTCGGGCGGAAATGTGGGTCAACATCACATTTGATCAGGCGGGGGTTCTTACTACGAGATTTTACCATCAAGAGCCAATTAAGGGCCGGAAGGCAGGGGATCCGGCCAATTAATGATGGCGGGCAGGTCCTAGTGCCGGCAGCTCGTTCACAGCCACTATCTTTAAAGGCGCATGTGCAGTCGTCATGCAGGCTGAAGAAAGGAGGGAGGCCTACAGCAATGGTGGCTTCAGAATGAGGAAGGGTCGCTTCACGATTCAGTGACGCCTCCCTGGAGATGCTCCTGCAGGCAGTCCAAGAAAGGAGACAGATGCTGTTTCCAGCAGATGGGAGTGGGCGGCCAGCAAGCCTCACCAAGAATGCAAGGTTGGAGGTGGTAGACGTCATGAGCAGCCAAGGGGTCGTTGCAAGTACCTGGATCCAGTGCAGGAAGAGATACAATGACCTGCTGAGGTCTGGAAAGGTAAGTGGCATTTAGAGTTGCAAACTGGAAGCCTCGAGTGAATTTAAAGGTGCCCATGAAATGTGAGGCCAGGTGGTAGACCCATGTATGGGGCACCACCAGGCACCAATGTCCACATTGAGGCATCCAGTTCAAACGCACCTGAACCCCATGGTCAGTGATGGGCAAATGTTGCACTGAGATGTCTGAGTGGCTCCCTCACCATACCATCCCAGCAGCTTGGGGCTATACATTTACAGTGCATCAGAGTGACCAGCACACAGGTCTTGAGACAGGAGTGACACTGTATGTCTGTGATTGCAGAAGTGCACTCAGAATGCCAGGGAGTGTTACTGCGCATGAGGTGAAATGCCTTTCGTCGCCGTGGTGACACCGATGGAAGAGGCAGCCATAGAAATCCGATGGGTCATGGCAGGGCAGCCTGTCGCTGAGGGCGAGGCGGGTGTGGAAGCTATGGATAATGAGTAAAGCTTTGGTCGTGTCCAAAAATCCCGAGACCATGTGTGGGCTTTAGCAACTGCATGGGCCTTTAACACTACTGGAAGCTCCTGACGAAGGGGAGGCACCTGGGCTTGGTGGAAGGAACAGCTGTTTCACTTAAATCATATATCTCCACCAGGTACAGCAGCAGAAAAGGAACAGACCAGGGGTCCTGCTACACTGGAAAGCTTACAGGATGCAACACCATCCAAAGACACTATGTCACTTTATTCCAGCGCACCCTCCACCAGCACAGATACACTCACATCAGTGGGTTTTGTTGCATGTATAGAAGGGATGCACAATTTGGTGAGCAATGCACAGACGTGCAGGAGGTGGTAATGGAGGCAGTGACTGCTATGGCCATTTCCTCTCAGAAGACTGAGGAGAGGCTCAGCGATGCTCAACTCCATGTAGATGGAGAGCCTTGGTTGTCATCAACAAAGCAGCAGATGCTTCAGTAGCAGTGTCAAATGTGTGAATGTCTGTCAGAGTTTGCAGAGGCAGTGATGTCCCACATGCAAATGATGGAGGAATCTATCCATGTCTTGAGGGGCTCCATTTCTCTGGCATGCAACCGCACGGAGACACATGGAGCATTGCACCAAGTGGAGGCAGGGGATGCGCACAGACCTTCATAGCATGGCCTCATCCACGGGGTCTATGGAGCGATGGGTGGGTGAGATTGGCCAGTCATGCATCTCCCTGTAGTGAGGAGCTAAAGCACTCCAGGCAACCACAGGAGTGCATGTGAACCCTGAAAAGCAGAGAAAGCGCAGGCTGAAGGAAATTGAGACTCCTCTCAAGGCACTTCAACAGCTGAAGGCAGATCATTGACCCTTTGACATTGATACCAATGCTGCATGCTGCTCTGATGACTGAGGTGGCCCCTGCACAGATATAGGCGGCCCCAAATGTGCCAGGTGCCAGTAAGGCTCAAGCACCCAAGAAAGACAGCAGTCTACCTCCACAGCAACTCGAGGCGTAGGGGGGAGCACCTTGTAGAAGTGACCATAAGTGAGTGCACAAATGCATGAACTAGCACTTGGGGTATCACTGAGTGATCATTTTTTAACTACAGTGCCTTTAATTTTTAATAAGGGTGAAAGGTCTTGACATTCAATGTATATTGACTTGTGTATTTGTTGTTTGGAACAGTTGACAGTGACCAGATATGGATAGTGTTATGACTGAGGCGGGAGGAGTGCACTGTCTTTCTCTAGTTCCACTTCTCCACAGGTCACAACATATATTTAAATGTACACCCAGTTACTGATACAGCCAATTATATACTCTATTTTTTTTATTTCAGAATAAAATCCGCCAACCAGATTTCTTTAATAAACAACAAAATGATTAATTTATTATAAAACAAGACATTCAGTAAAGATGTAAAGCATTAACACACAGATTGAAATATGAAAGTTCCCTTTCCAACTCTTGACCACTACAAATCTTGACATCTTGTAAACAACTCTTCTAGTCACCAAGGCTCTTGCTGTTTATTTAGCTTAAGGCATGTGACATCCAGTAAGGGTTTGCTTTTAAACAAAGTTCCCAACTCCTTACAGTGACCTGTTAAAAAAACGAAGTCCAGGATCTATGGCAACTCTTCAGTCTGAAATGAATCCATCTCCACAATCTTCAAACACAAGTCCTCAAAAAAATATTAAAAAATGGAAGCACTTTCAAAACAATAGTATGTAAAAGTGAGGGCCTCATGAGCGCCTGTGTTGACAGAAGGCATTTACATATAGTACTGATAGGTACAGAGAGATGCTTAGGGTCTCTGATGAAATGTCAGCAAAGCTGCCTCTGGGAGAGAACTTTTTGCTTCAGTGGCTCCTTGCACATGTCCTCATGTAAAACATCTGCTGATCAGAAAGTCGCGAATCTCTCTGCCACGCATATCACTGTCCATAAGCTGGACCCCATCTTAATCGGCTGGCATCTGTTGAGGCACTTCATGCTCATCCTCCTCCTCTGAGGATGCAGCTCGCTCAGTGTCTTCCTCTGGCTCCAGTGCTATTCCCCTCTGGAGCGCAGGGTTGTGCTATATGCAGCAGACAACAATGATGATAGCCTTGAGGTGCATATTGCAGGACTCCCCCAAATCTATCGTGGCATCTAAACCTCATCTTCGAAAAGGCCAATGGCCTGCTCGAAGGTGGCCCTTGTATGTGTCCTCTGCCTGTGTGTTGGGGTTGCATACAGGGGTCAGAAGCCGCGTCTTCAGTGGATAGCTATTTGTCCTCCAGGATCCAGCCATGAAGGCTTTCAGGTGACCTGCAGAGCTGACGCAATGGGACTGTATAAGGATATAGGAGCCGTGGCAGCTTCCTGGAAACCTTGCGCACACCTGCAAGATCTGCTTACAGTGGTTGCAGACAACTTGGTGGAACTCCTTCCTGTTCAAACAAGCACCTGGCTGCATTGAGAGAGCCTTGATGACCATTAGTGCACAGTTAATGACCCCCTGCATCTGGGGAAATCCAGCCTTGGCCCCCAAAGCCAACTATCCTCTCGGCCTGACTGGCCTGATTGGCTGCGCAATTGATATATTTGCCAGACCGATGGCACATGGCATCCTTGATCTCTTTTATGCAAAGATGCGATGCTGACTGAGAGATGCCACATAGATTTCCAGACAATCCTGGAATGAACCACAGGTGAAAAAGTTGAGTGCCAACATCATCCTTAAGGCTACAGAGTTTGGATGCCCTCCACTTCCCAATGCCATCATTTCCCGCTCCAGCATACCACACAGCTCCTCTACCATCACCCTGGAGAGATGCAGTCTCTGTAAACATTGGTGCTCGGGCATCTAAATGAAGCTCAGCCTTCGACGGTACACCTTTTGAGCTGGGTAGCGCCTTCTGTGAACATAAGGCTGCCCTCTTGCCCCCATGCGCCCTCCTCGTCCACATCCAATGGCTCCATCAAGCCACTGGAGCTCCCCTGGCCACTACACAGGTGATCCATGTGGCTTCTTCCTCATTTCTGTGCCACTGTCCCTGTCATGCAGGCCCCTGCCTGCCAAGAGTGAGGCATATTAATTTTGTCATATGAACATTGAGTTTAAATTTGCTGGGAAGAAGAGAAGGCCTGCTACAAGGGCTGCCAGACACTTAGCTGAAAAAACATTTGCATACTAACTGACAGTGCTTGTGGAAACAAAAGGACACATTCAACCCACAATGGATTTTGAACACCAGACATTGAAGGTGTAAGGAAGACCATTCCAGAGACTGCTAAGGTGATACAATCCACAAAAGCCAGGACTGGTTAAACCAGCTGGTTACATGACTAACTGGCTGGTCCAGGGTTTTTTGAACTAGCCACAGAGGTTTTGAACTCAGGAAAGACTGTTTACTCCTGGTGTGAGAAGACCTCTGCTGTCTGCTCCCATCTCTTTCTCACAAGCCTCTGGACCCACTGAGGCCACATGAACTTCAAGAGAAAAATGTCTCCTACATCGAACAAGGTTTAAGAAGAATACTGGGCCCCAACAAAAAGCAAGATCTACCTATAATCAAGGACTTTACAGTGAGCTCCAAGAACAGTAACTCAAACCATCTTCAGATACTGTCGCAAACTTTTCCAATTTATTTCTTCTGCTCTTTTTCTGTCTCTATCTGCATGTGCATATCGCGTGTGCATGCTAGCATGGGCGCATTGCGTCGCGTATCCATAGGCGTTAACCCGCGTCGCGCATCCATAGGCATTAACTGAATTAGAGTTTAAATTTAATAAAGTTCAACCTTTTTCCTTTAAACCTAAGAAAAACTGTTTGGCTAGTTTCTTTGCCTTATAATTGGAAGTTAGTGAACAAGGAGTTACTAAGGGGGACCTAAAAACACAGAGTGTTTAAAATGAAACCCTGTTACGGTAAGACCAGGTGAAGGCTGAGAGGGAACCCCAGACCCCTTTCTCAGCTGGTCGTAACAATCCCCCTCACAGGAGGAGCCAAAGCCTGAAGTATTGATACCCTAGCCAGATGAAACCTCCACTGCTATGAACCTCTGAAGAACCCTGTCCTGCCTCCAGTGGCTGCTGTGGATATGGGAGACACACGTCCACTAGCAACACTTCACTTTGGCCCCACCCTCTGCAGTGCCTCCAAACTTGATAGTGTCGCTTCTTCAACATACAGCCTTCAGACAGCTCCATAGTATAGCTCACCAGTCAGCTGCCACTAAGATCTTGCCTTGTTTGTCTCGGTGAGACTCTGAGCCCCAGTGCATCCCGTGTACTATTGGTAAAATAGGGAAAAAAAGGGAAAATACCTGACAATTGTCAGTTTAATGACATTAATTACCTACCCCCTGCTGATTTTTCAGCCACCGATCCGTCCCGCCACCCGCATCTGGTAAAATTAGTCGGGGGTGGGAAGACGTTGGGGAACCTGCCCGATGCGGGCCCATGCCATTTCACTGGCTCCCCTACCTCCATTCCCACCTCTACAGGGCCAGTAAAATTTTGTCCATAATCACAAAAGACACTCCATTCAAACACGAGATTCTAGATTTCCTGCCACAGTTATGCTGCCTTTGCAGTATAATGCTAGCGGAATGTGGCTGTAAGTACACTGGGAGCCAATGCATCACATATTGGGCTCGCCTTCAGAAGCTTTGTGTGTGGCCTGGGGTGTTACATACAATATGTCTATCCATGTATGTGTGGATGTATTGAAACGCTATGCAAATGACATCCCTCTCAGAAAGCATTCTATAGATTATGGAGGGCCCTGTTATATAGTGTTACATTATTTGTACAGAACTGGGAGCTAATTAGCTCGGAACTAATTGTTATGAGTAAGTGTATTCCTTGGTGTCAAATTTACTGCTGCACTGCAGGCATGTGATGTGTAACACGAAACTGTTCTAAGTAGTTCTTACCAGGCAGCATGGAAGCTGAATGAATAAATAAAGAGCTCCAGCCTTTTCCAAGTTTAAAGTGTGATTATTTCTAAATGATGGGAACCAGAAGCCAACCAGGATACAGAATATGGTGGCAGCAGGTATCCGTGAGTAAACCTAAAACATTTTAAACAAATTTAATGCTGAATTAGATTGAAAAAAATCAGCCCAAATTAGTGCCAGAGAGAGAGATAGAAACTGAGTGAATCATGCAAAACACAAAATGTTGGCTGGCATGAGTGCACAGCTACAGTCCATAATGAATTGGGAAGCTGATTGAGAAGTTTACACAAAAGTGCATATTGACAGTCAGTAGTTTTCTAAGAGGCACTAGTGATGAAGAGAGGGTCAGCTATATTCTTGTGTGGGCAGGGTATAAAGGATTAAATTTGTTTAACAGCTGGGAGCTGAGTGAAAAGGACAGCAGAAACCAAGACATAATTTTAAAAATAATTCAGCACCCACCTCCAGTCAAAATCATATCATCGGATCTACTGATATAAATTTCAAGTCCTCTGACAGGAATCAGGTGTACCCATTGACAATTTCCTAAGAAGATTGAAAAATGCAGCCAGAAAATGTAAATTTAAAGACACAGAAGAATGGTTGACAGATCAGCTAATTTGGGGTACTGCACACCCTGAAGTACAGAAAACTCTAATTGGAAAGGATAAACTCACAATGTTGCAGGCTGTAGACACTGCCAGAGCACATGAAACCAATAGCAAACAGATGAAGACACTGAGTACCCGAATGGCTAGTCTTCAGTTAAGCCAAGAGAAAGGCAGCAGGATTGACGCAGTGAAACCAAAAGAAAAGATTGTATACCAAACAGAGAGAAAGACGCGCAGGAACTGTGGATGACTACATGAATTCACAGACAGAAGGAAATGTCCCGGGTATGGATCAATCTGCAGAGCTTGTGGAAAGGCCAATCACTGGGAAAAGATATATAGAACAAAGGAAGAAGGTGGTAGATGAGTCACCAGAGACAGAGCAACAGGACAAACGAGTAGGGAAAGAAACAAAATTGAGAACATAGGAACTATACAATTGCATGAAATGTCTGGATGCCACAGTCCACAGAGAAAAGAAATCCACACAAACATTCAGATCAGGAAGAGGGTGAGAAATAAGTCCACAATGATAAAACTGAAAGTGAAAATTGAGACTGGAGCACAGAGTAACATCATCCCGCTCAGACTATGCCAGAAGACCTTGACCGAAAATTTGGAAGAAAATGGTTATCCAAGGAAAGGTGCTCTGAAACCAAACAACGTCATGCTAACAGCACATGGAGGACTGAGATGCGACAACTAGGAACAACCCAAATCAAAGGGACACACAAAGGAAAAGATGTCAACTGTTCTATGTCACTGAAACAGATGGCCCTGCTGTCCTGGGGTTGTGCAATTGCGAAGAGCTACAAAGGGAGATGGTGACATAGTGGTAATGTCACTGGTCTAGTAATCCTGAGGCACAGACTAATGCCCTGGGGATATGCTTTCAAATCCCACCATGGCAGCTGGTGAAATTTAAATTCAGTTGATTAATTAAAAAAAAATCTGGAATTGAAAGCTAATCTCAGCAATGATGCCATGAAACTGCCAGTAATTGTTGTAAAAACCCATCTGGCTCACTAATGTCCATTAGGGAAGGAAATCTGCTGTCCTTATCTGGTCTAGCCTACACGTGACTCCAGATCTTCAGCAATGTGTTAAGTCTTAACTGCCCTCTGAAATGGCCGAGCAAGCTACTCAGTTGTCAAAGGCAATTAGGGATGGGCAACAAATGCTGGCATTTCCAGCGACACCCACATCCTATGAAAGAATTAAAAAAAAATCTCAGTAAACCATGCGGTGAAGGAGGTGACACTGAGGGTTGAAGTCCATTGAAGAGCACCCTCTGTTCAGAAGCCAGTACTCAGAGTGTTTTGATGAGATGGTTGGATGATTTGAAGATTTTGATCACATCACTATTGACCCAGCGATGAAACCACTGATTCATCCCCCACATAAAGTATCAATGGAACTAAAAGGAAAGCTTGAAAGAGTGCTCCAAGAGATGGAACACAAGAAGGTGATCACCAGAGTCACAGAGCCTACAGATTGGGTAAACTCCATCATGGTGAAAGAGAAGCCAAATGGATGGCCAGGAATTTGCCTGGATCCCAAAGATCTTTGTTCGTTCATTGATGTCATCTTCTTCCCAGAAAGCTAACTGCCATGGATCTCTACCTCTGTTTGTCCTGTGTACCCTTACACATTCTGCATAGGTCAACTGCATCCAGTCCGTATATCCATCATCCATTTTCTTCTCTGCTTCCGTCTTTCCGCAACATGCAACACACCCTTTGGATGGTACAAATTCCTGCATCTACCTTTTGGCCTTAAAGTGAGCCAGGATGTGTTCCAGCAGAAAATAGGCAAGACATACCAAGGATGTAAAGGAATAGTAGGCATAGCTGATGATATCCAGATATATGGAGTAGATAGAGAAGATCACGACTACCATCTACATGAAGTCGTGGAGAGAGCCAGTAAAGCTGGGATCAAGCTAAATGCAGACAAATGCATTGCGAAGATGACATAATGTCAGATCTCTGGAATGGTGTACTCACCTGACAGCGTCACCCAAGTCCTGAAAGAATCTAAGCTATTTCTGGAATGAAAGCCCCAAGATGTAACGTAGTTGAAAAGTTTCCTTGGCTTGATTCAGTACATGAGCTCCTTCGTATCACATGTGTTGGAACACACAGCAAACCTGCAGGAGCTGATGAAAGAAGATGCAGAGTACCAGTGGCCAGAGTCACATGACAGGGGTTTCAACAAACTCAAAAAGTCAGTATGCAAGAAAACAAGTCTGTCATACCAAGACAGAAAGAAAGCTGTCACCCTGTAAGTAGATGCTTCTACAAAAGGACTGGGAGCAACCTTGGTACAAGAGGGAAATCCAACAGCATTTGCATCCAAAGCTCTAACCTCAGCTGAGACAAGATATGCCAACTTAGAAAGAGAGCTTTTGGCAGTCGCGTATGGATGCGAAAAGTTCCATACATATCTTTATGGGAGAAAGTTCATAGTAGAAAGTGATCATCATCCACTGGAGCAGATCTACAAGACTACAGAGGTTACTTTTGAGGCTTCAGAGTTACGATTTCACTCTGAAATACAAGCCAGGAAGAGAAATGGTTCTGGCAGATATGCTATCTCGGTTATCACCACAGGAGAAACATGAAGTAAAAAATCTAAGTATAAAGATTCATCACCTAGTAAATGTAACACCCCGAAACTGAGTTAAATTAGAGATGAGACTAGCAAAGACAAGAAGTTACAGAAGCTGTCTCAGCAAGTGATCCAGGGATGACCTGATAAGATACAGCAAACACAGCCAGCAATATGGCAGTACTGGTCTATCAGAGATGACATCTCACTAGAAAATGGCATTCTGCTAGCCGGATCCAGAATAATCATACCCAAAACAATGCAGCCAAAACTTCTCCAAAAGATACATGAAGGCCACATGGGAATGGAGAAGTGTAAGCCAGATCATCTGTGTACTGGATAGACATATACAAAGACATCGAAAATATGGCGTCTACATTAAATGTATGCCAGAAGTACCAGAAAAACACAACAGAAAGAGATGTTAGCTACTGAAGTACTACCCAGACCATGGCATACTGTAGGATCCA
This sequence comes from Heterodontus francisci, assembly GCF_036365525.1. Taxonomy (NCBI): domain Eukaryota; kingdom Metazoa; phylum Chordata; class Chondrichthyes; order Heterodontiformes; family Heterodontidae; genus Heterodontus; species Heterodontus francisci. Next base: position 71,623,771 of record NC_090384.1, read on the forward strand.
ATTTATTCACACACAATCAAGAATGGTATCTCATAGTTGCAGACTACTATTCAAAGTTCCCTTTTATCCAGAAGGTGAAAGACTTGAGAGCTACAACAATCCTCTTGGCAGTACAAGTTCTGTTGGTTGAGTAAGGGATTCCTGAAAAATTAATATGTGACAATGGCACCCAATTCACCTCCAGAGAATTTCAGGAATTTGCTGAAAAATATGGGTTCAACACCATCACCGCATCACCACATTACCCACGGGGACCACAGGTTTATAGAAAGACACGTCCAGACAGTCAAAAAAACCCTTGCAAGATGCCAAGAGATGGAGGAAAACCCAAACCTGGCCTTATTGTCACTCCAATCTCTCTCAAGGCTGACATGAAATCATCTGCAAAGCTGTTAAATGGAAGAAAATATAAGGCAACTCTGCCAAGCAAAATACATCCTTCAAGTGACCAGGAGGAAGTGAGGCAACAACTCATTGAAGCACAGGTAGAAGGAAGTCAACACTTCATCAAGCATGCTAAATCCCTACCTGAGCTGTTGAAAAGACAATCTATACATGTACAGGATCCAATCATGAAAACCTGGAACCCAGCAGAAGTTGTTGGTGTAGCTGAGACTCCAAGGTCAAACACCATTGAGACTGAAACCAGTAAGCAAATGAGAAGGAATCATTAACACCTGCACTGGAGAACCAGAAAAACCATCAACAACACCGGAAACATCGCTATCCAGCGAGACGACATCGACAGTGTCACCCGCAAATGACACAACATTAGCAACAACAAGCATGACTCCTACAACACCAGGAGCAACAGGCACAATATTGCCTGTGAGAGTGCCAATTCACCACTGAGAGTGACGAATGCCAAATCTACAAGATGGAGGTTCAACATTTTTCCACCTTAGGGACACCATGAATAATACTCTTCAAAAAGAAAACAAGCTATAAAAGACTCTAAAAGGGGTTCAGTTTATTTCCAAAAGTCGTTAATCTTCTTTAGTTTAGAAAAAAGTTAATGACTGGAGCGGTTATCGTGATATACAGACATTAAGTTTTTAAAGAAAGCGGGATCTTATATTTTGTTATATTATTTGTACAGAGCTTGGAACGAATTAGCTAGGAAGTAATTGTTATGGGAAAATGTGTTCTGGGGGAGGGGCACAATCACTGCTGCACTGCAGTCATGTGATGTGTAGCATAACACCATGTTAAGCAGTTCTTACCAGGCAGCATACGAAAATATGAACATCCAAATTTGGAGCAGGAGTAGGTCACTTGGCCCCTCGAGCTCTGCTATTCAACTAGATCATGGCTGATCAGATCGTAACCTCAACTCCACATTCCTGCCTCCCTCTGATAACCTTTTACCTCGTTGCTTATCAAGGATCTATCTACCTCTGCCTTAAAAATATTCAAAGACTCTGCTTCCACTGCCTTTTGAGCAAGAGAGTTCCAAAGACTCACGACCCTCTGAGAAAAAGAAATTCTCTTCATCTCAGTTTTAAAGGGGCGACCCCTTATTTTTAAATAGTAACCCCTAGTTGTAGATTCTCCCACAAGAGGAAACATCCTTTCCACATCCACTCTGTCAAGATTCCTCAGCACTTTATATGTTTCAATCAAGTCACTCTGACTCTTCTAAACTCCAGCAGATACAAATCTAGCCTGTCCAACCTTTCCTCATAAGACAACCCACCCATTCCAGGTATTAGTCTAGTAAACCTTCTCTGAACTGATTCCTACGCATTTACATCCTTCCTTAAATAAGGAGACCAATACTGTACACAGTACTCCAGATGTAGTCTCACCAATGCCTTGTATAACTGTAGCGTAACCTCGCTACTTTTGTATTCAGTTCCCCTCGCAATAAACAATAACAGTCTATTAGCTTTCCTAATTACTTGCTGTACCTGCATACTAACCTTTTGCGATTTATGCACCAGGATACCCAGATCCCTCTGCATCACAGAGCTCTGCAGTCTCTCACCATTTAGATAATACGCTTCTTTTTTATTCCTCCTACTGTTATGGCATGACCTCTCAAGACAAAACCCCCAATCAAAATATATGATTCCGATTGCAGTGGGAGCAATGCACTGTCAATTCAGTCCCGTCACTCCACAGGTTGCATAACATATCTTTAAGCTTTCCAAATCCAAGAAAGCAGCAGCCAAATTGAACTATCTAATAACCCCCGAATCAGGTGAACCAAACCAGGTACCTTTAGATATTAACAAATTAGATGTTTATTAGAAAAACTAAAAAATCTTAAACACTACTAAGATAAACCGATATCTAAAAATAGAAATAACAGCTAAGTCTTTGTAGATTTACACTTCCTGATGAACAGTCCTCTGATTCAAAGTCCACTTACAATCATCCAGCATAAAAACAAGAAATGCTGGAACCACTCAGCAGGTCTGGCAGCATCTGTGGCAAGAGAAGCAGAGTTAACGTTTCGGGTCAGTGACCCTTCTTCGGAATTGGCAAATATTAGAAATGTCAGAGATTATAAGCAAGTGAGGCGGGGGTGGGGCAAGAGATAACAAAGGAGAAGGTGTAGATTGGACAAGGCCACATAGTTGACCAAAAGGTCATTTTGCTTTTATTACAATCATCCAGCGTTGCTTGAAGTCTTCCAAGGCCTGATGAATCCAACGATAGGAGTTCAGCAATAACAGTTCAGTAGTTGAAGCATCAGACTCTTCTTCTTTCCAGCGATGAACACAGTAGATCGCCAAACGTCTATTATTTTTTTTTAAAGAATTAATATGGCTTGACTTTTCAGAATTCTGAGAGAGAATTATAAATAGGGTTTAAATAGACTGAGAGAGCTCTCCTATTTCCTTCAGTACATGCTGCCACAGCATGCTTGTCTCAAACTGTCTCTGAACAGTCTCTGCAAAACCAGTTTTTGCTACCTAGTTTCAAAGTTAAACGGCAACATTGTATGTCCTGTTCTCTGTCTCTGAATGGTTGTTTCCAGGGCAACCAAGATGCACCTTTACTCGGTAACTTCTGAAGCTTGCTGCCTTAAATAAGTGCTGATCTCTTACAGCCTTAAAGGCACACTGCATATTTTCCCCTGAAAAAACAGGATCATGACACCTTTGTCCCTGGTGAAATGAAATGCCATTCCCGAAATACGTTTCGTTACAATGCAAAAACTAGTAATTGAAAAAAAAAAATTTTTTTTCCCGCATTACAGATATACAATTTTTCAAAAATGGTAAGACTACAGCAATAAGTTCCACCAGAACATTTTTGGCTTTAAATTTTCAAAAGGTTGTCCCAATTAACCCATTTCAAATTTCCAAGCATTGTCTTCCAGTTTATTCTTGTTTCCTTCCAAGTGTCCCTACTGTCCATCACCTCAGCCAGGTGAACTGCACAGCTAGGAGCACTGACCACTACTGAGTTCACTATTCTCTGAGAAGTTTCTCGAGTACTGCTCAACCTGTGTGGCATCACTTGATGCTGGAAAACCCTGTCCAGTGTAACAGAAGCTGACTTTTTCTTATCTTGTGGTGTCAAAGGAATTTGACAGTATCCCTCCATTTGTCTCTTTAACACACATGGTGTTGCCCACTCTGTCCGTACAGTCTTCTAAATGAGAGTTTGGGTAGGAGTCTGCCTTTACCGCAGTTCCTTTCTAGAGTCTATACAAGTTTGAGCCGACCCACCAGGTTTAGTCATCAAGACCACCTGCGAATTCTAGCTGTCCTGACCAGGTTCAACTAAGCTGCCCTTCAGCATGCATTGTACCTCTGCTTCCACTTGGGCCTGTCTGTCTGGACCTAAGCGGTAAGGATGTTGTTTTAAAGGACTGGTTTCCCCTATACCCACATCATGGGCAGAATTTTACCGGCCCCTTAACACCACAGGTTGTGATGTGGGGGCTGGTAAAATGCTGCAGGGAGAGGCCCGCCTCGACCCGTGACATTGAGAAGGGCCCGCCGCATATTACCGATGGCGGCGGGACCTTTATGCGGCCCACCCGCCGCCTGGCAGTGGGCCCTTCATCAGCATGTGTAAATGAACATGTAAAATATTTAAATAAACTTACCTGCAGGCGGCGGCCATCCCACTCCGATATTACGGCTGTCATTCGTTTTCCGCGCACCTTCGGAACTCCGTACGGAGTTACGGGCGAGGACCTGGTGGGGATGGGGAAGAATAACATTTACAGGGCAGGAGGGGTGGAGGAATGGGGAAATAATTTTTATTGGATGTATGGATGGTGGAAAGGGGTTGAACGGCAAAAGATTGGATGTGGGGGAGAAAGTTCAGGTCTTGGAACAAACAACTGATGGTCATTTCATTGCCTGATGGAGAAAGGCTCCATCACTTATCTTTCAATGTACTAAAAATCTTTTATTTTATACCCTTTAACAATTAAACTTATTTGTGCAGGCTTAAAGCCCTTTAAAGACGGTGCAGGCGCCTGCGTGGTGGCACCCAATGCCGTTGCTGGGGATGCAGAGGCCACCCCCTCTACATCATCGGGGTGACTGCTCTGCCCCCTCTATTTAAATGAGCCCCCGCACATAATATCGTGAGGGCTCAGGGACGGCGCATCCGCACGGGATGCACACCGTTCCTAGAGTGTGTTGCCGCGAACTCTGCACACTCATAAAATTCAGCTCCATGTGTGGCTGAGGTTGTACATCCCAGCTTATCCTTACAAACTCTTTTAAACGTCGTGAAAAGCCTGGTTAGGTCTTCAGGCTGTTTCGCCTCTAAGTGTAAACGCATATTGTCTAATTTTCTGAGCCATTTGGTATTCACTAATCTGATAGTTGGAGGTTCAATCTGAGAATTTCTTAGGCCTGCTTCTGCCTCATCCTCACTATCCTTTTCCATCTCAACAGTCTTGATTACCTGACATACCTGAACTGGCTTATCCTCATCCCTGTGATAATATTGCTTTAGCATATTGATGTGACACAACCGGTTCTTCTTCTGGCTATCAGGGGTGTCAATCAAGTAATCTACCTTACCAACTCTTTTCATCACTCTAGATGGGCCACTGAACCATGCTTTTAATGGTTCTCTCTGTAACGGTAACAATACTAATACTTCATCCCCTGGTTGAAAATCATGGGCTTTTGCATTCTTGTCTACCCATTTTTTCATATTGGCTTGGGATGCTTTAAAGTGTTCCTGAGCTACGCCGCAAGCTTTTGTGAGCCTTTCCTGGAACACAGGTACATAGTCTAGTATCAAAGATTAATTCTTTTGTTCCAAGAATCTGTCTTTTATATGTTTTACAGGACCTCTTACTTCATGTGTCCTAGGCCCAACCATCTTCAGCTGCTTCATCAATGACCTTCCTTCAATCATAAGGTCAGAAGTGGGGATGTTCGCGGATGGTTGCACAATGTTCAGCACCATTCGTGACTCCTCAGATACTGAAGCAGTCCGTGTAGAAATGCAGCAAGACCTGGACAATATCCAGGCTTGGGCTGATAAGTGGCAAGTAACATTCGCGCCACACAAGTGCCAGGCAATGACCATCTCCAACAAGAGAGAATCTAACCATCTCCCCTTGACATTCAACAGCATTGCCATCACTGAATCCCCCACTATCAATATCCTACCATTGCCCAGAAACTGAACTGGAGTAGCCATATAAATACCGTGGCTAAAAGAGCAGGTCAGAGGTTAGGTATCCTGAGGCGAGTAACTCACCTCCTGACTCCCCAAAGCCTGTCCACCATCTACAAGGCACAAGTCAGGAGTGTGATGGAATACTCTCCACTTGCCTGGATGGGTGCAGCTCCAACAACACTCAAGAAGCTTGACACCATCCAGGACAAAGCAGCCCGCTTGATTGGCACCCCATCTACAAACATTCACTCCCTCCACCACCGATGCACAGTGGCAGCAGTGTGTACCATCTACAAGATATACTGCAGCAATGCACCAAGGCTCCTTAGACAGCACCTTCCAAACCCGCGACCTCTGCCAAATAGAAGGACAAGGGCAGCAAATACATAGGAACACCACCACCTGCAAGTTCCCCCCCAAGTCACACACCATCCTGACTTGGAACTATATTGCCCTTCCTACACTGTCGCTGGGTCAAAATCCTGGAACTCCCTTCCTAACAGCACTGTGGGTATACCTACCCCAAATGGACTGCAGAGGTTCAAGAAGGCAGCTCACCACCACCTTCTCAAGGGCAATTGGGGATGGGCAATAAATGCTGGCCTGGCCAGCGTCACCCACATTCCATGAATGAATAAAAAAAAATGTCCGTAAACCAATTCACTGAAGCCTATAGACACATGTGGTGAGTCTCTGGTGGCAAATAAAATAAAGTCTAGTCCTTTATCCCATGTGGATATTTGTGACAGTATGCTCAAATCATTGTTTTGAGAGTTTAGTGGAATCTCTCTAAAGCTCCCTTTGACTGTGGGTAATATGCTGAAGATTTCATCCGTCTAATTCCCAATTTGCCCATGACTTCTTGAAATATCCTAGACATGAAATTAGAATCTTGATCTGATTGAACTTCAAGTGGCAACCAATATCTCATAAAGAATTGGATTAACTTTCCTACTGTCACTCTAGCAGTAATTGTCCTCAAAGGAATGGCCTCTGGAAATCGAGTAACCATATCTGTGATCGTAAGTATGTATTGATGCCCTGCTTTTGTACTACACAGTCTACTAAATGGTTTCTCAATCACTGTTGTGGGAACTAGTGGTGCTGGTTTTATGGTAGGTTCTGGTTTTCCCACCATTTGACAGGTATGGTATGTCCTACAAAATTGTCTCACATCCTTTGTAAGACCTGGCCAGTAATAATTATGGCTTATGCATGATTTGGTTTTCCGAATTCCCCTAGGTCCTGCAAAAGGAATGTCGTGTGCTAACCTTAACAATCCTTGGCGATATTTAGGTGGTACGATTATCTGTTCAACAACTGTTCAGTCTTCATCTGCAGGTCTATGAGGCCATCTCCGTTTCCTCCTCAAAACCCCATTTGCCATATAATAGCCTTCTGGAACTCCTTTCACCTCAACTTTTGACAGAGTCATCTGTGCTATTCAGTATATCTCTGGATCAGCTTGCTGTGTTGTAATAATACATGATCTGTTAAACATCTCCGTTGGATTATCTAAATCTGCAAATAAGGTTTCAGATACTTGTGTATCTATTTGTGGTGTCCTTTTACCTCTGACAGTGGATCCTGTTTAGCCATTGCTCGGGTGACGACACATGCAGGAAATATTCTCAGAACTTGTTCCTGTAACTGCTCCCTTTCCTTAATTTTACTTGGTTCCGTTGCAATTACTTGAGAAACTGATACTTTTGATCCAGCCAAATCATTTCCTAGGAGTAGATCAATTCTCTCTACTGGCAAACTGTGGCGAACTCCTCCGGTTACTATCCCAGATATTAAGTCACTCTCTCTAGGCGTACTTTATACAAAGTTATGGGTATGTACTACCCGCCAATTCCATTAACTAAAACTTTAGCATTCAAGGTGCTCTTTGTTGGAAACGTTATATCTTTCCCCAGCAAGTGTGTTTGGGTTGCTCCTGTGTCCCTGAGTATAATGAACGTTTTTCCTGTCTCACTTACTCTCCCCTTTAACAAAAATTCATTATAACTCTCGGGTATTTTATTCTTAACCTCTGCACTTCTGTTAGTTTTAGTATCTGTTTTCACAGCTGTCATTAAAACTATAGCCCGGTCTGCTATACTGTCAGTCAGAGTCTTTTCTTTGTACTAGCTTTCCGTACCCCAACAAGTCCTATGGGATTACCTTGCAATTTCCAGCACTCTGAATGAAGATGAACCGTTTTGTGGCAATGATAACACTTTGGCTTGCAAACCTCACTTCTACCCTCAGCACCTTCCTTTCTGACCTGAGGAGGTGATCTTGGGGCATTCCCAGCTATTCCTTCTTGCCCCCAGCTACATGACTTCCTTCCACTCTCCCACTTTTTATCCTTCTCAGGTTTATGGGGGTGACAGACAAAAGAGATTGGCTTATTCACAAGCAATCAGCAATTTCCGTTGCTTGCCTAGCTTTCAAAACTTTCAGGTTATCTATATGAGTTTTCACGACTGAAGGAATGGAGATTTTAAACTCTTCTAAGAGGATCAATTCTCGAAGGTTCTCATATCTGGTTTATGCCCATAGCCAACATTTACATTAATTTGCTTTGCCCTTTCAAATTCTAAATATGTCTGCCCAGTCAATCTCAGTAAGTTCGTAAACTTCTGACAGTAAGCTTCAGGGACTAACTCATACACAGCGAGAATAGCCTGTTTGCCATCTCATAATCTGCAGAAGCCTCTTCAGGAAGCATGGCATAAACTTCATGAGCTCTGCCTACCAGCCGACCTTGCATAAGCAATGTCCAACTTTCTTTCAGCCATTTCATCTGTTTGGCTATTTTTTCAAAAGATATGAAAAATGCCTCTATGCCCCTTTTCTCAAACTTAGGATGAACCTGTAAAAATGTAAACAACTTTTTGCTGGGTCCTGAGCTAAACTCAGATTCTTCCTGACCTGAATTTTCCCTGGATTTAAGACTACCCTTTTATCTTAGTTCCATCTCTTTTAGCCTAAATTCCCTCTCTTCTCTTTCACTTTCTCTCTGAAGTTCAAGTTTTCTTATTGCCTTAGCTTTTTCTTTTTCCCTTCCCTCTTTTTCCAATTCAAGTTTTCTTAATTCCTTTTAAGCCTCAAGATTTTTCATTTCCAACTGAATCCTAGCCAATACCACTGCCCCACCCTCTGACCTACTACTTTCTTGTTCTGTCTATTCCCCTGCATCTTCTTCTTCTTGTTCTAATTCCAGATGTTTCACTATTATGTCAATTATCTTTGCTTTTTTGACACCTAATTTCAATTCTAACCCCAATTTTGCTGCCAATTTTTAAAATTTGTTCTTAGTGAAAGTTATCAAGTCACTCAGGGAAACACTCTGCTTTCCCAAAAAACTCTGCTGCGACCGCTAATGCCATTACAATGGTATAGACTGTACCTTATTATAGAAAAGACATGGTTCTTAATGCAAGCCCTTCAATTAGTCTGATTATAATCCCAGACACAAGCCACCTCATAAAAATATGATTCGACCGCAAATGAGCCCCCAACAATATGTTATGGCAAGACCGCTCAAGACAAAGCCCCCATTCAAAATATATGATTCTGATTGCGGTGGGAGCAATGCACTGTCAATTCAGTCCCGTCACTCCATAGGTAGCATAACATATCTTTAAGATTTCTAAATCTAAGAAAGCAACAACCAAATTAGACAATCTAATAACCCCGAATGAGGTGAACCAAGCCAGGTATCTTTAGATATTAACAAATTAACTGTTTATTGGAAAAACTAAAAAACCTTAAACACTACTGAGATAAACCAATATCTAAAAATAGAAATAACAGTTAAGTCCTTGCAGATTTAAGCTTCCTGACGAACAGTCCTCTGATTCAAAGTTCACTCGCAATAATCCAGGGTTGCTTGAAGTCTTCCAAGGCCTGATGAATCCAATGATAGGAGTTCAGCAATAACAGTCAAGTAGTTGAAGCATCAAACTCTTCTTCTTTCCAGCGATGAACACAGTCGATCAACAAATATCTATTATTTTTTTAAAAAAGAATTAATGTGGCTTGACTTTTCAGAATTCTGAGAATGATAAATAGGGTTTAAATAGACTGAGAGAGCTCTCCTATTTCCTTCAGTACTTGCTGGCGCAGCATGTCAGAACTGTTTGGCTCAAACTGTCTCTGCAAAGCCAGCTTTTTCTAGCTAGTTTCAAAGTTAAACGACAACATTGTATGTCCTGTTCTCTGCCTCTGAATAGTTGTTCCCAGGGCAACCAAGATGCACTTTCCGATAACTCGTGAAACTGGCTTATTGTCCCTCCCTGTATGGTTGTATCCAGGGCAACCAAAATGCACCTTTACTCGGTAACCTCTGAAGCTTGCTGCCTTAAAGAAGTGCTGATCTCTTACAGCCTTAAAGGCACACTGCATATTCCCCCCCTGAAAAAACAGGATCATGACATTAATATATTAATAGTATTATATAACCATTAATATATAATATAATATTTATAATATATATATATATCTCACTCCACAGGTCACATATCTTTAAGCTTTCCCAAATCAAAGAAAGCCGCAGCCGAATTGAACACTCTCGTAACCGCCGAATGAGGCAAATCAAACCAGGTATCTTTAGATAACAACAAATTAACTGCTTATTAGAAAAAAATAAAATCTTAAACACTACTGAAATAAATGAATATCTAAAGACCTTATAACTTATTTAAAAAATCTAACTCCCGCATTTGCAAACATATACCCAAACTAACAATAGTCTGGAATTTAATTAGCTGCCCAAAAAATTAGAAATAACAATAAAGTCTTTGCAGAGTTCACATTTTCTCACATTATACTCCATTTGCCAGATCTCTGCCCATGCACTTAACATATCTATATCCCTTTGTAGCCTCCTTATGTTCTCTTCACAACTCACTTTCCTACCTATCTTTGTGTCATCAGTAAAATTAAGCAACCATATCTTCGGTACCTTCATCCAAGCCATTTATATAAATTGTAAAAAGTTGAGACTCCAGTACTGATCCCTATGGCACACGACTCGTAACATCTTGCCAACCTGAAAATGACCCATTTATGCCTACTCTCTGTTTCCTGTTAGCTAGCCAATTTTCTATCCTTGTGAATACAACATGAACTTTTATATTCTGCAATAACCTTTATGTGGCACCATATCAAATGCCTTCTGGACATCTATGTACCGTACATCCACCTGTTCTCCTTTATTCACAGTACATATTACTTCTTCGAAAGACTCCAATAAATTGGTTAAACATGATTTCCCTTTCACAAAGCCATGTTGACTCTGCCTGATTACCTTGAATTTTTCTAAGTGTCCTGCTATAACATCTTTAATAATAGCTTCTAACATTTTCCTATGACAGATGTTAAGCTAACTGGCCTGTAGTTTCCTGCTTTCTGTCTCCCTCCCTTTTTGAATAAAGGAGTTACATTCACTATTTTCCAATCCAATGGAACCTTCTCCGAATCTAGGGAATTTTGGACGGCTAAAACCAATGCATTGACTATCTCGCTTGCCACTTCTTTTGAAACCCTAGGATGAAGTCCATCAGGCCCCTGGGACTTGTCAGCCCACAGCTCCAACATTTTCCTCAGTACCACTTACCTGGTGATTGAAATTTTCTTGAGTTCCTCCATCTCTTCCATTTCCTGATTTACAGCTAGTTCTGGGATGTTACCTGTATTCTCTATAGTGAAGATTGATGCAAAATACCTGTTCAATTCATCTGCCATCTCCTTATTTTCATAAGAACATAAGAACATCAGAACATAGGAACATAGGAACATAGGAGCAGGAGTAGGCCATTCAGTCCATCGAACCTGCTTTGCCATTCAATATATCATGGCTGATCATCCACTGCAATGCCTTTTTCCCACACTGTCCCATATCCCTTCATGTCATTGGTAATTATTAATTCCCCAGACTCACTTTCTATAGGACCAACACTCACTCTGTTAACTCTTTCCTTTTTAAAATATCTATAGAAACACTTACTATCTGTTTTTATATTTCTCGCCAGTATTCTCTCATACTCTAATTTTTCCCTCCTTATTAATCTTTTTGTCATTGTTTGCTGTTTTTAAATATTCTGTCCAATATTCTGACCTGCCACCCATTTTGGGCAATTCCAGACTTTTTCTTTAAGTTTGATACTATTTTAACTTTTTTAGTTAACCACGGATAGTGGGTAATGTATCCTTCAATATTCAGATCCCAATCTATGTCATCCTGCAACCATGTCTCTGTAACGACTATCAGACCATACTTATTTATTTCTATTTGCGCTATCAGTTCATCTGGTTTGTTTCAAATGCTACGTGCATTCCGATTCAGAGCCTTAGTTTTGTCTTTTTATTATTTTTCTAACCTCTAGCATTATCTGCTGATTGAATCTTAGGTTTGGACTCTTTGTCCCTTCCTGTCATGGTCTGTTCATTTCATATATTCGTAACTTTCTCTCTTGCCTTGTCTCTATTCTTTGATTCAGCATGGAAGCTCAATGCATAAACAAAGAGCTCCAGAGTTTTCAAGTCTAAAGTGTGATTATTTCTAACTTATGGGAACCAGAAGACAACCAGGCGACATAACAGGTCCTTTGCCCTGTAATCTTTAAATGGCTAAGAAATGTATAGTAATTCATTCTGTAGATTTGGGTGTCATATTTAAAAGCTGAACAGTAGTTGTTTGCCACATTTCATTGCTTCTGAGGCCTGTTGCATCCAATTTCTGGTTCCCTTCCAGGAGAATTCCTTGATGGAGGCTGGGAAGCTCACCTTGTGAAAACTAACGAACCTCAGGTCATAGAATTTGCTACAGTCAGGAGCACATCCTTGTGATGGTGCCCATCATGCTACACCAGTCTTCTGGCGTAACAGCAGACAATCTAGGCTAATAAATATTATCATATAGATGCAGAATAATGCATTCCTTATGGGTTTATTTCTCATATAATGGGGTGGGGGTGTTGGAAATAGAAGGCTTCGAATGGTCTCTGTGGGCACAACTTGAAAGTCCGAAAATGCATCTATTCCCACACGTGTTCTGCTGGTGTCAATTTACTTTCAAATTTCCTGATATCTCATTATAATACACCAAACATTAAATGGACGCAAGTCAGCATAAATAATCGAGGCCCAATGAAAACGGTGAACTCACATGATATATCACTCCTTTGAGTATAAGAATTGAAGTTTCAACTTATTCAACCATCATTTATGCATATTAGGTACAGCATGCTTGAGAACCTACAACTGTGCAAGCTTTCAATTTTTGATGCGACATATACTTAAGTATAAAAATCCATTTGAAGAAACAAAAAATACGAGTAGGTTTCAGTAAGAATAATTTTTTTAAAAAGCTCAAAAGATTACCATAAAACATTTCTCTAATTTTAATCACCAGAAAATTGAAAGTGTTCTGATCTTCGTGTTCTGACCTTATTGCCCAAACGTCCTGTCCACACTCCCACTGAGCAAAGTGTCAGGGTACTACAGAACCTCCCAAGATTAATCCCGACTATTCCATTAGTCAAATGACTTTTCAACAGCCAGAGTTGTGTGACAGAATCCCTTTCTCTTATTCTGTTTCTTTTAAGGGCTGTAAAGAAGGGTTTGGACCTTAAATGCCAACTGATTTGTGTTTTCTCAACCAATGCTGGGTGACCAAGTGAGAGTCTCCAGCTTTTTCTGTTGTTACTACAGAACCCTGACCAAGTAAATGGGTGAAGGTCTTAAATTAGACCCTTCCACAGATAGATCCACTTTATTCCAACACAATTCGTTTGTGAATCAGATTGCTCAAGAGAGAAGTCAGACCATTAACTAAACTTCAGAGTTGCGGTTCAAGAGCTGAAGTTCTATAAAAGAGATGCTGCAGGTGATCTTTAATCTTCTTGAGGATTAGAAAGATCATGACATTGTGCTAAGTAACGGGTTGCTATCACTGGGCATCAGGTGATTGATTGTACTCAGAAGGTGATCTAACATGTGCTGAAATAGAACTTTAGTTTAGGTATATTACTGATAGACATGACTATGTCACTGTCCTGTTTTTTTTCTCTCCTTGGGAAATATTGCAGTGGGCCTTTAAGGCTGTAAAACATCAGTACTATTTTAAGGCAGCAAGCTCCGGAGACTGTAAGCCAAAGTGCATTCTGGTTGTCAGGCAACAACCATACAATGAGTGAGAACAGAGTTTCAATGTATCTGTTTTGACTTTGAAACTAACTGGCAAAAAAACTGATTTGGTCAGTTGACAAACTGTTCCACTACGTGAAGGAAATAGGAGAGTTCTCTAAATTGACTTAGACAAATTATTAATCTGCTGTGTTCATCGCTGTAAAAAAGAAGAGTTTAATACTACAACTGCTGAACTGAACTGCTGAATTCCTACCTTTTTTTTCAGAGATACAGCACTGAAACAGGCCCTTCGAGTCTGTGCCGACCATCAACCACCCATTTACCCATTTATACTGATCCTACACTAATTCCATATTCCTACCACATCCCCACCTGTCGAGATATATCCCTACCACCTACCTATACTAGGGGCAATTGCTAATGGCCAATTTACCTATCAACCTGCAAGTCTTTGGCATGTGGGAAGAAACCAGAGCACCCGGAGGAAACCCACACAGACACAGGGAGAACTTGCAAACTCCACACAGGCAGTACCCAGAATTGAACCCGGATCACTGGAGCTGTGAGGCTGCGGTGCTAACCACTGCGCCACTGTGCCTCCCTTTGGAAGGATCTTCGGATTCATCAGGCCTTGGAAGACTGCAAGTGAACTTTAACTGTGTTTTATTAGAAGACCATTCATCAGAAGCATAATCTGCAAATCTACAAAGACTTCATTGTTTTTTCTATTTTTTCGGGCAGCTAATTAAAAACCAAAGTACTGTTAGTTTGAGTATATGTGTATGAATGTGGGAGTTAGATTTTTTAAATAAGAAGTTATAAAGTCTTTAGATATTGGTTTATCCTAGTAGTGTTTAAGTTTTTTTCATAAACAGTTAAATCTAAAGATACCTGGTTTGGTTCGCTTCATTCAGGGGTTACTAGATGGTTTCAATTCGGCTGCTGCTTTCTTCGATTTGGAAAGCTTAAAGAAATATGATGCGACTTGTGGAGTGACAGGACTGAATTAACAGTGTGTTTCTCCCACCGCGATCAGAATCATATATTTTGATTGGGGACTTGGTCCTGAACGGTCGTAGCAACTGGTAGACATGGTTTCTAACATTCTTAAAATGGTTGTGTATCTGTCTCTTAAGTTATCAAAAATTAGGCTTTTTCATCAGCAGTTTTCTCTTTTCTTTGTTTACTACAATCTCTGAACCATTAAACTTCTTCACAGGCAGGTTTTGAAGTTTCTTTATGCTAAACTGTTTGTCACATTTGTTGGTATCATAAGGGATGTTGCATTTTTCAGTGGGTACCTATTGAAAGAAAATGCAACCTCTTGGGGGCACCATCAATCCAGCAGTCAGCATAAGAGCAGAAAGAATCAAAGGATATGCGTGAATGAAGTCTTCCTGTGATGCCTCTGTAATCCAGGGTTTTCAGTATCATAGGTTAGTATTCACAGAGAAATTATATATTATTAAGGGCTTATTTCAGATCAGACTGTCGTGTGTCAGTAGATTAGGGGACTGTGGAAGATTTCCTTCTAGCTTTCTGTGATGGAAATAATGTTTTTATCATATCATTAGCATGTACTTTAACGCAGTTTTTATGAATTAGTTATGCTGCATCTCTTGCAGTTGTCCATGTGTCGTGTTCTCAAGAGCAGCATCTTCAAAATGACAAAACAGCTCTGAAGTTTCTATTTTCTCATAACTATTGCTGAGAGGAGAAAAAAATTATGAAATAAAATAGACAGGTTTTATATATATATATGTCTATATATTATATAAATGGAAAAGCTCAATCAAGAGGCTTAGTGTGAGGCATCCATGGGCATCTCAATGGATACCATTGATGTTGTTGCTTGGCGAACCTCAAAGCTGCACTCCATGACTGTTTAAGGGCCCTCTCCCCAACCAGTTTTACTTCCTTCTACATGCTGACAAAAACCGATGAACCTAAAGAAGGTCTCAGCGTGAATGCCAGTCGACACTGGGATTAAAACTTGGATTTGATCCAGTACCATAGTGCACAGTTAGCATTTCATTCTCACTCAAGTAGTTCCTACTTTTCAATATATTATTAGCACGGTGAAGCCATTAGTTATTATTGAATTGGTAACACAATAGTATAAATCTTATTGACTGTGAATAATTGATGTTTTTGATCATGTACATTTATAATACCAGAGGGAGAATACCTGGAATTTTCTGAGATAGTCTTTTTGATCTAACTGTAGTAGGAATGAACAATTCCATAATTTTAGCACTGCTTTAAATGAATGGGGGTAAAATTGGTCTACACCAGCAGCACAAATTGGGTTCGTAGCCTGTAGTACACTGCACCAATTTTTATTTTCCATGACTTGGAAAATTTTGCTGAGATTTTTAATTTCAAACCAAGTAAAAGCGACAACTGGGAAACAAGTCTCCAAAAAGAGTTTAAACTATCGTTCTGTAATCATCAGTGGAAAGAAGTTCGGGCGCAGTGAATAATTGGCCTCCAATTCACTACGAGCCTATTTTATGCTGCTGGCGTAGATCACTTCACGTCCAATATCCTTCCCTACATTTTTATTTATTTTCAGCACTTCTCCAAACTCCAAAGATAAGCACTTCCAGCATTTTAACCCCTATCACCATTCTACCTTCTACCTACAATAAGGAAATGAGGTATTGCTACCAAAATCACAAGTTTAGTCAGCCAGAAGTTGGGCACAAAAGGGAAAACAATTGGCTAAGCTATCTCTTCTCTCATGCTGAAATTAGTTTTGGTAACTATTGACTATCTTTCTGGTACTGTCCCACAACGATTTCGACTAGACTTTTCTTTCAGAATCTGAAAAGCAACTTAGAAGAATAAAACCAAAGAAGAAGAAAGAGTAAAGTCCAGTTTGACGTCAGCACAAATGCAGACAACAGGGTTGGGGGGGAGGAGTTAATTCATCAAATTTGCGCAACCCGACCTTAACCCAGCGAGCACGCACCTGATTCAATTTTAACCGCTGTGGAAATCCAGGCATCTGAGTAACTCACTCTGGAGAGCTGTGTCTGTAATTATCATATTTAAGTGAGGCTCAGAGACAGGAAGCAAAGGTTTACGGTCGAGGGGTGTTTTTATGACTAGAAGGCTGTTTCCAGTGGGGTTCTGCAGGACTCAATACTAGGTCCCTTGCTTTTGTGGTATAAATCAATGATTTGGACTTGGATGTATGGGGTATGATTAAGAAGTTTCCAGGCAATAGAAAAATTGGCTATGTGGTGGCTAATGAAGAAGAAAGCTGTAGACTGCAGGAAGATATCAATGGACTAGTCAGGTGGACAGAACAGTGGCAAATGGATTTCAATCTGGAGAAATGTGAGGTAATGCATTTCGAGAAGGCCAACAAGGTAAGGAAATACACAATAAATGGTATGATACTGAGGAGTGCAGAGGAACAGAGAGGAATGTAGAGGAACAAATTTCGATGTTTCTATTTCTATGAGTCCCACGATAGTTTTGTTCCATTACAATTCATGGCTTCAGAAGCTGATGCAGGTGTTGCTATTTTGTGTCGTGTCTCCAATCACCAAAGATTCACTAGAAGGAATAGCAGTGGCCTGAATGAAAGCTTAGCCATCGCATTGGGTGAAATTTGGTGGATGGAGATTGGGGATTAGTTGGGAGTTTGATAGATGTACATGTTTTGATTCTGAATTGATAGTTCTACAAATATATTTGTCCTGCATTTAAACCTCTGAAAGTTCTTGTTTGAGGATCCTCTGAATGGATCTTACAGCATTATAATAATAAATGTTCATAAAACATAATAATTAAACTCAACCCTTACAGAGCTCAGATTTGTAATACCAAACATAAATTACATTTGAGGTAAAATAAAATAAACATTTTTCTTTGGAGGGCACTCAACATGCCTGTCTTTGAAGGTGAGGGAGGTTTGCCATGTACTGGTATCATAGGCAACTCTGGAGTCTCACTACATGTCTCAAAAAATAGAAATGCTTGAATTTATCTAGAACTTCATGATGTCTCTCAGAAATCTTTCGAAAGGCTTCCCATAGAATTAACTATTTTGAAGTGTTCTAGCTGTTATATAGGTAAATTAAGCATTTTGCTTACAATTAAATTTCACAAAAAGATGCAGTACCAGCTAATCTTCCTTTTGTGTGATGTTGGATGACGGAGGAATGTTGTCCAGCAGACCAGCTCTCCCTACTTCGCATTCAATAGCATTATTGGATCTCTAACATCCACCTGAACCACTGAAACAAGCAGACAGAGCCTTGTGTTTGCCCAAAGGACATCACCTCTGAGAGTGCAGCACTCCCTCAGTACTGTCTTGGAATGTCAGCCTAGTTGATATGCTCATACTGAATGAGGTTTCAGATCGGTACCATTTGATTTAATATTATCAGGTGCGTGAAATGGATAGATTAATCTGAATCTGCACTATTTGGATGACTGGAAAACCTAAAATCAGATATTTCTTTATTCCTTCATGGGATGTGAGCAAGGCCAGCATTTGTTGCCCATCCCTAATTGCCTTGAAAAGGTGGTGGTGAGTCACCTTCTTGAATTGCTGCAGTCCGTCTGGTGCAGGTACACTCACAGTGCTGTTAAGAAGGGAATTCCAGGATTTTGACCCAGCGACAGTGAAGGAATGACAACATAGTTCCATGTCAGGATGGTGTGTGGCTTGGAGGGGAACTTGCAGATGATGGTGCTCCCACGCATCTGCTGCCCTTGTCCTTCTAGGTGGTAGAGGTTGCGGGTTTCAAAAGTGCTGTTGAAGGAGGCTTGGCGAGTTGCTGCAGTGTGTCTGGTATATGGTACGCACTGCTGCCACTGTACACTGGTGATGGAGGGAGTGAATGTTTAGGATGGTGGATGGGGTATCGATCAAGCATGCTGCTTTGTTCTGGATGGTGTCAAGCTTCTTGAGTGTTGTTGGAGCTGCACTCACCCATGCAAGTGGAGATTATTCCATCACACTCCTGACTTGTGCCTTGTAGATGGTGAACTGGCTTTGGGGAGTCAGGAGGTGAGTTACTTGCCACAGAATTTCCAGCCTCTAGGATGCAGTGAGGAATGAAACATGAGTGTGGTGATTCCACACTAATATATTTTATTGGAAATTCACTGTTCAGAATTGTAGCTGTAAACTGACATACTGCCATTCTATGGCTCACTGTGTGAAACATATCAACAAACTGTGGCTGTTTGCTGATCCCTACCACTGGCAGTAGATTGTGGTGCAGAGAAGTCTTGGATCATTTAAGATTTGACCTTTATATTTTATTCTTTATTACAGAGTGAAACTATTGGCTGCATCCACCTCCAGATTTCTGGATATTTGAAATTATTACCTAAATAACATAGCTTAACAATGTTTTTAAGCATGGACTCAGCAGGGGTTAGCTTTGAGGAGATCGAATGAATGAATTTTAGGTAACGATTGTTATTTACTTGAATTTCATTTCAAACATTTTAACCAGGTGGGTTAAAATAGACCCCTAGACTTGCAAATCAAATTACTGAAAATATTCAATAATGCTTATTCAATTAATCTCAGTTATATCAGGCTGCAGTATCTCAAGAAATGCAAGAGAGCCAGCATTTCGCCATATTAACAGGGGCACACTTTTAGGGGGGCATTGCTGTCAGATTTAGTTGCATAGCCTATAGGAAAAGCTGGTTAACACTCTCCTCTTAACATTTGTTTTAAGTGGCCATTTGCTCAGACCCTGCTTTATTGCCAATCATTTAAATTCTAAAATTCCTGACCTACAGGAATAGTGTAGACTGAAGTATCTCCTTTATAGGTATGACTACCAGTCTGTGTTGCAATTAATCCTTCAGATAAGCAGATGATCTTAACCAAAAAAAATCAGATGATTAGTTTTTAACTATCCAAATATGCCATTATGAATGTAATCATGGAAACGTCCTTGAATAATAGCAGCTGTATAATAAAGCATACAATTAATCAAGCAAGGTATTGATTATTTTCTTTTGTGACCAACACAACATTGCTAATATAATTTTTTTTAGATACATTTATGCAACAGCTCAATGAAGTTAAATAGGTCTGTTTCAGGAGCTAACGATCATAGTTTCTGGAAATTTACAGGACATGTAAATCCACACCATTGATTGCAATGCCGGCAGCATGCCAATTTTGTGTATGCCTGCTCATTTGAATGATTTCAGCATTCAGCCAGCAGTAGCCATGCTGTTGTTTGGCTGGACACCTGAGCAGGGAGACAGCATAGTGAGTGGTTAGCACCAGTTAAAGCTAGCCTGTACCTCTTCAAGGGGAGGCACATTGCGGCTGGAGCAGGTGCTGGTAGTCATGTGGGAAACATTGAATAATGGCACTACATGGGAGAGAGTAGGCGCCAAAGTTTTCAGACTCTGCACTGGAGGCCTTAGTGGAGGAGGTGGAAAGAAGGAGAGATGTTCTGTATCAGCCAAGGGCCAGGAGGCACACAGTCAGAAGGAACTAGGAGCAGATAACCATAGTGGTCAATGCCAGAAATCTATCCCCGAAGATCTGGAAGCAGTGCCATAAGAAGATCAATGACCTTACACGAGTGGTCAAGGTTAGAGAATGAATCTTCAAATGCCATATCCCATCAACTGCACCACTAGCCTCACATAGTGCTCAATTCACCACACCCACCTACCAACAATTCTATCAATCAGGATTCATACCTGACTTTCATATGCATCGCCACACCCTCATACAGCACTGTTACAAGCTTCACACTAACATCTTACAGTTTGCACACACTGCCAGCTATTCAACCAAGACAACCTCATCACTCAAATCAAATGCACAACACTCACTGACACACTTTCCTCTCTCTTGCAGGGCAAGGTGGCACACAACCAGAAGCAGCAGAAACTAGCCAAAGAGGGACAGGTGTGCATGCATATCCTAACCCCAGTGGTGCTGGCCATTACTGGGATACTCATTGCTGAGGCCATGGGCAGCAGTGTGGCTGAAACCATTGAAGATAACGGTATCCTCTTACCTAATCCTTCTTATCTAGAGCTTGAACACACAAGTTAAGGTTGACACTGTGCAGTACTGAGGCAGTGCTGCACTGTCGAAGATGCTGTATTTCAGATGAGATATTAAACCAATGCCCCATCTGTCTGCTTGGTGGATGTAAAAGATCCCTTGGCACTATTTCAAAGAAGAGCAGAAGAGGTATCCTGGGTGTCTTGGCCAATATTTATCCCTCAATCAACATCACAACAAAAAGATTATCTGGTCATTGTCACATTGCTATGTATGGAAGTAGCAGTGCACAAATTGGCTGCCTTGTTTCCTAATTTACAACAGTGACTATACTTCAAAAGTACTTCATTGGCTGTAAAGCGTTTTGAGACATCCAGTGGTCATGAAAAGTGCTATATAAATGCAAGTCTTTCTATTTTTATTTCTCACATCCCAATGCCCCTTCATCCCACCCGCTCATCTGATTTACAAGCTGCACATGGTGTAAGCCTGCACCTCTTACTTTCTCACTCTTTCCCGCATCATAACCTTATCCTTGTGCCTTTCTTCTTTCAGATACCCAAGTCGTGCAAGCTGGCCAGGCAGTGGAGGACACTGCAGGTAATAGCATAGAGGCGGGATCTGTATGTGGTGAGATACCAGGGGTAAAAGTCCTGCAGTCAGAGAAGGTGGCAAGGATAGCTCAGTCGCCAGCTTGCTGGCGTGTGAGATCACATGCGTTCTGCTGCAAAGCACTTAGATGAGCACATTGATTAGGCTGCCTACAGAAGAAGATAGATGGGTATGCACAACAAAATGATTCTATAACTGTGATGCTGGGGACCTCTGGAAGAGGCGAAGATGGGTCATCCACTCGGCACTTCTGGCTTCAGCCTTGTCCATTGCACTAATACAAAAGCAAAATACTGCAGATGTTGGAAATCTGAAATAAAAATAGAAAATGCTAGAGACAGAGTTAAAGTTTGAAATTAGCTCTGTTTCTTTTTCCACAGATGCTGTCAGATCTGCTGGTTATTTCCAGCATTTTCTGATTTATTTTGCACTGAAGAGCTGGATTCTGCTATAATTGTTGATGGGAATGTTCCCGGAGTATCCTTCTCCCATGAAGTCTCATGGCATCAGGTCAAACATGAGCAATGAAAGTTCCTGCTGATTACCCCTTATTGCCCTCCCGTAACTGATGAATCAGTACTCCTTCACGATGAATGCCACTTGGAAGCGCTTGTTTAATTGTCCACCACCATTCATGACCGGATGTGGCAGGATTGCAGAGCTTTGGTCTTATCTATTGGTTGTGGGATTACTTAGCTCTGTCTATAGCATGTTGCTTCCATAGTTTAGCTTTTTTGTTAATTCATTCACAGGATAGGGCAATCGCTGGCAATGCCAGCATTTATTGCCCATCCCTAATTGCCCTTGAGAACACTGAATGGCTTGTTAGGCCATTTCAGAGGGCAGTTAAGAACATTGTTGTGAGTCTGGATTCACATATTGACCAGACTGGACAAGGACGCCAGATTTCCTTCTCTAAAGGACATTAGTGAAGCAGATGAGTTTGTGTGACAATCTAGTCATTTCATGGTCACCTATTCCAGATTTACTTAAGTAACTGGTGGGATTTGAGCGGATGTCTCTGGATCATTAGTCCACGCAGTATATTAGTAAGATAACCACCATGCTACCGTACCCATTGTCTTACCATATACGGATCCTGCCTCAATCTAGCATGTTGGTAGTCCTGTGTTGCAGCTTTACCAGGTTGGTGCCTAATTTTTAAGTATGCCTCTTGCTGCTCCTGGCATGTTCTCCTGCACTCCCTATTGAACCAGAGTTTGTTCCCTGGCTCGATGGTAATGGAACAGTGAGGGATATGCCAGGCCATAAGCTTACAGATTGTGGTGGAGTACAATTCTGCTGCTGCTGATGGCCCACAGCTCCTCATGGATGCCCATTTTTGAGCTGCTAGGTCTGTTCTGAATCTATCCCATTTGGCACAATGGTATTGTACACAGCATGATGAACAGTGTCCTCAGTATGAAGACAGAACATTGTCTCCACAAGGAATTTGCGGTGGTCACTCTTATCAATGCTGTCATGAACAGATGCATCTGCAACAGGTAGATTGATGAGCATGAGGTCAAGTAGGTTTTTCCCTCATGTTGGCTCTCTCACCACATGACACAAGCCCAGTCAGGACTTGGACAGCTTGGCCAGTAGTAGTGCTAATGAGCCTTGGCGATGGACATTGAAGTCCCCCACCCAGAGTACATTCTGTGCCCTTGCTGTCCTCAGTGCCTCTTCCAAGTGGTGTTCATCAATTGCAGGAGTGCAGTAGGTGATAATGAGCAGGAGGTTTCCTTGCCCATGTTTGACCAGATGCTGTGAGGGTACATGGGGTCTGGAGTGAATGTTGCATAATTGGGGAACTTGCAAGAATGCAGAACTGTGGAAACATCAGGAACCACCATGAGAAATATACCAGTGTATGCATAAATCTTTCTACGCCTGGTTAAAGTGGAAATTAATTGGGTCAGGGACCCAATTTAGATTGATATTTAGGGAGTAATTTTATGTTAACCCACTCAATGAGATACTCATAGGCTGGAATTTTATGCCCCCTCCAACGAGCGGGCTGTTGTGCGTGGGGGGAGCCTGTAAAATGGAGTGGGAGGCTCAGGGGGCCCTTCCCGGCCTGCCCACCCCAGGCCAATCAAGACTCTTAAGTGACCAGTTAATGGCCACTTAAAGGCCTCTGCCCACCACCACGGGGATTTTACCTTTGGCCGGTCCGGCAGCCCAGGCCTGAGGAAAGCCGCCTGACAAAGGCAGGCGGCTTTCTGATGGCCTGGGAGGGAGGGTGGGGGGGCAGCCCTCATGTTCAGGCACCCTGTGCCCGACGGAGGGCTGCCCCCGATAACTCAACCACCCACAACACCCATCCAGCACCCCCACCGTCCCCTAAATCGATCACCCTTGCCTCGCTGGGGCTCGTCCGATCACCCCTGGCAAGGCCCCAAAAACTTACCTTTACCTGGCGCCGTCCTTCCTCTTCTTCTCGAAGCTGAGTTGCATTCCCAGCAGTGGCCACCGCTCCCAGTGGAGCTGCTGGGACTAAGAGCTGCCGGCCCGCAGATTGGCCAGCAGCTCCATTAGGTGGGACTTCCACCTCCTTGAGGCAGGAAGACCTCAGACCGATTAAAGGCCTGGGGACCATAAAATGTGGTCCAGATCCCCAGGCCAGGTGGAGGCGGGTTCACCACCAACTTTTCAGTCAGTGGACGGATCCCATCCAATGAGGGTAAAATTCAGCCCATAGAAGTAGAACAGGTGCCTGTTTCACATTGGCCTGATATTACTCTCCAAAAGAAACTAAAATTGGGTAGTGTATAAAACTGGCAACTGATCTGATACTATCAGTTTCTGGCCAACCTGGTTAGAGTAAAAGGACCTCATATATCTTCTAACTATGATCCAAATATAGGCCCTTATCAGTTCATTTACACTTTGTGGCACAATAATTCCTTCTAGTTACTTCTTCCAACAATGTCACCAATGCATTTAGTTTACTCAGCTATTCAAAAATGAAAACCAATATAAAGGGATCCAATTGTTAATATTTTTTGTAGCTGTATATTTTTTTCTTTGAAGGAATCCTGGTGTGCTATTCCCTTAAATGTTTAAAACAATGTGCACTATGTGTGTGTGTGTGTGTGTGCGTGTTTATGTGTTTATTTTGTAAAATGATTGGGGAAATTGGGAGAAACTGAAGTCTCTTTGGGTGGATTGTGGAAGAAACCTTTTATATCATCATTACCAAGGCAAAAACCATCCTAAATATTGTCAAGGATGTAATGCTGCTCTAGTGCAGCCCTCTAAATGGATTATGCGCCCATTCAATTTCTCCATTAGTTGAATAATTGTAGAATGACACCATTTGTATGGTGCAAGAAATGTGAATTAAACACTGAATTAGTCAAATTGAACTTTCTGAATGACACTTTTAAGGGATTACACGAGAGGAATTGCATATTTCTTGAAAAGATGTTGATTTACATTCACAAAGCTTTTCTGCTTATGCTATTGTGTTGCAAATGTGGTGCTAAAGGAACTACAGCAGTAATTTTTTGGAAGTGTCTTCATTTTGTGTACAATTCATCCTGGTTTGACTTGTAATAAACTGCTAAACACTTCTAAGCCCTGATTTTGCAAGGTTGAAAAGCTGGGCCTTTGATTCATGGCAGATTCAATTTTCTCTGTGCATGTTGGTGAGTTAAATAAGGCTATGCTACAGGAAATCATGAGCATCATTAAGGTATATTGAGGCAAACAAAATCCCACGCTGAGTGCCATGAGTCTGGCTGAGGGTCTGTAACATACACCTTGCCCATATAAAATTGTTGCATGACTGCTCAAGGGGCCTAACTGCTTTTTTATTGCATGTTGATATCCATTATTTTGGCAGTCATCTTTCTATATTTGTGCGTTTGACTATCTTGCATATTTGTATTTTCATCTATCTGTTTGCATTTTATGGAAGCCTTCCTTGCAATGAGCAATTCTGGGGGCCAGTTGAAATGTGGCCCTGTTGGGACCATTGTGGCATTTTTCTGAGCGCAGAGTCATATAACTGAGGCCACATTTGACAGAACAGTAGCTGCCACCATTTGCCTGCCTTCAGGCACTTCCTAAATCCTAGGAGGGGTCGAATGAAAATGACAAATAAAAGTTCTATTGTGATTTTGATGAAGTCCTCACTGCCATCCCACAAGAAGAAAAGATCGTCCTTCTGGGGGACTTTAATGCCGGGGTTGTCTCTGACTCCAATGTCCAAAAAGGAACCATTGGGAAAAATGGGGTGGGAAACGTCAATGCTAATGGTGTCCTCCTGCTGACAAAGTGTGCTCAGCGTGGCCTCATTATAACAAACACTCTCTGGCCATTGAAGATACTATTTACTGCCACAACCTAGAACTGAGCCCCTCAGCTAGATGATGAGTAGGCTGTAAGAGATTTGGTTGTAAGGTGTCTTTTGTGGTACTGCCTGATGTTACTGCTCTTTCCAAAATGATCTGCCAGTCTGCCTGCATGAATATATGAATATTAGAGGTGCAATGCTATCATATTTTCTGTCAACTTGGGCAACCTGCTAATAGTGGACTCAAAGGATACACCTTCGACTGGAAAGCAAAGGCTGACAGTGACCCTTGTGTTCACGGAGTTGGTTTTGCCATCTGGAGCAGAATCTCAGATGCACTTCCAGAAATCTCCAATTGTATAAATTAAAGACTCATGACACTTCACCTACAGCTCAGCGTAATCAATATGCCACCGTCACAGTGTTTATGCCCCGACCCTTGACTCCGATGAAGATGCCAAAGAAAAGTTCTATTCTGACTTTGATGAAATCCTCACTGCCATCCCGCAAGAAGAAAAGATCATCCTTCTGGGGAACCTTAATGCCAGCATTGGCTGTGACTTCAATGTCTAGAGAGGAACTATTGGGAAAAATGGGGTGGGAAAAGCCAATGCAAATGGTGTCCTCCTGCTGACAAAGTGTGTTCAGCAATGCCTCATTATAGCAAACACCCTCTTCTGTCAGAAGGACAAATACAAAACCACATGGAGGCATCCTAGATCAAAACACTACCACCTCCTGGATTATGTCATTGTTTGAGTCAAAGATCTAAGTGATGTCTGTATCGCTCAATCCATGTGCGGAACTGATGCCTGCAGGACAGATCATTGACATGTTCAATTGATGATGAACATCCACCTACCACCAAAGCATCGCAAGACTCAAAGGTCCAAGAGGAAGAAGATTAATGTCTCAGCCCTAAAGCAGCCTGACTGAAGAGAGGAATTCCAAGTGCAGCTCACAACCAATCTGGAAAATCTTTACGTATCAAGCTCAATTTCAGAACAGTGGGAACAAATAAAGTCAGCTGTACCAGACTCCTGTATCCAGACCATTGGGTTCGAGCATCATCATCACCAGGACTGGTTTGATGAAAATGATGCTGAAATATGTGACCTCCTGGACAAAAACGAGCAGCCTTCATTGCCTGGCAGAACCACCCAAGGTCGCAAGTCAAGAGGGCAACATTCCAACAGCTCAAGGCTGACACCCAAAGACAAATCCAGAAGCTCAAGGACAAGTGGTGGAAAGAGAAAGCCCGAGAGATCCAACAATATGCCAACCATCATGACATGCAAAGCTTTATTGTAGCCACACGGGCCATCTATAGACCAAGGTCAAATGGACAAAATCTCCTTCGCTCACAGAATGGTGTCTCTCTCTTCTTAAGGTTGACAATGCTATCCATCAATGCAGGAAAGAACATTTTCAACAACTCCTCAACTGTGAATCCACAGTGGCAGCCGATACTTTCCAAATTATCCCTCAGTATACTGTGGTAGAATCCATGGATGAAGCACCATCGATGGAAATGCTGCAACAAGCATATAAAACAGATGAAAAGCAACAAAGCCTGCGGCCCCGATGATATTCCAGCTTGATATTCCAGCTGGGGTCTTCAAAACTGGTGGGTTTTTGCTCACATCAAGACTCCATGCACTCATCACATAAATTTGGGAGGAAAAAGAAACTTCCCCTCCGATTTCAGGAATGTGACAATTGTAACTATGTTCAAGAAGGGAGATAAATCACACTGGAAACTATCGAGGTATTTCTCTCTTGTCCATAACAAGGAAATTCCTTCATGCATTGTCCTGAATCACCTACTTCCTGTGGCTGATGAAATCCTCCCAGAGACACAATGTGGCGTTAGACCTTCCAGAGGAACATCCGACATGATCTTTGTTTTCAGATAAATCCAAGAAAAATGTCGAGAACAATATCAGGAACTCTTCATTGCATTCATCGACCTGCCCAAAGCACTTGACTCAGTAAATCGCAAGACTCTGTGGATTGTGCTCCAAAGATTTGGATGTCCAAGCAACTTCATCACAATCCTGCAATTTCTCCATAATGATATGACTGCAACTGTCTTGAGTGGGAGATCTGAAACAGACGCCTTCAAAATCCGGACCAGGGTCACACAAGGCTGTGTGATAGCCCCATACGATTCACAATCTACCTTACACTGACTATTCACCTCATCAAAAATCAAATGCCTTCTGGTGTGAGTTTTAAATACTGCTTAGATGGAAAACTCTTTAACCTCAGTCACCTCCATGCCAAAACTAAACTGACCACCATCGATATATATGATATACAGTTTGCGTAGACTGCAGTGTCGTAGCCCACTCTGCACCAGATTTGCAAGCCACTCTTGATCTCTTCAATTCTGCACACAAGAGACTCGACCTGTCCTTGAATGTTGGCAAAACAAAACTCATATATCAACCCACACTTAGTCAACCAAATATTCCAACTCCCATGGATGTTGAAGGAGATACTCTGGAATATATTGAGCACTTTCCATACCTTGGCAGCCACCTTTCTCAAAAGGCCACCATTGAGGAGGAGATCCAACACTGGATCAACTGCACCAGCTCAGCCTTCAACAAACTATGGCAATGAGTGTTTGACAACAAAGACCTCTGCAGGTCAACAAAAGTCCGAGTTTACAGAACAGCTGTTGTCACCACACTCCTATACTGCAGTGAATCCTGGATTGTGTATCAGTGACACATAAGAGCGCTAGAGAAAGTCCATCAGTAATACCTCCACCGCATCCTCTGGATTTAATGGGAGGACTTTTAGTTTAGTTTAGTTTAGAGATACAGCACTGAAACAGGCCCTTCGGCCCACCGAGTCTGTGCCGACCATCAACCACCCATTTAGACTAATCCTACACTAATTCCATATTCCTACCACATCCCCACCTGTCCCTATATTTCCCTACCACCTACCTATACTAGGGGCAATTGCTAACGGCCAATTTACCTATCAACCTGCAAGTCTTTGGCATGTGGGAGGAAACCGGAGCACCCGAAGGAAACCCACGCAGACACAGGGAGAACTTGCAAACTCCACACAGGCAGTACCCAGAATTGAACCCGGGTTGCTGGAGCTGTGAGGCTGCGGTGCTAACCACTGCGCCACTGCGCCGCCCAAACAAACGACTTTCAAACAAACTCCTACAAAATCAACTTCAATGGACTGGATGCTGTGCCCAGATGGCCAAAAACTGTCTCCCCCGCCAGGTTCTATTTTCTCAATTCTCAAATGGTCAGTGTTCCAGGGGAGGACAAAGAAAACGCTTCAAAGACACTCTGAAGCTCTCTTTGAAGCACAGACATTGATGACTGGGAGGAGCTTGCTATCAATCATTCATAATGGCAACAACTTGTCCATCAAGCTGCATCATGCTTTGAGTCCAAATGCCTTAATGATGAGGCAGAGCGGCGGAAGGGAAGGAAAGAAAAGGAAGAAAATCCTGCACTCCCGATCTCATGCCTCCTGGGACGTCCTGCCCCGTGTGCCCAAAGGTCTGTGGGTCAAGAATTGGCTTGTTCAGTCACATGAAAGCCCATGGCAGAAATTTGCGACTCTGAGTCACCCTCGAATCGAGGGACAGCCGCCACCATCGACAATAGGATATTGCAAAATCCATTAGCTTCTTTATTAACTCTTAGCTGAAGCTTGGTCCAGGAGGATAAAAATTCTGTGTCCATATTGTTAAGATATGGTTTGAGCTGGCACCATGGCCAGATCTTTCTACATCCTCTCACCTCCACTTGTGTTGATATACTTATGACTGATGATTCAACTGGGGTCCTTTGCTGAAACTCACTAATTGCAGTGCGTAAGGTGCTGGTGTTTGTGCTAATGTGTGAAGCAGGCAGCTTCATGTAACATGCGGTAAATTGCCGAAGTCATTGGCATCACTTCTTCTTGGCTTCTTATCCTAGAAATAGCCTAAAGAAAAGGAAAGTGGTAGGTTTACAATGAACTCTTCAGGTAATAACTTTCAACATATTTAAGATTGCGAAACTTTCAAATGTGTCACACAGCTGCTTAGCAAAAGTAGCTTCGACTTGGAAGATTAAGAAAGGGATCAATGTCTGAAGAGTCATAGCTAAGAAGGATTCTGTCATGTTGCACCATGTCTCCAAATTTGTTCTTGTAATGCTGCTTACAAACTCACAGAGCGAACGCAAAATCTTCAAGGTCAGATATCTGCTTCAGCATGTCTGGCCCTCTGCCTGTCCTTGTTTTCTCCTGGTGGTTATGAGCAGCCTTGGCCTGTAAGCAGAACATGTTACTGAAGATTTTAGCCAATCACTGAGCATCTTTCTGACAGCATTAAAATAAAAACCACCAGGAAATGCACATTTTAATGCAATTTTCTATAAATTCAATCATGACATAATGCACACAAACAAATCACCCTTGTGCATTCACTTAGTACTTGTCTTCTTTGCCTTTGCCTTTCTGAGAGCTCCAGTGAGCTGCTTCCCCAGAGGCTGCAGCATGGCTGGTGGAAGGCTGCTGACCTTCAGTTGAAGAGACTACAGATGGCCTTGGGAGGAGACCTTGAACAGCTCAGGACCAGAGATCCCGGCTTCAGACTACACCGTCTTGACCTGGGTGGCAGTAGTTTGGGCTGGCAGACAGGCAACAGCAAGAGTGCTGACAAAGTGGCAGGGGTAGGAGCAGGAATACTGTCATCCTGAGGGAGGACAGCAGGTTATTGCTGCATGAGCCACTGCCAATCTCCCGGGTGGCACCTCAGTAATCCCGCTGATCTGTTGGAAAACAGATTTATAGACTGCTGTGATACCCTGGAAGCTCTTTTGAACAGTCATATCCAGAGCCACAATAACAGCAGACTGAGCTTGCAAGGCAGCACTCAGACCTTTGATGGAAGCTGTTTGTACTGCAATGGAAGCTGTTAAATCTGGCCAGACGATGTATCGTGATGGGTTCCACAGGTGCGTTGATGGAGATAACCATTTGTGTCATCTTGGAAAAGCTGGGCTCCAGGCTCCATGGAAAGCTCTGTGCCAAGTTGGTGCTGAACTCCTCCATGCTCCCTGACGTTGTGCACAAGCTTTCTGGAAGGCTTTCTAGTACCCCAAGGATTTGGTTATGCACACTCATTTGCTTTCTTCTGTAGCCTGGCCACTGAAGTTCTCATCTGACTCCTCTGCACCAGAATTAGTGTGCGACATCACCCTCCAGCAAGCTGGCACCAGTGCTATCCTTTCATAGGAACATAGGAGCTGGAGTAGGCCATTCAGCCCATCAAGCCTGCTCCGCCATTCAATACGATCATGACCGATCATCCACTTCAATGCCTTTTTCCCACATTGTTCTCATATCCCCTTATGTCATTTGTATTTAGAAATCTCTCAATCTCTGCTTTAAACATATTCAGTGACTGAGCTTCCACAGCCCTTTGGGGTAGAGAATTCCAAAGATTCACAACCCTCTGAGTAAAGAAATTTCTCATCATCTCTGTCCTAAGTTGCTTCGCCCTTATTTTGAAATTGTGTCCCCTGGTTCTAGACTCCCCAACCAGGGTAAACATCTCACCTGCATCTACCCTGTCTATCCCTTTAAGTATTTTCTAAGTTTCAATGTGATTACCTGTCATTCTTTGGAACTCTAGAGAATACAGGCCCAGTTTCCCCAATCTCTCTTCATAGGATAGTCCTGCCATCTGGAGAACAAGTCTGGTGAACCTTCGTTGCACTCCCTCTATGGCAATAATATCCTTCCTAAGGTAAGGGGACCAAAACTGCTCACAGTACTCCAAGTGCGGTCTAACCAAGGTTCTATACAATTGAAGCAGGACTTCATTACTCCTGTACTCAAATCCTCTTGCGGTAAAGGCTAACATACCATTAGCCTTCCTAATTGCTTGCTGCACCTGCATGTTAGCTTTCAGTGACTTATTTACAAGGACATCCAGGTCCCTTTGCACATCTACACTTTCTAATCTCTTACCATTTAAGAAATAATCTGCACATCTATTCCTTCTACCAAAGTGGATAACCTCACATTTTTCCGCATTATATTCCATCGGCCACGTTCTTGCCCACTCACTAAGTCTATCCAAATCCCCTTTGAAGCCGATTTGCATCTTCCTCACAACACACATTCCCACCTAGTTTTGTATCATCCGTGAACTTGGAAATACTACATTTGGTCCCCACATCCAAATCATTGATATATATTGTGAACATCTGGAGCCCAAGCACTGATCCCTGTGGTACTCCACTAGTCAAAGCTTGCCAACGCGAGAATGACCCATTTATTCCTACTCTCTGTTTTCTGCCTGTTCACCAATCCTTAATCCATGCCAGTATATCACCTCCTATCCCATGTGCTTTAATTTTGCTAACTGACCTTTTCATAGGACAGTCCTGGGGGACTTTATCAAAGGCCTTTTGAAAATCCAAATATACCACATCCGCCAACTCCGCTTTATCAATTCTGTTAATAACATCCTCAAAAAACTCCAACAGGTTCATCAAACATGATTTCCCATTCATAAATCCATGTTGACTATGCCCAATCAGATCATTATTATCCAAGTGTCCATTTATCACATCCTTTAGAATAGATTCTAGCATTTTCCCAATGACTGATGTAAGGCTAACAGATCTGTAATTCCCTGCTTTCTCTCTCCCAGCCTTCTTAAATAGTGGGGTGACATTTGTGACCTTCCAATCTGCAGGAACCGTTCCAGAATCTATAGAATTTTGGAAGACAATCATCAATGCATCCTCTATCTCCATAGCTACTTCTTTCAACACTCTTGGATGTAGAATATCAGGTCCTGGGGATTATCAACCTTCAGCCCCATTAATTTCTCCAATACAACCTTCTTACTAATACTAATTTCCTTTAATTTCTCATTCCCTATAATCCCTTGGATCGCTAAATCTGGGAGATTTCTTGTATCTTCCTCAGTGAAGACAGACACAAAGTAATCATTTAGTTATTTAGTTTCTCTGCCATTTCTCTATTCCCCATTATAAATTCTCCTGACTCTGCCCATAATGGACCCAAGTTTGTCTTAACCAAATGTTTCCTTTTTACCTACCTGTAGAAGCTTTTACAGTCTGTTTTTATATTTTTTGCTAGCTTACATTCATATTCTGTTCTCCCTTTCTTTATCAGTGTTTTCGTCCTCCATTTTTGTATTCTATGATCCTCCCAATCCTCAGGTTTACTACTATTTCTGGCAACTTTATGGGCCTTTTCTTTTAATCTTATACACTCCTTAACTTCCTTTGTTATCCATGGTTGACTGGCTTTACTTTTGGGTTTTTTGTGCCTTGAAGAAATGTATAGTTGCTGTAAACTATGTAATATTTCTTTAAAGACTATCCATTGCCTATGTACTGTCATACCTTTTAATGTATTTTCCCAATCCACCTCAGCCAATTTGCTCCTTATACCTTCATAATTTCATTTGTTCAAATTTAACACCCTGGCTTCAGATTGAACTACTTCACTTTCAAACATAATGTAAAATTCTATCATATTATTGTCACTCATCCCTAAAGGTTCTTTTCCATCAAGATTATTAATTAACCCTTTCTCATTACATAATATTAGATCTAAAATAGCCTGTTCTCTAGTCAGTTCCTCAACATACTGCTCCAGAAAACCATCCCTAACACATTCCAGAAACTCATCCCCCACAGCATTAGTGCTCATTAGGTTTACCCAGTCTATATGCAGATTGAAGTCACCCATGATTACTGCATTACCCATGCTACATGCTTCTCTAATCTCCTGATTAATGCCATGCCCCACACTACCACTACTGTTTGGTGGCCTACAAACAACTCCTACCAATGTTTGCTGCCCCTTGCTGTTTCTTAGCTCCACCCAAACAGATTCTACATTTTGTTCTTCCAATCTGAGATCTTCCTTTACTAATGTACTGATCCCAACCCTTATTATCAGTGGAACACCACCTCCTTTTCCTTTTTGCCTGTCCTTCCTAAATGTCAAATATCCTTGAATATCTTGTTCCCAGTCTTGGTCACTCAGTAGCCATGTTTCTGTTATGGCAATTATATGACACCCATTTACCTCTATCTGGGCCTCTCTCCCTAGCTCCTGCATACTTGCACATGGCCTCTAACCGCGTACAGATCCTTCCTCTATCTTAACCTCTAAAACATGTGCCATGTCAGTCTCTGAGCTGGCTGCTGAGAGTGTAAGAGAGTGGTAATGTCCTTTCATTTTCACTGCCTTCTTCCTCTTCTTCCTCTGACTGGGATTGTTCCAGTTCTTGCGTATCTGAAATGAAAAGGGACAAGGATTAGGTTATGGTAAGGGGAGAGGAGAAAGTAAAACTGCATGCTTCCACCATGAGCTGCTTCTCAGCCAGAAGAGACTGTGGGATGAGGGAGAAGTGGGATGAGAGAAGGAAGATTCGATAGCAGATAACATCATCATTAATCGCTTTAGCTCTGTCGGTGGTCATGGCCTCACATGCCCCTTCTCATGAAGGCCAGTACCGTCTCCTCCTTGATGGTTACAACATGTAGGCGCACTTTCCCTCCTCCAGTTCTTTCCTGCTGCCTCCTGTTATGTGCCACTTTCTCCTGCAAGAAAGAAGGAAATGTGTCAGTGAGTGTCCTGCAATAAAATGTGGTGATGTGGTTGTCATGTTTGAATAGCAGTCAGTGTTTGTGAGCTGTGGGTTGTGGGTGTGAGGCCTGCAACAGTGCTAAGTGTGGGAGGATAAGGTAAAGAATATGAATTGAAGGATTTCATACTGATAATGAAGATTGTTGGTAGATGGGTGTGGGGGTGTAGTGAATTGAGCAATGAATGAGGCTAGTGGTGCAGTTGGTAGAATATGCCATTTGAAGATGAACTCACTCACCTTGACAACTTGCGTCAGATTGTTAAACTTCTTCCTGCACTGCCTACGTGTTCTTGGAGCAACACTGCTGACTTGTATCTTTGCTATTACTTCTTCCCATTGCCTCCTGAACATATAGCTGGAGGACCTCCAGGCCCCCTATGAATACAGGATGTTTCTCCTGCTTTACACCCAAGACCTCCAGTGCATTGTCTGAAAAGCTTGATGCTCGTCCTCTCACATATTCAGCTATTCTTCAAAGTATCACAGCCCAGGTTCATTTTTCAATAAACTCCCACCACTTCTTGCTGCCACTGTGCACCTTGTCTTTAAGAGGTGCAGGCTACCTTTAAGTAACACTGACCACTTGCAGTATCAGCCCCACTGCTGTCACACACAGCCAATGAACAGCACAGATAGTGCAAGCTGTACACAGAAATTATTTAAAAGAGCAGGCAGAATGAATTTAATGTACACCTTTTCGGAGGTTCATCCCATCTTTCTTCGCTACTGTCAGTCATTTTTGGCTAAGAAACTGGCAATGGACTTCTAATATGTGATAAGCAGCTGGAAGGAAGAGGATGGCTCGGTAACGTCTTTGAAGTCCGACGTACTAAGGATCAGCAAATCCTTTTATGCTAGGCTGTATGACATGAAGCCCACGGACAGCATGGCTTCCCAGTCCTTCCTGTCATCTATCACAGAGGTCTTAGATGACAGCATGTGTGAGGGAGAGACTGGACAAACCGCTAACTCTGAATGAGCTGACAAACGTCGTCAGGTCCTTGGAGATGAGCAAAACTCCCGGAAGCGACGGCTTACCGGTTGAGTTGTATTCGGCTCTGTGGGACTGGATCAGCCCAGACCTGCTGTAAGTATGAGGAAAGGCATCATCACCCTCATCTACAAGCAGAAATTAGCGACCCATCTCACTGCTTAATGTTGACTACAAGATTCTGTCCAAAGTCATCGCCAGTTGGATCAAGCCTGCTCTGGAGTTGGTGATTCACCCTGATCAGACCTGTACTGTACCCGGCAGGAAGATCTCTGATAGTCTTGCGCTACTCAGGGATACGATCGCCTATGTACGGGATTGGAGGATGGACACCTGCCTCATCAGCTTGGACCAGGAGAAGGTTTTTGACAGGATATCGTACACATACATGATGGACGTGCTGTCCAAAATGGAGTTTGGGGAGGGAATCCGCAATTGGATCCAACTGCTCTACACAAACGTCAGTAGCAGAGTCTCAATCAATGGGTGGGAATCAGAAAGTTTCCCGCTCCAATCTGGAGTCAGACGGGGCTGTCCTCTCTCCCCTGTCTTGTTCATTTGCTGTCTCAAACCTTTTGCTGAGTCCATTAGGAAGGATGTGGGCATAAGAGGGGTGACAATCCCAGGCAGCGAAGGCACTCAAGTCAAAGCCTCCCTGTACGTGGACAACTTCGCCGTCTTCTGCTAGGATCCACTGTCTGTTTGCAGACTGATGAGCATCTGCGACCAGTTCAAACTGGCCTCGGGAGCCAAATTTAACCACAGCAAGAGGGAGGCCATGTTCTTTGGGAACTGGGCAGACCGATCCTTTGCCCCTTCACTGTCAGGTCAGACTACCTGAAGGTGCTGGGGATATGGTTCAGAAGGGCCAGGCCGTGTGCCAAAACCTGGAAGGAGTGAGTAGCCACGGTACACTATAAACCCAGCATGTGGGAGCAGCGATCTCTCTCCATTGTGGGTAAGAACCTGGTCATCAGGTGCAAGGCGCTCACGTTTTTGCTGTATGTGGCGCAGGTCTGGCCCATACCCAACTCCTGCGCTGTGGCGGTCACCTGAGCCATTTTCTGCTTTATCTGGCCACCAATCCATCAGGCAGTGGTCTGCGTGGAATGTCCTCAAGGCTCTACGGGAAAAAGAGATGGTGGATCCTGTCAGTTGGTTCCCCGAGCAGACTGCCAAAGTCATTTGGCAGGATGCCTCATCACCAGAACTTTCAAACAAGTTCCAAGATGTAGCTTGGTTGGTGGTGACAAGGGGCTTTCCTGTCATATACTTCTTGCACGCCCGGAGACTCACCCCCTCCGCACGCTGCCCTCGAAGTGGCTGTGGTGGGGAAGAGACTGTTGCCAACCTCCATCTGGAATGCCTCTTTGCAAAGCAGGTGTGGAAAGAGATGCAGTGGTTTTTGTCGAGGTTCATCCCAAGCAGCTCTGTAACACAGAAGTCTGTGCTGTACGGGCTGTTCCCAGGGACACACATTGAGATAACCATCAACTGCTGCTGGAGGACCATCAATTTGGTGAAAGACACTCTTTGGTCTGCCCGAAACTTGCTGGTCTTCCAGCACAAAGAGTTGTGCACGATCGAGTGTTGTAGACTGGCACATTCCAAGGACAAGGACCACGTGCTGAGGGACGCACTAAAGCTTGGGGCAGCTGCTGCAAAGGCTCATTGGGGAAAGACCACTGTATAAGGTCCTCCCGCCATAGTGAACTGAGGGGCTGGACCCCTGGGAAACCCCTAGGGCTGTATACACCAAATATGGGTTTGCTGTAAAATGTACATGGCATCTAAAATAGAATGGAAGAGTTGTGAGGCAACTCACTCCTGTATTGAAGTAAACTGAATTCCTTTGCACTTTTTGGAATGTCAACTTGATGCTGTTTTGAACTATTTTGTAATGCATTTTTTAAAGATTTTTATGAATAGAGTATATTTTGGGGGAAATTTTTTTTAGAATAATATTGATCCAGCTCATAGTACAAAAATGCATTAATGGACAAAATAAAGTTCATTCAAGTACAAGTATTGTTACAAGTACTTCCATTTTTTTGTTAATTTTATTTTGGAGGTGTTGGGTTTTAAAACTGAAAAGGATTCCATAGTTGCTGGATCTTTGTGTTTTTTTTTTAAAAGACGTCATCAGAACGTCTTTTGGCCTGAGCTTGTAAACAAGATACTGAAAGAATGAAGGAGTGCTAAAAACAAGCCCTTACTGGAAGGCACCTGTCTTCAGATAATTACCCAGGAGGGTTTTTTTTTGACTTGGGGAAAGATGTTTATGAAAAAATGATAGGTTAAGATTTATAGAGGTCAGGATGCTTGAATCCTGAGATGTTTTTGGTTTTGCTTTAGACAGGCAGTTGATATATGGATAATGGTTTGAAAAGACAGTTGGAGAAAACTTGCCAAGGGAGCAAACCCCCAACTCAGCTTGTTCCATCTCTTTAAAAAAGCCTGCCAACTTTTCCATCTCTTTAAGAAGCGCTGAGAAGCAAGTGTAAGAAACAGCCTGAAATCCCTGTTGCTGCATTTTTCCTGGAAAGCCTGCCAAACTGATCTTCAACGTTGCCTGACAAGAACTGTTCTAGGAAGATCCCAGTGACAGCTGTCTATGCGTATTTGGGACACCAAACCAAAACAAAGACATCTGACATCTTTCCATATCTTCTCCTTTTTGTTCAAGAATTAGCAAGTATTTGACCAAAGTATTCTTGTTATCTTTTTTTTGGTAATAGAGCTCTAAAGATTAAATCTCTTTTTCTTCTCAGTTAACCGGTGTGTGTGTGTCTAAGTTAAAAAGGGAACTTTCATATTTCAATTTGTGTGTTAATGCTTTGCTTCATTACTGGTTATGTCTTGTTTTATAATCAAATGATAATTTTGTTGTTTATTAAAGAAACCAGGTTGGTGTATTTTATTCGGGGATAAAAATAGAGTCTATGATTGACCGTATCGGTAACTGGGAAAAATTTTAATATATGTTGTGACCTGTGGAGAAGTGGAACTGGAAAAACAGTGCACTCCTCCTGCCTCAGTCGTAACAGTATGCTCTAAACAACAGAATAATATACTGAGATTTCCTGGTCAAAACTGGTATTAATCTGGCTGTAGCTAGAACACAACATAATTTTTTAAAGTTCAGTTTAATAGCTAAGCACCAGTGGTCAATTATCCCTGGTTATTAAAATGTACACACTAGCATCT
Organism: Heterodontus francisci; assembly: GCF_036365525.1. Taxonomy (NCBI): domain Eukaryota; kingdom Metazoa; phylum Chordata; class Chondrichthyes; order Heterodontiformes; family Heterodontidae; genus Heterodontus; species Heterodontus francisci. The sequence continues at coordinate 71,662,322 of NC_090384.1, forward strand.
AGCTAATTCTTGCTACTATCAAACACAAAGATACATTGATTTATCTACATGAAGATGTATTGTCATACTGTAGAACAGCTGTATCCTTTCATGGGCAATAGAGTAGTTAGCATGGATTCATAGGATAAATATTCATTTTGTGAATCTTCTCCTTGAGCACCTGCAGGTAAATAAACATGTTCATCAATATATTGGAAATACAAAGGAAAATAAATGTTGGCAATTAAAAATGACAATTTTGTTAACTAGTCCATATTAACAAATAGTGTCACGATCTCAATCCTGATGAAACAATTGGAAGCTCCATTTTGCACACATTTTAATATCTTTTCTAGGACTACTATAGGCTCTAGATCTTATGTTTTTATGTATTCAGATGATTGTTTGTGCTCTGTTGTATAATTATATTGATAACGGTTGCTAAATATAGTACAAAATTGTGGAGAAAGTGGAGAAGCTTCCTTGGGCTGTCATTGCCCAGTGTTCAATGCCAGCTTTCTGTAGATACCCATCCTGTAGATGACTTGGGTGTTCAGAAACAACTCTTTGGGGAGTAAAATGAGACCTCAGTCAATGGCTTTCTGCACATATTTTGTCATTCAACAGTATCAAAGATCTGCGCATAGAAACCTAATTTGATTTATTTTTCTTACTGCAGCCTCATATTTGGGGGAAGATAGCTAGGGTTCTTTTTCCTCAAAATTACTGTTAGCGATAAAAACATACAAATATTCATTTGTATGACATTTCTCTATTATTTTAATGGAAGTGTTAAACCTATCATTTTAAATGATATAACATTTTTATTGAAATAAGGGATAGTGAAATGTCATACAAGTGAGTTTACGATTTGTTTGTTAATATCAGTAACTGGGCTTATATTTCAATATATTATTTCCCCTGTGGAGCACAAGATGACATCAGAAAATTGTTTGCAAAAATTTAACTTTTATGAACTCTTCAAATTTAAAATATCTTCCTGTGTACAATGCTTCATGTTTCCTATGTATTTCAACCAACATTAATAGCCTAATTAACATCCTGGAATGACAGAGGACAGATAATTACTTTGTTTGAATATTTCATGGCAACTAATCCTCATCTTTGCCATCATGGTTTAATTGATACCCTATGTCTACAATTTTCTCCAGTCCTCCATTCAAACATTTACCATCTGCTCTCCCGATTCTGGACTACTGAACTTTCTAGTACTCCATCTGTGTCTTCAGCACTGTATACCTGCATTCAGGAACTCTCCCTAAACCTTTTCACATTGCTACCTCCCTCCTTTCCTTCAAAAGCTTCCGCGCACTTATCTCTTTGATTGTGCTTTTGCTCCTTCCCTTGACATATCTAATGCCTCCTTCTGTACCCACTGCTTCAGCTTCAAAAGGGCTTAGCATTTTATTTCTCCATGAAGGCATAATTTAAAGGTGAATGGCTGTTGATGTAGAAAAATGTTTAACACTCACTTGGAATTTGCTACAGACAAAATCATATAAACAAATTTGTGTTGGAAACTAAATCTCACTGAAATGTCCAAATAATAGAAATTGTGTTAGAGCTTCCACTGATGGTTCAGTGAGTAAATGCACTATTTGGTGTAATACTGATGAATACAGATCAGGAAGGCCTCAAGGTTGTTTTCTAGCCTGTGCTGAGCTACTTAGTTGTGGTTGCGGTGGCAGTGGGGTGTTGCAACTGATCCCAGTGTCTGTGCGTTTGGGAGAGGAAAAATAAGCTTGATTGCTATCTAGTGACACCTGCTAGAAAGTATACAGAGGGTCATGATAGGATTGGGGGTCAGCTGTAATATTCCCCAATTATCAAATAGTTTACATAGATTCACACATGAAGAGCAACCAATTGGGTGATGTATTAGAAGGTTGCCAGTCTGTGGAAAGCATACCTCAGCCTACATCACTGTCATCAGCAGAGTAGGGGAAGAAAAGTGAAAACAAAATTACAAATTGTCTGGAGCTTTCCCAGAACATATTGGGCATCCCTATGTTCAGCATGCCTCACTTTTAATAGATAATACATATACAAATTGTAAAGTGTAAAGTAAACCAGCAATACTGAATTAACCTCTAACATTCACAATGGAAATAAATTATCCTCTGCTTTGTAATGGTGATGAAATCAAATCAATGCCACAAGACCATGTGCCGTATCTATATATATTATGGATGAAAATCATTTCAGTAGCTGTTTTTCATCATCATTGGCTCAAACCTGATCTTAAAATCCATATTTGTAATTGCTGGTGGCAAACTTTATGATTTTCAACTAACCTTTCCTAACTGAACAAAACAAGATTGCAGTTAAACCCAAGGCAACTTAACATTTAACATTGCAAACTCATAAACATTTCAAAGAGGTAGTTTCTTCAATTAGTATAAATTAATTGAATTAAACCAAATCTACACCGCACTTAAAGGACATTTTTATGACTAAGGGCCTATTGTAGTTCCTGGTGTCAAATGTACTATGGATCTATTTTCTTCAATAGCGGCTTGATTTAAAGTTGTGGTGCCTGACGGCTGCTTTGAATATTTTTAGTATGACATTAAGCCATCTTATTTACCACGTACTAAATTTGAAAAATAAAATTGTATTTTTCAGCTGGCTTAGTGAAAACTGCACCGAGTCAATCCTGCACATAAGTGGAACTTGCTATTTGGAGTTGGATAGCATTGGAGGTAGCAACTTACTGCATGACGAATAGTGTAACAGTAATATAATAATATAATTTAATACTGTGTGCATGTCTAAGTGTAGAAAAAGTTCAGGATTTTTCATTCTTGGCCAAATACACAATGAAAGCCCAGCCGTTGGCTTTGCACCATAATCCTTTAGCTTACCTCCCTGCTTGCGCAGCTTGAACCTGACAGTGCAAACATGCAACCCTTATGTCCAATTTGACTCTGAGCGAACCCTACATCCTATCCACCATCCAAAACTGCCTATTTCTATCACCATTATATTGTCCACTTCAGTCCCTACCACTGCTCAAACTTTCAATTATGTTTTCATTACCTCCAAGCTTTATGACTTCAATGTTCTCTTTGTTGGCTTCCAAAGCACCATCCTTCACAATTTTAAACTCAATTACTACTCCACGGTTACCATCCTATTCCAAAACAAATTCTACTCAACCATAATGCCTCATTCTCTGTGATTTTCTTCCCAAACCAATCCAACTCACTACATCTCTCCTTATCTTCAAAAGTATTCTTAAAATCAGCATGCTAGGCCATACATTCCTCTCTAATTCCTGCTTGGTGTCCATTCCCCCTTACTCTCAATGTACCCTTGTATCTGTGAAATGCTTTGGGATAGTTCGCTGTACTAAAAGCATATAAGGGCAAGTTGTTTCCATTCAGATAGTCTGTAAACGTTTTCAAGTGTTGAATGAATGGCATTTGCATATAATTAATTAAAAGTGGAGGGTTTTTTCAGGTGTTTGGACATCTGAGTGACCATTCCTTTACTATTGAGCCCTTCACCAGACAGCCTAAAGGACCAAAGCATTGGCCGGAATTTTACAGTGGGCGGACGGGAGCCGGACTCCGACGTAAATGTCGGTGACGAACCCGTTTACTGCCTAGCCCGGGGATCCATCCCGTATTTTATGGGTCCCCGGGCTTTAATAGGCCCAAGGCGGAACTTCCACCCACTTGAGGGAGGAGGTCCCGCCTCAGTGAGCTGCCGGCCAATCAGTGGGCTGGCAGCTCTTAGTCTCAGCAGCGCCACCGGGAGCGGTGGCCACTGCTGGAACTGCAGCCCAAGTTGCACCATGGACCCGAGAGAGTGGGTAAGTTTGGATTGCCTCACCAGGGGGATCGGTCGTGCCTGGGTGAGGCTAGGGTAGTCATTTGGGGGAAGGGGGGGCGTCTTGGATCCCGGGAGTGGGCTGGGAGGCGGGACGGCCCTCAATCGGGCACCCTGTGCCCGACTGCCATGCCTCCCCCCCACCCCCCCCAGGGCGCGGGGGCGGGAGGGCGGTACAGGCCGGCAGCTATCGCTGTGCAGCCTTTCACGTCTCCAGCACACCCACTTGCCACGGGTAAAATACCCGTGGAGACAGGCGAGGGCCCTTAAAGTGGCCGTTAAGTGGCCACTTAAGGGTCTTGATTGGCCTTGGGTGGGCCATTTCTCACCCTCCACCCCCCTGCTGGACCTTCGTAAACTTGTTTGGAGACAGAATCAGGGCGGGTAGGCCTCCTGGAACCTGCCGCTCAATTTTACGCCGCCCCCACACCACCATCCGACCCATTGGGGCACCATAAAATTCCGGCCAATGTGTTGGTTTTTCCACACATAAAACTGTAAAGATGCAATTTTTTAATGTAATCTTTTTACTTCTAGTTTTATTGCTTTTTATCAAATGATGTAAGTTTGGCGCAATGGAAGGTATCTGATCTAAACCAGCATGTTTCTGCTATTGGTTGTAGCATCTTATTGCTGTACCGTTTCTCAAAATACTGCAGCTTTTATCGCAGTTTAACTCAAACAAATGTAACTCATCAAGATTGTACATTTAATAAAGCTATTTCCTTCTCTAAGAGCAAAATACTGCGGATGCTGGAACTCTGAAATGAGAACAGAAAGTGCTGGAAATACTCAGGAGGTCTGGCAGCATCTGTGTACAGAGAAACGGAGTTACTCTGTTTCTCTCGACACAGATGCTGCAAGACCTGCTGAGTATTTCCAGCACTTTCTATTCCTATTTTCTTCTCTGTTGCTTGTCGCTTCCATGGGCTCCATCTTTATAACCTGGGTGCCACAGATGTGGTAACCCTTCTCCCCCAAATCATAGAAAGAATTATAGAATCATAGAAAGTTTACAGCACAGAAAGAGGCCACTTGGCCCATTGTGTCTGCACCGGCCAAAAAACGAGCCACCCAGTCTAATCTCAACTTCTAGCATTTGGTCCATAGCCAAGCAGGTTACTGCACTTGAGATGCATATCTAGACACCTTTTAAATGAGTTGAGGGTTTCTGCCTCTACTATCCTTTCAGACAGTGAGTTGCAGACCCCGACCACCCTCTGGTAATTTCAATCAGATCTCCCCTCAGCCTTCTCTGTTCCAAGGAAAAGAACCCCAGCCTATCCAATCTTTCCTCATAGCTGCATTTTTCCAGCCCCAGCAACATGCTTGTAATTTTGATACAGTGCCACAGAACAGACTTGTGAGCAAACATGGGAATAAGAGCTCATGGAATAAAAAGGATGGTAGCAACATGGATATGGAACTGGCTGAGTGACAGGAAACAGAGAGTGGTGGTTAATGGATGTTTTTCGGGCTAGAGGAAGGTTTGTCGTGGAGTTCCCCAGGGGTCAGTGTTGGGACCCTTGCTTTTCCTGATATATATTAATGACCTAGACCTTGGTGTACAGGGCACAATTTTGAAGTTTGCAGATGATACAAAACTTGGAAGCATTGAGAATTGTGAGGAGGATGGTGTGGAACTCCAAAAGGACATAGGCAAGTTGGTGGAATGGGCAGATAGGTGGCAGATGAAGTTCAATGCAGAGAAATGCAAAAGTGATTCATTTTGGTAGGAAGAACATGGAGAGACAATATAAAATAAAGGATACAATTCTAAAGGGGTGCAGGAGCAGAGGGACCTGGGTGTATATGTCCATAAATCATCGAAGGTGGCAGGACAGGTTGAGAGAGTGGTTAATAAAGCATACAGTATCCTGGGCTTCATTAATAGGGGCATAGAGTACAAGAGCAAGAAAGTTATGTTGAACTTCTATAAGACACTAGTTTGGCCTCAGCTGGAATATTGCGTCCAGTTCTGGGCTCCGCACTTCAGGAAAGACGTGAGGGTGTTGGAGAGAGTACTGAAAAGATTCACGAGAATGGTTCCAGGGATGAGGAACTTCAGTTATGAAGATAGATTGGAGAAGTTAGGGCTGTTTTCCTTGGAGAAGAGAAGGCTGAGAGGAGATTTGATGGAGGTATTCAAAATCATGGGGGGTCTGGACAGAGTAGATAGAAAGAAACTGTTCCCACTCGCGAAAGGATCGAGGGCACAGATTTATAGTATTTGGTAAGAGAAGCAAAAGTGACATGAGGAAAAATCTTTTCACGCAGTGCGTGGTTCAGGTCTGGAATGCACTGCCTGAGAGTGTGGTGGAGGCAGGTTCAACTGAAGCATTCAAAAGGAAATTAGACTGTTCTATGAAAAGGAAGAATGTGCAGGGTTACAGGGAGAAGGTGGGGGATTGGAACTGAATAAATAGCTCTTTCGGAGAGCTGGTGCAGACATGATGGGCCGAATGGCTTCCTTCTGCACTGCAACAATTCTGTGATTCTGAGATTCTGTGAATTCCTTTGTACGCTCTCTAGTGCAATTACATCCTTTCTGTAATGAGGTGACCAGAACTGCATACAGTACTCAAGTTGTGGCCTAACCAATGATCTATACAGTTCCAGTATAACCTCCTTGCTCTTATATTCTATACCTTGGCTAATAAAGGAAAGGATTCCATATGCCTTCTTAACCTACCTGTCTTATCTACCTGTCCTGCTACCTTTAGGGATCTGTGGACATTCACAGAATCACAGAATAATACAGTGCAGAAGAGGCCCTTCGGCCCATCAAGTCTGCACCGATGCATTAAAACACCTGACCTGTCTACCTAATCCCATTTGCCAGCACTTGGCCCATAGCCTTGAATGTTATGACGTGCCAAATGCTCATCCAGGTACTTTTTAAAGGATGTGAGGCAACCTGCATCTACCACCCTCCCAGGCATGGCATTCCAGACTGTCACCACCCTCTGGGTAAAAAAGGTCTTCCTCAAGTCCCCCTTAAACCTCCCGCCCCTCACCTTAAACTTGTGACCCCTCGTAACTGACCCTTCAACTAAGGGGAACAGCTGCTACCTATCCACCCTGTCCATGCCCCTCATCATTTTGTACACCTCGATCAGGTCACCCCTCACTCCAAGGTCCCTCACTACCTCTACATCTCTCAGTATTCTCCCATTAATTGTCTATTCCTTTTCCTTGTTTGACCTCCCAAATACAACACTGCACACTTCTCCAGGTTGAATTCCGTTTGCCACTTTTCTGCCCACCTGACCAGTCCATCTCTTCCTGCAGCCTACAGCTATCCTCCTTGCTATCTACCACATGACTAATCTTTGTGTCGTCTACAAACTGCTTGATCATGCCCCCTACATTTATGTCCAAATCATTAATATATACCACATAAAACAGGGGACCCAGTACTGAGCCCTGCGGAATGCCACTGGAAACAGCCCTTCAGTTGCAAAAACACATGTCAACAATTATCCTTTGTTTCCTGCCACTGAGCTAATTTTGTATCCACCTTGCTACATTTCCCTGAATCCCATGGGTTTTTTTTTTAACCAGTCTGCCATGTGGAACCTTGTCAAAAGCCTTGCTAAAATCCATGTAGACCACATCAACTGCACTACCTTCATCAATCTTCCTGGTTACCTCTTCAAAAAATTCGATCAAGTTGGTCAGACAAGATCTTCTCTTAACAAATCCATGCTGACTATCCTTCATTAATCTGTGCCCTTCTAAGCGACTGTTTATCCTGTCTCTCAGAATAGATTCCAATAATTTGCCCACTACTGAGGTTAGACTGGCTGTAATTATTCGGTCCATCCCTCGCTCCCTTTTTAAACAGAGGCACAACGTTTGCACTCGTCCAGTCCTCTGGCACCACACCTGTATCCAGTGAGGACAGGAAAATGATAGTCAGACCATCCACTATTTCCGTTCTTGCTTCTTTTAACAGCCTAGGATACATTTATACATTTCATCCAGCCCTGGTGATTTATGAACTTTCAAGGTTGCTAATTCCATTAATACTTCCTCTCTCCCTATGTTTATTACATTTAAATACTTCGCACACCCTTTTCCTTAACTACAATATCTGCATTGTCCCCATCTTTTATGAAGACAAAATATCCAGGAGTCCATTTTTACTTTCGGCAGCCGACCAGGAGAGTAAACCGACTGCCTGAAGGTTCCAGCAGTGAGGAGGCCGGAGACATTTTGAGGCCTGGACCACATTTAAGTGGCACCAGTGTGCTGCTCACCACCCCCTTCCCGCAAATAGGCATTCCGATGCAGCCCACTGGAATTCAGGGCTGACTAATATTGTACGGCTCAGAGACCTCCTGAGGGTCTGAGGGAGGGGTGTGGGGAGTCGGGATGACACGATCTTGGAGTCAGTGGCCCAGGTTATTTTTGTTGGGACTGGAGGAGCATTCCTGCATCCTCTCACCTATCTCTATCTTAAAATGGCAATCTGGTTCTATGTAGATTATCGGATCCTTCTTTGCACATTAAGGAGGCTTACTGCCTAGAACAGTCAGGTACTTCAGTCACCGGGTAAAAGGCCCTGTATAAGTATCTGTGGGCATAGCATTAGCATTAATGAGGTGCTAAGTCTACCAACCCTAGTTGAAAGGCGTTACCACACCTTAAAGCCTTGTCCAGCAATCTAAAATTAACCTCTGTCAAGTTAGATCACATAAGGTTAGTAGTTGTTTTCTTTAATGCGTGGCATATTTATTGCATGGAAGTTTTTTGTTGTCAATTTTAATGATGAACTAAAGTGTTCAGTTCAAACTAAAAAACTATATGAGCAAAAATAGAGAAAAGCTAATTTTGCAAATGAGCTCATTAATGTAATCTGTTATGACCAGGTGAGAAAGGTGTTTAGGGGTCTGTTACTATCTTCACCTGGTCTTATTGTAGCAGGGTTTAATTTTTAAACACACTATATTTTGAACTCCCCTTTGTGTGAATCCTTGTTCACAGTTTCCAATTATAAGGCAAAGAAATGAGCACAAACAGGCTTTCTTTGGTTTAAAGAGGAAAGATTAAATTTAATGAATCTTAAACTTAAATTCTAATCTGGTTAACGCGTACGGATATACAATGCGCCCATGCTAGCATGCAAACATGATACACACTTGCAAATAGGGATAGAAAAAAGCAGAAGAAAAGATAAGTAGAACAGTTTGAGGCAATATCTTGTTACTGTTTCTCGAGCTTGCTGTAATCCTTGATTGATGATATGGTCTTACATTTCGTTGGGGCCCAGTATTCTTCATAAACCTTGTTCACGTAGAAGATTTTTCTCTCTCTGAGTTTATGTGTCTTCACAAGATTCAATTCCATGGGGAAGAGATGGAGGCAGGCAGACAGGAGAGGAGGTCATTCTTGCTTCGACTTCCAGGAGAGATCTTCACTCCATGATCACACGGCTTTGTCTGAGTTCAAAACCGTTGTTGGAAGTTCAAATTCTCAGCAACAGTCATTACAGTCATGTGACTAAAACTGGTCTGACCACTTCTTCTGTGTATTGGGGAAGCAACGACTGGGTCCCCATTGTTCCAACACTGCTAGTACTATACAAATATCCTTCCAGTCAGGAGCTTGCAATTTTAAGTTTTAATGTTCATGTGGTGAAATAATGTGTGTCTAAGTCTTGGCAGGTGGGGGGTTTGCCTGACAGTAATACTTGTGGTTTTACATCGATGGCATGTTTTGGATGAAAATGATTAATTCAATTGAAATGGCAGTTGCATTAATAATGTGGAGGAGCTAATTGGAATATTAATCCTTGAGACCTTTCTTCTACATGTAGATGTTGGCACCACCCTTTTAATAAATGGGACATTATAATTCATCACTCAGCTGTCCTTGGAGTTGAAGGATATATTACTGTGATTTACTACCACTGAATGTGTTTTGTTAGAGGATGAATGCACACTTTTCAGCATTCTAAGGTATATTTTTCATTTAGTGAATTTCAAATATGTAGACTTAATGCACTCGTATTAGGTTTCTCAGTGTGTTATTTTAAAGCATGTATTTAACTGTATATTTTGAATGGGCTAATGCTTGCCTAAAATAGGGTACAGGGGAATGCAGTATAAGTGTGGTAAGCATTCATACTTAAATTTTGCCATAGCAGATATACCCTTTTATTTTTTGATTGCCAGCCTTGCTGCGTCTTGAAAACATCACAATCTCCCGCAGTCTGGGTGTAAAGGAAGTTGGATATGATATGCACTGATGGAAACTAACATTTTGGACATAAAGTGCTTGTAATCACTGTCCTATTCCATACTACACTTCAGAATATTTGGTCCCTCACAAATATGATCCTTGCCATACATGATCTCATCATAACTGAATCTATTCATATCATGGCACCAATTGCAACCTGACATCAGCTACAAAATAATGAGCATACTATGCTTCAATAGATCATTTTGATTGATTTAAACAAAATAACTTCTAAATAATTTCCTGCATTCTAATCTTCTGAATCAGGCAAAGCCTGGCCTAGTGATATTCTATTTGAAAACCTGACTATCAGTGTGTGTTTCTGTCCTTTATTTATAATGAGAGGGGAGGAATGTTGTCTGCTGAGCACCTGGGACAAGAGACTGCTCGGCACGATGGGCATAAGTTGTTTATCAATTACGGAAAAGAGCTAATGAATTGCTATTGGATTTGATATCTAATGCCTAGCTCATTAGCATTTGAGACGAATTGAATTGCTCTTTGAATGAGCCGGCACAGGCTCAATGGGCTGAACTGCCTCTTTCTGTGCTGTACCATTCCACAATTCTATGATTTTAACAACCTTTTAGCTCAAGCCTGGTTTAATCACACTTTGCTTTATAAAGCCAACGTATAAATATAACTCTTTTCCAAATTCTTTCTGTGGAAAAATGGTCAAAAATGTCCTGAAATGTGGAAGTCATGTTGCTGCGAATGTGTTTTTAAACAGACCACTGTTCGAAGGAAAGGAAAATCATGAGGTTTGTAGACAACTTAGAGAGGCATTGTTAATGGTGGATATATTTGAACAAGAGTTTAGTTATTGAAAAATAGATTGGTTCGAAAAATTGCAGTAAGTGCATTCAGGACTCTTTTCACAGCTAATATGTTACTGCTCCAACAAAGAAGGAAGCACGACTTATCTTTTAAAAAATTCTTTCATGGACTGTGATCATCGCTGGCAAGGCCAGCAATTGTTGCCCATTCCTAATTGCCCTTGAGAAGGTCATGGTGAGATGCCTTCTTGAAACACTGCAGTCCATCTGTTGTAGGTGCACTCACAGTGCTGTTAGGAATGGAGTTCCAGGTTTTTGACCCAGCCACATTGAAGGAATGGCGATACAGATCTAAGTCAGGATGGTGCGTCTGCTGCCCTTGTCATTCTAGGAGGTAGAGGTTGCAGGTTTGGAAGGTGCTGTCAAAGGAAGCTTGGTGAGTTGCTGCAGTACGTCTTGCATATGATACACACTGCAGCTACTGCAGCTGATGGTGGAGGGAGTGAATGATTAAGGTGGTGGGCGGGGTGCCGATCAAGTGGGTTGCTTTTTCTTGGATGGTGTCAAGCTTCTTGAGTGTTGTTGGAGCTGCATTACACTCCAGACAAGTGAAAACTATTGCATTACACTCCTGACTTGTGCCTTGTAGATGGTAGACAGGCTTTGGAGAGTCAGGAGGTGAATTACTCGCTGCAGAATTCCCAGCCTCTGACCTGCTTTATGTGGCTGGTCCAGTTAAATTACTGGTCAATGCTAAACCCCCAGGATATTGATGGTGGGGGATTCAGTGATGGTAATGCTGCCGAATGTCAAGGGGAAATGGTTAGATTCTCTTTTGTTGGAGATGGTCATTGCCTGGCACTTGTGTGGCACAAATGATATCTGTCACTTATCAGTTCAAGCTTTTTTTTAATTCATTCATGGGAGGTGGGCATCACTGGCCAGGCCAGCATTTATTGTCCATCCCTAATTGCCCTTGAGAAGGTGGTGGTGAGCTGCCTTCTTGAACCGCTGCAGTCCATTTGGGGTAGGTATATCCACAGTGCTGTTAGGAAGGGAGTTCCAGGATTTTGACCCAGCGACAGTGAAGGAACGGCGATATAGTTCCAAGTCAGGATGGTGTGTGACTTGGAGGGGAACTTGCAGGTAGTGGTGTTCCCATGTATTTACTGCCCTTGTCCTTCTAGTTGCTAGAGGTCGCGGGCTTGAAAGGTGCTGTCTAAGGAGCCTTTGTTGATGATCGAGAGTAAACTGATGGGGGGGTAATTGACCGGATTGAATTTGTCCTGCTTTATGTGGACCTGATTGTGGGTTGTGACGCTTGAATGCAGTCCAGGTCCTGTGACATTTGGGCATGGACCGCTTCAGTATCTGAGGAGTCGTGAGGGGTACTGAACATTGTGCAATCATTAGCGAACATCCCCACTTCTGACCTTATGTTGGAGGGAAGGTCATTGACGAAGCAGCAGAAGATGGTTGGGCCTAAGACCCTAATCTGAGGAACTCCTGCAGCAATGTCCTGGGGTTTAGATGTTTGGTCTCCAACAACCGCAACCATCTTCCTTTGTACAAGATATTACTCCAACCAGTGGAGAGTTTCCCCCCGATTCCCATTAACTTCAATTTTGCTCAGGCTCCTTGATGCCACACTTGATCAAATGCCATCTTGACATCAAGAGCAGTCACTCACGCCTCACTGCTTGAATTCAGCTCTTTTTTCCATGTTTGGACCAAAGCTGTAATGAATGGCCCTGGCAGAACCCAAACTGAGCATCAGTGAGCATGTTATTGCTGTGTAAATGCCACTTGATAGCACAGCGATGACACCTTCCACCACTTTGCTGATGATCGAGAGTAAACCGATGGGGTGGGGGGGGGGGGGGTGTAATTGACCGGATTGAATTTGTCCTGCTTTATGTGGACCTGATTGTGGGTTGTGAAGTGGAGCAAATAGGATACCTAAAATAGGGGAACATTTCGGAAGAAGTGACCCCAATATACTTAAGTTCAGTGTAAGATTAGAAAATAATTAAGAAATTTGAGGACAAACTAACTTGATGATGAAGAAAGCAAATTATAATAAACTGAAGAGCGACTTTCCCCTGATTAAATGAAATGAAAAAGTGTCAATAAGAGCTATGTATCACTAGGAGATGGAAATGGTGAAAACTAATTATATTTCTTTAAGGAACAAAGTCAGTGTATTAAAGGTTGGATGTCCATAGATTAATAAAGAGATTAGATCAAATTTAAAAGTTATAAACAAAACATTTAGCACTTATAGGACAGTTTATTAAAAATGCACGATTATGAAAGAAGGAGGACGACAAAAGAGGCATTGGAAAAACTATAGGGAGTTTGTGGAAAAAGTTAGCAAAAACATAAAGAACAATAAACATGCTTCTTATGGGCAAATTAATAATAAGAATTTAGCCAGAGTAAGAGTAGGGAAGAGATGAAGGAGATAAGCTTATAGTGGAAATTAAAGGGATGTTGTGGATGCTAAATAAGGACTTGCCAAAGTTGTGTGTAGAACAGTTAGTGGAGGTTATCCTTCAAAGAGAACTGGTACTAAAGAAGCTACTCACGCATAAGGTAGACAAATCACAGGAACCTGATACAAAAACAAGAAATGCTGGAATCACTCAGCAGGTCTGGCAGCATCTGTGGAAAGAGAAGCAGAGTTAACGTTTCGGGTCAGTGACCCTTCTTCGGAACTGACAAATATTAGAAAAGTCACAGATTATAAACAAGTGAGGTGGGGGTGGGGCAAGAGATAACAAAGGAAAAGGTGCAGATTGGACAGGCCACATAGCTGACCAAAAGGTCACGGAGCAAAGGCAAACAATATATTAATGGTGTGTTGAAAGACAGGAACCTGATAGTTTACATCTGAGAACCCTAGTGGAAAATGGGGAAGAAAAAAATAGAGGCACTGATGATTGTGCTAGAGGACTGAAGGGTGACAATTATGAAAAACTTTCTTCAAAAGGACACATGGATAAGGCAAGAAATATTTAGGTCAGTTAATCTTGGTTCAGTTGTTGGTAAATTGCTAAAGTGTATCATAAAGGATGGCATTATTATGTACCTGGAAAAAGCATGAGTTAATGAGGACCAGATAGCATGGGTTTCTATAAAGCAGGGCATGCTCTCATATTCATAACATTTTATTGAGGAAAAGAAAAACACAACAGTATGCTGTTTGACCTCTTATTTCACTATATTGAAAACCAAAGGGTCAACCAAAAATAGGCTTAATTAAAATGCAGCATACAGTTTTAAAATGATATCTACCTTAATATCCACTTAAATCGCACTACATTACATTAAAATTATAATAGGAGTTATTAATACATATCTAATAAACCCCATTAAATGACTAATTAAATATCACAGTTACATAGCAAATTAATGAAAACATTCACCACTAAATGCACAATGTGTGTCATCTCCACTGTGGTTCTTAGCTCCAGGAAGGTGCCAGATGGTATTTTATTGCAACTTTGCAGTGGATTCAGGCTATGACACATAAACTATCCAATGGCAGTATGAGTGAATGTGTTACAATTCATTGATGTTCATGTATTGGAAAGCCCATCAGTAACACTTCTGGAAGAAGTAAATTATTCAAATTTTTCAAACAGTTTAATATGTGGAGAAAATGGTGATAAGTAGCTTCTTTGAATGGACTGGATAGTGCTGGCATGTGGCTCAACCAAGTCCTATTGCTAGATTTGGGTCTAGAAGGTCTAGGGTTCAAATCCTGGCAAGGTTCATTTCACCTTTCAATCTGTTAGATGGATAAAATCTTAAATTTGATAGTGTGTAGATTGGTTATTCTGGGATTTGATATTTTTAACACACTGGAAATGGCTAGATGATGCTGCATTAACATCTCACACTGAAGAGTGTCTGCAGAGTCTCATCGACAGGTTTGCGGCTGCCTGCAACGAATTTGGCCTAACCATCAGCCTCAAGAAAACGAACATCATGGGACAGGACGTCAGAAATGCTCCATCCATCAATATCGGCGACCACGCTCTGGAAGTGGTTCAAGAGTTCACCTACCTAGGCTCAACTATCACCAGTAACCTGTCTCTCAATGCAGAAATCAACAAGCGCATGGGAAAGGCTTCCACTGCTATGTCCAGACTGGCCAAGAGAGTGTGGGAAAATGGCGCACTGACACGGAACACAAAAGTCCGAGTGTATCAAGCCTGTGTCCTCAGTACATTGCTCTACGGCAGCGAGGCCCGGACAACGTATGTCAGCCAAGAGCGACGTCTCAATTCATTCCATCTTCGCTGCCTCCGGAGAATCCTTGGCATCAGGTGGCAAGACCGCATCTCCAACACAGTAGTCCTCGAGGCGGCCAACATCCCCAGCTTATACACACTACTGAGTCAGCGGCACTTGAGATGGCTTGGCCATGTGAGCCGCATGGAAGATGGCAGGATCCCCAAGGACACATTGTACAACGAGCTCGCCACTGGTATCAGACCTACCGGCCGTCCATGTCTCCGCTTTAAAGACGTCTGCAAATGCGACATGAAGTCCTGTGACATTGATCACAAGTCGTGGGAGTCAGTTGCCAGCGATCGCCAGAGCTGGGGGCAGCCATAAAGGTGGGGCTAAAGTGTGGCGAGTCGAAGAGACTTAGCAGTTGGCAGGAAAAAAGACAAAAGCGCAAGGGGAGAGCCAACTGTGTAACAGCCCCGACAACCAATTTTTTCTGCAGCACCTGTGGAAGAGTCTGTCACTCTAGAATTGGCCTTTATAGCCACTCCAGGCGCTGCTCCACAAACCACTGACCACCTCCAGGTGCTTGTCTCCCGAGACAAGGAGGCCAAAGAAGAAGAAGGTTACTATGTTCCTGTATGAACATTGAACGTGAATTCAAGGTTAGGAAACCACAAACAAAAGTAAAAGTTAAGAATAATTTATTGCTTGGATATAAATTGTGAACAAAATTGTCATGTTTTCCTTATTGAATTGCAGCTACTCTATTATTTTATAATTTTTCTTCAGTCATAAGTCCTAGACTGCCTGCAAGTTCAGGAAGATTCCAGACTCCTGAGGCCAAGGAACATTGTGAGCTGTTTCTCCCAAAAAAACAGGAATGCACCTAATATTTGTGCCCAATATTTGGTGAGGTTGAAGGTCCAAGGATGAAATAAATACTCTTATCACTGTAGGAACCACCCTGTGACCTACTAGATTTTTTATAAAGCAGTATAATAAACATGTTCTTATACCATAGCTTAAGTTAAGAACAACAGGACAGGTATTAATAATAGCAGATAAACAGTAGAAAATTACAGAAGTTTATAGAACCTATCTAGTCCTGCTCAAGTAGAGAAAAAAAAGGTGTGATGCCCCCCCACCCCCCTTGCTAGTATGTTCTTTAATACTGTAGCTGAGATAACGACTCAGCAATAAATTTATGTTGTGTCCTTTACTTACACCTGGATATACTTTCCACCACGTAGCCCCTCTAGACCTCAGTGGAGACAGTGTGGCCCTTATCACCAAATCACACATTGGTCTGTTCCCGTAGGCCTCTGGCACCTTCTCCTCCTCTGAGCATCTCAACTTGCTCGGCCTTTCTTGTTTCGCTTTCAAAATCCTCGTGCTTTACTGCCCACCCAAGTATCACACCAGTTTTCTCACAGAGATTAACTTCACAACTTTCCTCCTAGGCCTCTGTACCATGAGACTTCTCACTCATGGTGATTTCAGCTTCCATCTGAACTCATCATGCCCTCTCTCCTCTAAGTTTACTGCCATCCTATCATCCCCTAATCTCTTCTTCCATATAAACTCCCCTATCCATATTCAGCATCATTCATTTTACCTTGCCACTTCATCTCGCCTCTCTACTTCCATCGTGTCAATCATGTGAGGTCTTCTCTAATCACTTCTTTGTATTCCTCTGCACTCACAACCCTTTCCCACTGCCAAACTCACTTCCTTCTGTATCCACCCTTGGAAAAAGCTACTCCCAAGTCACTTGTAACTGCACTTCCAAATTCTCAATTTGGTCCTCCATTCACCATGACATTTCTGGAGCTACTGATCTGCTCAATCACAACCTCACCTCTACCTTTGATGCTCTTGTTCCTATTAAAACTATTACTCTCTCTCACTCTGCTAATTTCCTCCCACCCCCCCGCCCCCACCCCCCCCAACGCTCGGTATGCCCCTCATATCTGTTCCCTGAAGCCCAAGGGATGCAGACCTGGATGTTTATGGTGGACAAATGTATTTCACCGCCAGATCTGGCTGGACCCCATAAAGCACTTTTGAATCCTGCTCTCGTTTGTTAAAACTGCTCATTATTCCCAGATCAATGGGAATCCAAGGAATGCAAAGATAACCTCTGGCTTCTTTTCTCTTACTGCAAACTGTCTTCGTAAACCCCTCTCCTCTGTCTCCTTCAACCTCACCTCCAACAATTGTAAGGAGCTCATGGATTTCTTTATTGCTAAGATGCCTCTGCTATCTCCCTCCCTTCCCCTGGTCCACCAAGCCAAACTTTCTTGAAGGTTCCCTCATGCTTTGTCCTTGAACTCATATCATTGGAGTTCCAATGTGAGACACTGGTGGGGATGGGGGAGGAATAAAATTATCAGGGCAGGAGAAGTGGGCGAGGAAGGAAAACACTTATTATTGGCTGTGGGGATGGTGGGAAGGGCAAATGTGAGGAGGTTGGGTGGAAAGTTCGGGTAGGGAATAAAATAAGTTTTGTTAATATAGGGCAATGAAAAGACCAATGGGGGTGTGTTGGGGAAGGGCCTCCATCTCCTAATTATTTATTTAAAAAAATTAAGTCTAATGTACCTCTAAAAATTTAAATCTTTGCTAAGGGCTTTTGCGGTGGCGCTGAACACCGTTGCTGGGGATGCGGCGGCCGCCCCCGATGACATCATCGGGGGGTGACTGCTCCGCCCCTCTATTTAAATCAGCCCCCGCATGTAATATCATTGGGGCTCGGTGGTGGCACTTCTGTGTTGCAAGGCAGCTGCTTTCACAGTACGCCGCCGTGGAGCATGGCGTGCTGATAAAATTCAGCCCATAGAGTCATTGGACAGAATTTTATGCAACTGGCGAGGGTCCTGACGCTGGGCCAAAAAGGTGAGGGGAAACCCGCCTCAGCATTATGGAAGACCCCCGGCTCCATTTTATAGCGCTTGATCAATTAGCTGCTCGACATTGGAGTCTCCGTCCCTTTAAGGATGGGGTTCCCGTCTCCAAGAGTTGCCAGCCAATCAGAGAGCCAGCAGCTCTGCAGGCCCACCAGTGGCACCAGGACAGGTGGCCACTCCTGGAACTACAGCAGTCACTGGACCAGGAGCAGCCACGGAGCAGGTAAATGGGAGTGGGCTCACCGGAGCCAATCAAGCAAGCCTCAATGAAGGATGGGGAATAGATGGGTTGTTGAGGGCAGGGGGTTGTCGAGGGCAGTGGGTTGGGTGGTGGCAGAGGGGCAGCCTTTGCTGCCGGGGCCTTCCGTGATTTCCCAGGCAGGAGGGACCACCCCCCTCCAGCCCACCTGGAGGCTGCCTGGTGTTACTGGGCAGCTGCTGCATGTAAATTACCAGCGGTGGCGGGAGGAGGCCCTTAAGTGGACTAAATTGAATAGCATTGGAAAGGCGACGAGCACTTAGGTCCCACCTTTTCTTTTATGGGATGTGGCCGTCACTGGCAAGGCCAGCATTTGTTGCCCATTCCTAATTGCCCTTGACAACTGAGTGGCTTGCTAGGCCATTTCAGAGGGCAGTTAAGAGTCAACCACATTGCTGTGGGTCTGGAGTCATATTTATTTAGTTTATTTATTTAGAGATACAGCACTGAAACAGGCCCTTCGGCCCACTGAGTCTGTGCCGACCAACAACCACCCATTTATACTAACCCTACTGTAATTCCATATTCCCTACCATCTCCCTACACTAGGGGCAATTTACAATGGCCAATTTACCTATCACCTGCAAGTCTTTGGCTGTGGGAGGAAACCGAAGCACCCGGCGAAAACCCACGCAGACACAGGGAGAACTTGCAAACTCCACACAGGCAGTACCCAGAATCGAACCCGGGTCCCTGGAGCTGTGAGGCTGCGGTGCTAACCACTGCGCCACTGTGCCATCCAACTGTATGTAGGCCAGGCCAGGTAAGGACAGCAGATTTCCTTCCCTAAAGGACATTAGTGAACCAGATGGGTTTTTATGACAATCGATGATTGTTTCATGGCACTGTTACTGAGAGTAGCTTTCAATTCCAGATTTTTAAAAATTAATTGATCTTATTAGTTAATTGAATTTAAATTCCACCAGCTGCCATGGTGGGATTTGAACCCTATCTCCAGGGCATTGGCCTGGGCCTCTGGATTACTAATTCAGTGACATTGCCACTATGCCACCATCACCTTCCCTCACAATTTTATGGGCCTCTCCCCGCCACCCTGCCCATCCCTAGAGGGCTCATAAAATTCAGCCCATAGATCCATAGAGTCAAAATGGCACAGAATGAGGCCCTTTGTCCCATTGAGTCCATGGCTATTCTCTCCAGAGCAATCCAATCAATCCCATTCCCTTGTAAGTTTATTTCCCTCAAGCGCCCATCCAATTTCCTTGAAATCATTCGTCGTTTCCGTTTCCACAACCCTTGTAGGTAACGAGTTCCAGGTCATAAACACTAGTGGCATAAAAAATTCTTTCTCACATCTCCTCTGCATCTCTTGCCTAAAACCTTAAATCTGTGCCCTCTAGTCCTTGTAATGGGAATAACTTTTTCTTTGTGCTGACCACCCAACTTTCTTTTCTGGCTTGCATGTTAGCTGATAATGTTAGCTGTTTCCCCGCCTCAGGTACCTCCCCTTCAAATCTGCTGTCATCACACCCTTCTGCAAAGAGCCCCCTTTGAACCTCTGTCCTGGGAAGCTACTGCCCCATCTCTAACTTCCCTTTGTCCTCCAAAGTCCTTGAACATCGCCTCCCAAATCCATGCTCTCCTTTTCCTCAACTCCAAGTTTGAACCCCTCCAGTCTGGTTTCCGCCCCAACACAGTGTTGAAATGGCCCTTATCGAAGTCAGAAATGACATCTTGTGTGACTGTGATCATAGCAAACTATCTTCCCTTATCCTTCTCAATCTGTTGGCATTCTTTGACATGGCAGACCACACCATTCTCCTCCAATGTCAATTTTCCATTCTCCACCTGAATGGGAGTGTGCTTACCTTCTTGCATTCCTATCTGTCCAGTCATAGTGGGAGAATCAACTGCAATGGTTTCCTTTTCTGCTTCCACACCATTATGTCTGGAGATCCCCAAGGATCTATCTTTGGCCCCCAACTATTTCCCAACCCGGTGCTTCCCCTTGGCAACATCATCCAAAAACACATTGTCAGGCTCCACATATCTGCCGGATGACACCTCACCATTACCTCTACGGAGAGCTCCACTGTCTGGTTTATCACATGACTTGTCCGACATCCAGTACTGGGTGAGCAGAAATTTCCTCCAACTAAATATTGGAAAGACTGAAGCCACTATCTTCAGTCCCCATCATAGACTCCATTCCCTAGCCACCAACTCCATCCCTCTCCCTGGTAAAGGCCTGCTACCCGACCCAAACCCGACAGGACCCGCGACATGTGTTGGTTCGGGTCGGGTCGCACATGCAGGTCCGGCATTTGGGCTTGGGTCGGGTTGGGCCGGATCGGGCACACTCCATCACCCACTTAGGTAAGTGACTCTAATGTTAATTTACTTTTTGGATTTTAAAGGTGGTTTTGTTACAGTTACTTTAAGCTTGTGCAAGTAAGGAACAAAGTGAAAAACGGAAGGTAAATTAACTGATTGTCGGGTCGGGTTGGGTCAGGCCCGGGAAAAATGGAAGGACTCGAGCCAGGTCGGACTCGGGCTCGCATGAGGTTCTGTTGGGCTTGGGTCAGGTCTCATTTGCAGACCCGAGCAGACCTTTACTCCCTGGTTATTGTCTTTGTAGACTGTTCACAACTTTGGAATTCTATTTGACCCTGAGATAAGCTTTGGACCACATATCTGCTCCATCACCAAAAGCGCCTACTTTCACTTCAGTAATATCCGCCTCTGCTGCTGCCTCAGCTCATCTGCTGCTGAAAACCTCATCCATGCCTTTGTTGCCTTTAGACTCGACTATTCCAATGCTCTCTTGGCCGGCCTCCCATTTTCCACCCTCCATAAACTTGAGCTCATCCAAAACTCAGCTGCCTGTATTCTAATTTGCACCAAGTTTCACTTACCTATTATTCTAGAGCTTTCTGCTATGTTGGCTCCTGGTCCAGCAATGACTCCATTTTAAAATTCTCATTCTTTCTTCAACACCCCCCCCCCACCCATCCCCCCCCCGCAATGGTGTCACCCCTCCCTATTTCTTTAATCTCCTCCTGTCCTACAAACTTTGGAGATAGCTTGGCTATACTAATTCTGGCCTCTTGCACATCCCCGATTTAATTGCTCCACCACTGGCGTCTGTACCTTCAGCTGCCTAGGCTATATGTTCTGGAATTCCCTTCCTCAACTCTCTGCTCTTCTACTTCTCTTTCCTTCTTTAAGACTTTCCTTAAAACCTCCTGCTATCTCCTCATTATGTAAATGCATGCTGTTGTTATTTCCCAATTGAGTCTTCGACATTTCTCTTGATACCTTCAGACAAACTGGGATTAAGCTTCCTGAGATAAATTCCTTTGAAATTTTGCCAGGAATAAATTAAAGCAAAAATGGATTTTGCAAAATCAAGTAAGGTTGTTTATCAGACATATAATTAAAGAAAGAGAGAGGGCTAAAATTGGATTGGTCCCATTTTCGGGCATGGGAGCCATTAGCCCATGCCCAAACCACTTGAGGCAGACAGCACACAAATTTTGAATGATTGTAGCATTCAGTCGAGCGTGATCTGCTCTGTTGGTTGGCTGAATGCTCATGCGGGGACCCAGTAGCATTAGGGGCTAGCATGTGTTTTGGCTAGCCTGCACCTTTTAAAGGCAGCTGACTCCTCTTAGGTGTGCACTCATTGCACAAAAGCTACTGCTGACTGCCTGTAGTGCCATTGGCTGTAAGGAGAAGGACACCAAATGGAGCAACAAATAAGAGAGAGGGACCCAGTTTCCTGAAATGGGGTGCTGGAGGCTTTACTCTAGGAGGCCGACAGGAGAAAAGAGGCCATGTTTCCGGGAGTGGGGTGCGGTCTAAGTGAGAAGTAAATGGGAGCAGATGGCCAGGGTGTTCAATTTCCAGAGTCTGGTCCCAAGGACCTTGACAGCAGTGCCAGAAGAAGTTCAATGACCTCACACGGCAGTCAAGGTCAGTGAACGCAATCTTTTAGGTCTCATGCCTAACCTTCAGATGCTCCACCTCACCCTTATGCAACCACCAATGATGCCAGCCTCACAACCACCTCTGACAGCCTCCACATACCTACACACCTGCATCACCTAAGCCTGCTGGAGGGGACTGTGACAGAAGCCGTTGCACTGGGCACCATCGAGAACCTTCAGGATGATGATATGTTCCTGCCTTTGACCCTTCCAAAGTACCATCTCACCCTCATCTTGCTATCTGGCATTAAGTGCAAGATGCAGATCGTGTGACCATGGACCTCTTGCTTTCAGCCAACCCCCTTCCCTCAACTCAAACCTCTCCTTCTGATTTTCTGCTTCCAGATACCCAAGAACTGCTGCCTGGCCGGCCATTGCAGCCTCATGAGGAAATGTGACAGTTACACCTCACCTCAAATGAAGAGGCAACTCAGTTGACCTGACACTTGCAATGACCAGCTCAGATGCTGGCACTGCGCATATGATACAGTGTATAATATAGAGTCGGCATCAGCATGTGGTGAGTCACGGGGCATGAGTGGGCTGCAGTAAGGCTGGTTCATTTGCCAGCTCCCTGGATGGTGAGGTCGCAGATGAGTTCTGCTACAGAGGACTCACATGAGTGCTTCAATGGGGCAGCACACAGGAGAACACTGATAAGCATGCACACCGAGATGTTTGGTACATTGGCTGCACTGCCTGTAAGCCTATTGTCAACGTTTAGGAGCATGGACGAGTTTGACTTCAACATGGCACAGGGCATCGCATGGAGCTTGGAGCCAATCCTTTCCAGCATTGAAGTGGTGGCCAGCTCCATGACAGCACTTGCAGACCCAGCTGCGATGCAGTGTCTGGTGGTCGATGACTCAGCTTCCACTGCAGCACAGGCAGAAGCCACCTAACATCTCAGAGCTACAGTGGAAGCTCAGACTGAGGTCATGAGATTCATGCTGCTGCAATGAAGATTCAGACTGCTGGATACAGATCTCAGTGCTCAAAGGGGTATTCAGGCTCTCACAGCAGTCCAGCAATCTATTCTCCAACAGATTACTAGGATTGCTGAGGCACCGCCCTGTGGGAGCGGCACCAGCACCATGGACCACGAACCTGCTGTTCTCTCTCAGGATGATAGCATTCGTGATCCCACCATTGCCACTCTGCCAGTGCCCTTGCTGTTGCCTTTCAGCCATCCCAGACTGCTGCCTCCCATGTCGAGTTGGTGCAATCTGAAGCTGGGCCCTCTAGGTTCAGAGCTGCTCGAGATTGTCCTGCAAGGCCATCTGCAGTCTCCCCCAGTGAAAGTCAGCAGCCTTCCACCAGCCACGCTCAGCTACCTAGGTGATACTGTGTAGCACTAAGAAAGGCAAAGTACCCAAAAGACAGACATTAAGGGGATGCACAAGGGTAAATAGTTCCATTTTGTATATATTATTGGATACATTGTTGGATAGAGTTGTTATAGAAAGGGTTTTTGTTGGTAGCTTTTTTTCAGGATTTTGATCAAGAGGACACTCTGATGGGATGTAGCAGATGGATTGAAAGGTGGGGAATTGTGGAACAATGGTGATGATGGGATCTGGTATTTGGAGAAATGAAACCTTGGTTGCCGCTCACAGTCAGGCCTGTCCGAAGCGAAGGGATGCAGATTCTTCTTCGGTGTCCTCCTCTCTTCCTCCTCCTGAGGTAGCCTATAGATGCTTGGTGGCACGGGCTGAACCCTCAGATAGCAAGCTTGTGGAGGATGCAGCACAGCACCATGAACTAGGATACCTGCTCTAATGAATCCTGGAGGGCTCCCCCTGAGCAGTCCTGGCAGTTCCATGATGTTTCTTGTGGCTGCATGGCTCTCATTATAGACATATTGTCCTCACGTGGTCGAATGGTGGAGGGGAAACATGAGCCAAGTGTCAGAGGATATCCTTGTCTCCAAGCAGCCGGCCTGTGGTATGTCATGGTGGCCCAAAGACAGCAGGAATGGCTGATTGCTTCAGGATGAAGGCATCGTGCCTGCTGCCAGGATAGCGGGCATTTACTGACATGATATTCTGTGCATGTTCACACATCAATTGCATGTTGATGGAGTGGTACATCTTCTCACTTACATGTGAGGCCTGCAGAGCCAGTTGCATGCAGTCGATGGCTCCTTGCGCCATTGGGAATCCCTCCAACCTGACAAAGCCACTTGCTCACTCCTCCTGCTTCTTTCTGGTAAGAGAAAAGATGATAAAGCCCTCTCTCCTGATGTGTGTATTTACTTTTTGGATATAGAAATCCATGATTCTCAAGCATCCCCCTAATTTAGTGATTCCCTGCTCAACTCGAGCTGATACCCAACGATTTTCCCCTTATCTTTACTGCACTAATTTCTATCTAACTTGTTTTTCTCTTCGTGTTACTTTTTGATAGCTATATCCCTTACCATCTTGTGAACAGGGTGATCTTAAAATAAACTGTAACCTTTTAGTTTCGACATTTGTTTATCTTCTGCTCATAGCCATTTTTCTGTGATGTCAAAACCATTTTTACATATTTGTGTGTTTGTTTAATAGCTTATTCCTAGTGCTCCTATATTATCATTTTTGGGGTACTACCACCCATTTCCACCTGGCAGAAGCAGTGAAAATTTCCTCCATTGCACTTTTTGTATTTGAATGCATTTTGTTTTGAAAGAAAATAGAAACCTCTTAATAAATTGCATTCCATGCCCTAAAAGGTAAAAAGTTTGGTAACGTGCTATCATCCAGTTAAGAAGGATTCAAAGTATTTTGTTCAGTAGAAATAGTGAGGGAGATGACTCAGGAATGGCAGCTGCATATTCTAGATCTAATTGAGGTTCAGGAAACCATGGCTAGCAACTGATCCTCCAATTCTGTCCTCTTGCACATTCCCAATTTTAATTACTTCACCTTTAGTGGCCATGCCTTCAGCTGCCAAGGCCCTAAACTCTGGAATTCACTTGTTAAACCTCTCTGATTCTCTGCCTCTCTTTCCTCCTTTAAGATGCTCCTTAAACCCTATCTCTTTTACCAAGCTTTGGTATTTTTTTTATACAGCACTGAAACAGGCCCTTCGGCCCACCGAGTCTGTGCCGACCATCAACCACCCATTTATACTAATCCCACACTAATCCCATATTCCTACCACATCCCCACTTGTCCCTATATTTCCCTACCAACTACCTATACTAGGGGCAATTTATAATGGCCAATTTACCTACCAACCTGCAAGTCTTTTGGCTTGTGGGAGGAAACCGGAGCACCCGGAGAAAACCCACGCAGTCACAGGGAGAACTTGCAAACTCCACACAGGCAGTACCCAGAATTGAACCCGGGTCGCTGGAGCTGTGAGGCTGTGGTGCTAACCACTTTCTGCCCTAATATCTCCTTGTGTAGCTTGGTGTCATATTTTGTTTAATAGCAATCCAGTGATGCACTTTGGGACATTTTACTATATTAAAGGAGCTATATAAACAGAAAAAACTAGTACTGAAGGATCTAACATATCAGGTGGTTGTGTGTACTAATTCGGCACAGAGTATGCACAGCACGGCATAATGGTTTAGAAGCCCGTCTGAAACTGGAATGCATATGCAAATCAGAGACCTAATGTCCATTTTGGTCCCTTTACGAAATTGGTTCCCAAATGACTGCATCATGTTCCTGCAGACCGTGGTCATTTTACTCAGTGAAAAGCTATGATTTTTAAAGAGACCGGGGAAGGCTGCCAGTGTAACAATCATTACTTGAATGTGGAGCCAGGAGGAACAGGAATGTTTGGAAGGTTCAGTTACTCAGGTGCTGATGCTAGAAAGTTACATATTCTCCTTGCTTTTGTAAGCTTGCCTCCAAAAGTAAAGTCAATTGTTATTAAATAGATCTATTGAAAAATTAAAATAAATTTCAATCTAGTCTCCTAATAAGCATCCTGCCAACCTGCATTGTCTGGATTCAAATTAGGGCCTCAAATATAGTAGGTCATGCTCCTAACCAATGCAAATCCTTCTTCAATATAGTTTTATTTTCTAAGTTTTTAAATCTCCTTTAAGTAATAACAGATTTAATTGTTTTTATTTATGATTGATGATGGATTATATTTTTTTAAATAAAAGATTAAAAAGCCAATCTCTTAGAGTCATACACAGCTATTATAATGATAATTATCCATAATTACAAAAACTAGAATATTTGTGCAAGTGAAATAAACTAACATATTTAAGCTGTCTAAGTAGGTAGTATCATCATATTGATATTAAAATATTTATCTCTGATGTCTATGATTATTAGAACAATTGAATTCACCCACCATATAATTAACCAAGGTAGCTGCCAATAATGTTCAACAATTAACGATTTCTTTCATAATTCTAACCAATTACAGGATGCAGCAGTTGTAATCTTCCATCACTCGAAAGTACAAGTCTACATTAATTATTATGTTCCATGCAGAACACAGCAGCTGGTACATGTGACAGTAAAGGCAGATTAGACCTTATAGAGAGATTTTGGTTTTTGTTACTGATTAGTATCAATTTTACTCTTCCCTTTAGCTCTTCCTCGAATCATACACCATTTCTATGCGTGAAAGGGAAGCCAGAGAACCTGATGGCCTGGCTCAAAACTGGGACCTCACCATATTGAGGATCATATCATGGCCCTTGCTATCAATTTGTAAGACATGGTATTGGATTAAAATGCTTCACCACAATTATATGAATTATGTAATTTGCAAGAGCTTTCTGAGATGGACCAAGATAGATTATTAGTTGAAAAAACAGTGTTTTCAAAATGTTTTCAAGCTTGGTTTGAGCAGTGTTTTCAAGCTCTGGTCATTTTCGGGTTTGCAAGATGTGACGAGTGGAATGCCACAGAGGTCAGTGTTGGGACCTTAACTATTTACAATTTATATCAATGACTTGGATGAAGGGACCGAATATATGGTTGCTATATTTGCTGACGGCACAAACATAGGTAGGAAAGTAATTTGTGAAGAGGACGTAAGGATTCTGCAAAGGGAAATAGATAGGTTAAGTGAGTGGGCAAAAATTTGGCAAATGGAGTATAATGTGGGAAAATGTGAACTTATCTACTTTGGCAGGAAGAAAAGTGAAGCAGCATATTATTTAAATGAAGAGAGATTGCAGAACTCTGAGGTACAGAGGGATCTGGGAGCCCTGGTACATGAATCACAAAAGGTTGGTAAGCAGATACAGCAAATGATTAGGAAGGCAAATTGAATGTTGTCATTTATTGCAAGGGGAATGGAATATAAAAGTAGGGATGTTTTGCTACAGTTGTATAGGGTATTGGTGAGACCACATCCAGAGTACTGTGTACAGTTTCCTTACTACGGTCTCCTTATTTAAGAAAGGATATAAATGCCTTACAGACAGTTCAGAGAAGGTTCACTCGACTGATACCTGGGTTGGGGATGTTATCTTATGAAGAAAGGTTGGACAGGTTGGGTCTGTATCCATTGGAGTTGAGAAGAATGAGAGGTGATCTTATTGAAACATATAAGATCCTGAGGGGACTTGTCAGGGTGGGTGCTGAAAAGATGTTTCCCTTTGTAGGAGAGACTAGAACTACGGGACACAATTTAAAAATAAGGGGTCGCCCATTTAAGACGGAGATGAGGAGAAATATTTTCTCTCAGAGCATTGTGAGTCTTTGGACCTCTCTTCCCCAGAGAACTGTGCAGGCAGGGTCATTGAATATTTTTAAGGCAGAGGTAGATAAATTCTTGACGAAGAATAAGAAAATGAGTTAGGCACTGTCAAGTTCCACATTAATGTAGGCATTACATGACAGATGCCATTATCAGGCTGTGTGCATATACTTCAGCAAGGACAGGCTGTGTGCATATACTTTAGCATGGACAACTGATACCATGGGCTGGATTTTGTGCTGGAGGGGGGGACTCCTGCCACCAGGCTGAAAAGGCGGGCGGAACCCCACCTCAGCCTTTTTGCACCCCCCTGAAGGATCCTCCAGTATTTTTAAATCAAAGTTTCAGGAGGTGGGATCCCTGTGCCTTAAAGACAGGGATTCTGCCTCCATGAGCTGCTGGCCAATCAGAGGACTGGCAACTCAGCAGTATTGGCAGTGCCACCGGGAGCGGTGGCCATTGCTGGTACTGCAGAGGCCTTGGATCCAGGCCCAGTGTTGGAACCCCAGACAAGAGGTAAGTGAGGCGGGTTCGCCGAGACCAGTCCAGAAGGCCCCGGCAAAGGGGGACTGGGTGTTGATCTTTCAGTCCAGGGGGAGGGAGATCCTGGGGTGTGATCTTTCAGTCCAGGGTGAGGGGGATCCTGGGGGGTGAATTGGTTCCTGGTGGGGGGGGGGATCCTCCGTGGGCCATAAATGTCACAGGCATCAAGTCCACAGGGAAGCTTCCTCGTGTTACAAGACGACCTCCAGGCATGGCAGAGGCACCCCCCCACCCGCCCCACTGCTGGTAAGAGGCCCTTAATTGACCATTAACAGGCCACTTAAGGGCCTCAATTTGCTTCTGTGGGGGGGAGGCTGTCAGCCTATCCTGCCCCCGGGAATATCGCTTGGCAAAAGGGAGGCAACGGGCCCTCACTCCATGTCCCCCTGCCTCCGATTCCACCTTATGGGGCCACACAAAATCCAGCCCCATATTTTTGATAGTAACCATGCAGGGAATACTCATGCTCAGTGTGTTTCATGTCTTTGTGTGTAGGGATATGTTGCCATCAGGTGAGGAGGGGTTGAAGGTCTCCCCTCTTGTCCTTCTCCTTGTTTGACCACAATTCATTTTTAAAGTGGCTATGCGTGCCAATTCAGTAAGTGTTTACCCATTTACGTGCTATGATCATAAAAGAACCAATCATACAGGTTTTCTTGAGTATAACAAAAAAAGAGGTTGGCTTTATTGTACCTAAATCGATCTACATAAAATAATAAACTACGCTCCAACTTTAACACACACACACACACTCTTGAGGTTCACACACACACACACAAATAGGTTACAGAGTGGGGAAGGATGGATTGGTCAGTTTAGAGTCCGGAGCAATAAAAAGGGGTATACAATCTGTGGAGTTTGGTGACTTGGTTGGCTTCCAGCTGAACTCAGTGGTCCTGAGGCTCCTGGCTTGCAGATATGGACCGCTGATTCAGGGTTTTACTGGAGACAGCGATGCAGGTCATTTCCTTCATGGGGTCTCTGTCTGCAGCAGTGATAGGCCTAGGTGGTTGTGGCTAGCAAGCAGGGTTCAAAGCTTCTTAGATGGGACTGGGACTCCTGTCAGTGTCTAGTTGCTTGTCTGGGTTGTTGCAGAGAAAACACCAGCTTAAACACACAGATGGTGGGCCTGTCACATGACCATTACCCAGTGATTCAACATGATGGCTCAGTGTGTATTCCCTTAATGTCTTGTTAATGGGAGCAGGCTAGGTAGTTCACTCAAAATTCCCCAGATCATTCTTCTGGAGGCACTGGGAGGATAACTTGTCTCCACCTCAATGCACTGGAATGTAGGGTATAGTGATGTAAACTGCGGCAGCCATCCCAGCTGCCAGCAGTCACCTTTTATCTGCTCCTTTTCTCCTTTTTAAAAATTTGATTCAGGTTTCCAGCTGGTGGATTAAAAGATCATCATTCAGCATAACACGTTTTTGTGACAGATACATATAGTAATGTTCTTTAAATCCTTCGTCTATGCCTGCCTGCATACTTGCATTGTATGTCACCTTAGCCTGACGATAGAAATAAGGACATAATGCATATACTAGTTTGGTGCAGTCTTTGCCTTTTTGCAAATGTAATATATGTTTTTGTAATATATATTATGCTCATGATGCCAAGTGCATTCCAAACTATGGTATTGTCCCAATAGAATATTTCTGAGGCTAACAAAGCCCTTCAAAATACTGCTGCAAATCCACAATAAAATACCGTATTTGCAGCACTTTAAGAAGCACTGGACCAAAAGACACGGCAATTTTAAAAAGAAATATCCAGGAAAAAATATTTCAGTGCAGATAGGCATTTAAGATTAACATCCACAATTACAGAACAAAAACAACAATGCAGCATGAAATCTTACTACTCGAGGAAGCCGAAAATTTCCTCATCACTGCTATTACCCTCATCATCAGTGGTGTTATGTGAACTGTCATTTTCTTCAAATAGTTAGTCATCTTCACTGCCATCTAGGGCATTGCTGATGCTGCATTTCTTGAATGACCCCACAATTGTCTTGTGTTTGACGAAGTGCCAAGAATTTCTCACCCACTCGGACACCTGCAAAATGGGGGGCAACTTCATTCGCCCTGTTGGTGTCAAGTCATGACTTGGAGCTTCCATCCATTTGGTTCACTGCTCACACATGAATGCTTTTCATGGCTGGTTATATAAACATCTGGCATCTGTAATTGTCTAGTAAGACCACCTGGAATTGCAGCTAGCTGCGTTTTCAATTCCGCAACACTCCTTTTCGTGGCCTCAGTTATATGTACCTGGAACTGGTCATACCTTAATACAGCTGTTTTTTTTTAGAAGGCCACTTGGACACATTGACTACACTTTCTCCAGCCACAATTTCATCCATTTTTCATTCATCCATCCCTTGGGATGAACATGAACAAGAATTCCATGTGGAATTTCAACCTTTGTTGCTGTTTTTCTCTTAATAACAGCGGCAGTTTTTTGCCATCAGAACATGCCAAAACAAAATGTAGTGGGTCTTCTCGTGACTAGATGTTTTTATTGGTATTGTTTCAGAACCTTTAATGTCCACAGTCTTGTTCGATGGAACATCACAAGTTAGGGGAATTTCGTCCATATTGCCTATCAGTCCAAATTCAAAACACATTTTTTGTCCTTGCATTAATGATGAACCTGTAAAATTCAGATATCTTTGTTTTGTATTGAGCCAGCATCTTCTGTGCCAACCTGGTTCTGGTGCGCATGCTTAGCCCGTGCCTTTTCATAAATCTACAGCACCAAGATGTTGTTCTGCCAAAATCAGTAATGCCACTTGCGACCACTACTTTTCTCGCTTCACATACAGTCAGTTTGGTAGATACAGAAATTCAATTCCTCCTGTGTCCATGATTCAATTTTTCACCTCTTCTTCCAGCTGTAGCCATTTTGCAGCATGCCCACAAAAAGTGTGCATGCTCTTTTCTATTTTCACTTGTTCTTCCTCTTGCACCTGATTTTACAAAATTCCACAACCAGTTACCTGTAACTTCATCATTGTCCATAACCCAAAACACGTGCTAATGATCTATATGATGGGGTAATCTTTGGATCATAAAATGCAAGACAATTTTAGGTGACTTTTTTCCAGAACAAAATGTGTCTTATGGTCCAGCAAATAATGTATTTTTATCTTGAAACAGAATGCCGATTGAAACATGGGTTATGCTGAGAAAATTGGTTGTAGAAAATTGCAGCATTGGAGCAGAATTTTAGTCAATTTCAAAGAAGTTCACATTTACATTTCTATTGTTCCGAGAGACACTTTCTAACGCAGCTCAAAGGGCACAATTATCCATTGCTGAGGAATCAAGATAAAAGGTAGAAGCTGCAAATATTTTTCCAAATTTCATTGTATTTGTATGATTTCTTCTCTGGGTTTAAACTGCAGCAATTTTCACCTCAAAGCAGTGACTACCATTCTGCTTTGACTGTAGCAGTCAAGCAAAAAAATGTATTGACTGTCTCGGTAATGGATTATTAGTTTTATACAGGACAGAATACTAAGAAAAGTCCAATTTCTCACCTTTGTGCTTCTTAAGTTTCTAATTTTTTTCTGACAGTCCTTCAAGCCATGTTGGATATTTGAGATAACATTCATCCTCTGGAACACCTGCTGTCACAATGATTGTAGTGAGCTTTTGTCATGATGCAGCCCCGTGACGAAGCCTTGGTAATTTCCATTGACTGTATTCTTCACTTCTGAGTTTGCACATTCCATGGATTGAGCTTTTCTCTGCCTTCTTACACCCACAACAAACAGGCCACTGCGTGCACCAACTGTCACTTTAACTTGCTTGAAAAGTATTAAGCAGTTAGGAAATGAGAAGGCTCATCAATGGCATCATTTAGGCTGCTATCAGTAGCAGTAACATGCAATAATTAAGTTGTGATCCAGTGACAAACAAGGGCCACAACTTACTCTGCCTCCAACCCATGTTTTTCCCAGCATCAGGGGTCAATCATTGCACTAAACCTATAAGCACAGAGAAATGGACCCCTAAACATCCATTACCAAGAGGAAATGTGCAAACTCTCAGTACAGACTAGCTGCAACTTTGTTCTTCTGGTGGGTGTGTAAAAAGGGCCTGGGGATCTCTGTAGAGAACATATAAATGGTGTTGGCAATGATTATGGTTTTACCTATTAATTACTCATTAGTAAGGCACAAATCTCTTAAGCTTTGAGTTTCTCAGTTGATGAAATTTTATTTCGATAGTAATGAGATGTCTGTTGAGCATCCATATTCCTAGAAGTAAATCATTATTTGAATCTATCCAGGAAGGTATTCTTATAAATAAACACTTTTCACTTGAAGGAGATGCCTCAAGAGCACTTTACAATAAGGAGCAAAGGGACACAGTAGACACTAAACTTGGGGTAAAACAAGAAATGCTGGAACCACTCAGCAGGTCTGGCAGCATCTGTGGAAAGAGAAGCAGAGTTAACGTTTCGGGTCAGTGACGCTTCTTCGGAACTAAACTTGGGGAAAAGGAGAAAAATACAGAAGTTAAGGTGGGGAGATCTTTGAAAGCAGAGAGCAAGGGGGCAAAGCAAATGAAAATGGGTAGAGAGTTTTATAGGGCAAGACCAAACTGCTTGAACAAGTAACTTCGAATGGTGGAAAGGAAGCAGTGAGGGATCAAGAGAAGTCCAACGTTAGAGGAATGGAGATTGCAGAAAATGATGCAGTAGCAGATTATGCAGGTAGAGTTGGATTAATCTATGCAGTAAATTGAAACTAAAGAATATTATGAAATTAAGTCTGGAGCACAGGAAGCCAGCGGAGCTTGGAGAGAATAGGGGTGATAGGAGTGTGGAGTGCTGATGAACTGAAGCTTGTGGAAGGTTCATGCATAGAGGCCAGATAGAAGAGAAGTCAAATTGTGAAGTGATGAAGGCATGAACTAGGGTTTTGGCAGCAGAAGAGGACATATAAGAAATTTAACTGGACTAGCCACATGAATATTATAGTTGCAAGAGCAGGTCAGAGACTGAATGTTCTGTAGTGAGTGACTCACCTCCTAACATTCCAAAGTCTTTCTACCATCTACAAGGTGTTACGACCAAGGCAGGAGGAGTGCACTGTTAATTCGTCCCGCTTCTCCACAGGTTACAGCATATCAATAAATTTTCCCACTTACCAAAACAGCCAGTTAGATACTTTATTTGTCCCCAGAATAAAGCACACCAACCAGGTTTCTTAAAGCAACAACAAAATTAACCATTTATTATAAAACCAAGTCTTAAACAATAATGAAGTAAATCTATATTTGAATTGAGAAATTAAAGCTCCTTATTTACCCTAGCCCTCATGGACACACACATACATCCAAAAAAAATGGTTCACTGGGAAAAAAGGGATTTTTGTTTACAGCTGTTTCATAGGAATGAATGGAATGAGCTGCTTAGAAACTGGTGCCTTGCAGTCTATGCACTCAGTTTAAAGACCAAATTTCAGTATTCAATGTTCACAGAAAATCCTTTTTCTCAGTCTTTAAAAGCACACATTATTCGTAGCTTTCAAATAAACAAAACAAAGCTCTTGTGACACTTCTGCCCTTGGTGAAATTAAACACCATTCTTGAATGCATTTCTTCACAATATAAAACAGAAATTGAAAAAAACATTTTAAACATATTTTCGCATCATGCCCCCATTCACTCTACATGTAGTTAACACAATCTTTCTTTGTACCATTGTTATTCATATAACTCAATAAAGTTAAATTTGTGACAAAGCATCAGCGATAACGTATTTTTCCTGAAATGTGTACAATCTTCAAGTGATTAGGCTGTAACAATAAGCTCCATCTGAATATTCTGGCATTTTGGTTTTTAAATTTTTCCACAAAGCTTGTTCCCATCAGCCAATTGCAACCTT
Source organism: Heterodontus francisci (assembly GCF_036365525.1). Classification (NCBI taxonomy): domain Eukaryota; kingdom Metazoa; phylum Chordata; class Chondrichthyes; order Heterodontiformes; family Heterodontidae; genus Heterodontus; species Heterodontus francisci. Next base: position 71,696,646 of record NC_090384.1, read on the forward strand.
CCAAACATAGACTCCCAGCTCTTTCATGTGTTCTTTCCAAGTGTCCCTATAGATCAGCACCTCAGCATGGTGAATTGCAAAGTTAGGAACACTGGCTACTACTGGGTTCACTAGTCACTGAGAAGTTTTCCGAGTATCCGTTAACCTGTGTGGAATCACTGGACACTGGAAAACCCTGTCTAGTGTAACAAAAACTGATTCTTCCTTATCTTGGGGTGTCAAAGGAACTTGCAGTATCCCTTTAACAAGTCTATCTCTGTAAAACACATGGCATTGCCCATTCTGTCAATACAGTCTTCTAAGCGAGGAACTGGGTAGGAGTCTGCCTTCGTTACTGCATTGACCTTTCTGTAGTCTATGCAAAGTTGGGTTGACCTATCAGGTATAGGCCCTAATACAATAATATAAAAGCAAAATACTGCGGATGCTGGAAATCTGAAATAAAAACAAGAAATGCTGGAACCACTCAGCAGGTCTGGCAGCATCTGTGGAAAGAGAAGCAGAGTTAACGTTTCGGGTCAGTGAGCCTCCTTCAGCCCTAATACTATTGGTGAACTCCAGCTGCTTTGACTAGGTTCAGTTAAGTTGTTTTCCAGCATGTATTGGATTTCTGCTTTTACTTGGGCCTATTTGTCTGGACTTAAGCAATAATATACAAATTAGAAGTAGGCCATTCAACCCCTCGAGCCTGCTCCATCGTTCAATAAGATCATGGCTGATCTGTTTGTGTTTCGAATTCCACACTCCCATCTACCCCTGATAACTCTTGATTCCCTTGCCTAACCAGAATCTATCTACCGCCGCCTTAAAAATATTTAATATCCCCGCCTCCACCACCTTCTGAGGCAGACAGTTCCAAAGTCGCATAACCCTCTAAGAGAAAAAAAATTCTCCTCATCTCTGTCCTAAAAAGACGACCCCTAATTTTAAAACAGTGCCCCTTAGTTCTGGACTCATCCACAATAGGAAACATCCTCTCCACATCCACCTTGTCAAGACCGTACAAGATCTTATGAACCTCAATCAAGTCTCCCCTCACTCTTCTAATCTCCAGTGAAAACAAGCCCAGTCTGTCCAACCTTTCTTCATAAGACAACCCACTCATTCCAGGTATCAATCTAGTAAACATCCTCTGAACCGCCTGCAATGCATTTACATCCTTCCTTAAATAAGGACACCAAAACTGCACAGTATTTGAGATATGGTCTCACCAATGCCCTGTATAACTGAAGCATAACATCCTTTTATTTTCAATTTCTCTTGTAATAAAGGATAACGTTCCATTAGCCTTCTTTATTACATGCTGTACCTGTATACTACCTTTTAGTGACTTGTGCACTAGAATACCTAGATCCCTCTGCACCTCGGAATTCTGCAGTCATTCTCTGTTTAAGTAATACTCTGCATTTTTATTCTTTCTGTCAAAGTGAACAACTTCATATTTTCCCACATTACACTCCATCTACCAGATTTTTGCCCACTCACTCAACCTATCTATATCGGTCTGCAACCTCCTTATGTCCTCTCCACAACATACTTTCCTACCTATCTTTGTATTATCTCCAAATTTAGCTACCATGCCATCGCTCCCCTCATCTAAGTCATTGATATAAATTGTAAAAAGTTGAGGCCCTAGCACAGACCCCTGTGGGATGCCACTCGTCACATCCTGCCAATCAGAAAAGAACCCATTTATGCATACGCTCTGTTTTCTGCCAACCAGCCGATCTTCTATCCATGCTAATATTGTTACCTCTACACCATGAGCTCCTACTTTGCGCAATAACCTTTTATGTGGCACCTTGTCAAATGCCTTCTGGAAATCCAAGTACAATACGTCAACGGGCTCCCCTTTATCCACAGCGCCTATTACTCCTTCAAAGAACCCCAATAAAATGGTTAAAAATGATTTCCCTTTCACGGAGCCATGCTGACTATTCCCGATTACCTTGAGTTTTTCTCAGTGCCCAGCTACTGTTATGACCGACCGCTCAAGTCAAAGCCCCCAATCAAAATATACGATTTTGAATGTGGAGGGAGAAATGCATTGTTGATTCAGTCCCATCCCTCCACAGATTGCCTTACATATCATTTTAAACTTTACAAATTAAAGAAAGACCCAGCCAAATTGTACCATCTATTAACCCCCGAATGATGTTAACCAAACCAGGTGTCATTAGATCAACAAATTAACTGTTTAATTAGAAAAACTAAATTCTTAAACACTACTAAGATATAAACAACATTTAAGATAGTAAAAGCTAGTGTCCTTGCAGATTTATGCTCCTGCCAAACTGGACTCTTCCAACGTGGAACAGTCTAAGGTTGTTTGAAGTCCTCACAGCCATCCGATGGGGAAAAAAAGTTCTTCAACAGTAGAACAGTCTGTAGTCTAATTCAGCAGTTGAACTGATGCTCTTCTTTTCCAGCGATGAATTTCAGCAATTACAGTTCAGTAGTTAAAGGAATTTGGTTATTTTCTTTTAAGAAATTAATCTGGCTTGACATCAGAATTCTGAGAGTATAATAAATAGGGTTTAAATAAACTGAGGGAGAGCTCTCATTTCCTTCAGTATATTCTGGTCCAGCTGTCTGACTGTGTCTGTTAACTGTGTCTCAAAAGCCAGTTTTTTCAGCTAGTTTCAAATGTCAATCGGCAACATTGTATCTCATCCCCTTGATCCTGAGTGGCTGTATCCTATGGCAACGGGAATGCAATCTTTGACTGCCTTAAAGCAGTACTGAGCCTGTTACAGTCTTAAAGGCACACCGCATACTTTCCGGAAAAGAAAAAAAAACGACAGTATCATACCACTACAACCTCCTTAACGATCGATTCTAACACCTTCCCTATGACAGACGTCAAACTAACTGGCCGAGAGTTACCTGTTTTCTGCCTCCCCCTCTTCTTGAATAGAGGGGTTATATTTGCCACTATCCAGTCTGATGGATCTTTTCCAGAATCTAGCGAATTTTGAAAAATTAACACCAACGCATCTACTACCTCATTAGCCACCTCTTTTAAGACCCAGGATGAAGTCCATCAGGACCTGGACACGTGTCAGCCCGCAGCTCCATCAGTTTGGTCAGCACTGCTTCCCTGGTGACTGTAATTTCACCAAGTTCCTCTCTTCCTTCCAACTCCTGATTTACAGCTATTGCCGGAATGTTTTTTGTATCCTCTATTGTGAAGACAGAAGCAAAATATTTGTTCATTGCATCTGCCATTACCTTATTATCTACTATTAGCTCCCCATTCTCACTCTCTAGAGGACCAACATTCACTTTTCTTACTCTTTTTCAATACTTGTAGAAACTCTTGCTATCCGTTTTTACATTTCTAGCTAGCTTCCCCTCATACTCTAATTTCTTTCTCCTGATTAACCTGGTAGTCATTCTCTGCCATTCTTTATATTCTGACCAATCATCTGAACTGCCACTCATCTTTGTGCAATTATATGCCTTTTCTTTAAGTTTGATGCTTTCCTTAACTTCTTTAGAATTCTTGAATGAACATGAGAAAAACGCACATTTTTTTTAATGCCCCGACAATTATTCTCCCGGAGTGCCTCGCAGGAAGATGTATTTTTAATAATGGAAACTCCTCGAGTGTTGGCAACTCTTAAGTGGGAGGGACAGGAGAGATCAAGAATGCAAACAACCCTCTCATCACTTATTGAGGGTACCAAAATGGAAGAACAGGAGGCTGGGCCATAGGATTACCTCTATTTGTGATGCTGAAAACAATAACGTTAAAATAACAAAATGCTATACTCCATCATTAAACATGAAATTCCTTTAGTAATTTGGAGAATGGTGTGTATTACTATTACAAGGTTATTTATTTATCTGTTTGCTAATTTTATTAGAAAAATCTAGACAGAATGGTTAGAGTGGTAGCTTATTGGTAGAAGGCATAAATGGAACACTGATCGGCATTCATCATTACTCTGAAAATTCCTGCCCCTCCATAACATGGTCAAAAAAAGTTCAACAAAGACTAATTTTGAGAAACTGATGCGGAATTATATAGTTTGGAAGAATACTTGAAAGGTGTATGCTTAAATCTGGGTCACAACATTTGCATTGATTTAGGCTGGGGCGTGGACCCAGAATTTGCTATCAAAATAATGGTGAGGATAACAGTTCACCACTATCTATACGCAAATCACACAGCAACTTCAAGTGAGGGACAGATGCACAGTTAAACACAAAATTCCGAAAGTTGCAGTCTGGAATGTCCAGCTCCACTGTTAGCTTTCTGAAAATGGCGTCTCGCTGGCTATCTAACTATTGAAATGCATTGAATGGCGTGCGTTTGCTGTACTTGCATGGTAAATATGAACTAAACTCGCCACAAAAAGTTAGGGTTGTTCCATTTCAGTCTAAGTACCCTTTCAAGGATGTGTCATGTTAATTACTGCCAGTCATAGCAACATAGGAGCAGGAGTAGGCCATTCAGCCCATCAAGCCTGACCCGCCATTCAATATGATCATGGCTGATCATCCACTTCAATGCCTTTTTCCCACACTATACTCATGGGGTCGTACTGGACCTGGTATTGGAGAACGAGCCCGGCCAGGTGGTCAAAGTTTCAGTAGAGGAGCATTTCAGGAACAGTGACCATAATTCCATAAGTTCTAAGGTACTTGTGGATAAGGATAAGAGTAGTCCTCGGGTGAAGGTGCTAAATTGGGGGAAGGCTAATTATAACAATATTAGGCAGGAACTGAAGAATTTAGATTGGGGGCGGCTGTTTGAGGGTAAATCAACATCTGACATGTGGGAGTCTTTCAAACATCAGTTGATTAGAATCCAGGACCAGCATGTTCCTGTGAGGAAGAAGGATAAGTTTGGCAAATTTCGGGAACTTTGGATAATGCGGGATATTGTGAGCCTAGTCAAAAAGAAAAAGGAAGCATTCGTAAGGGCTGGAAGGCTAGGAACAGACGAATCCCTTGAGGAATATAAAGACAGTAGGAAGGAACTTAAGCAAGGAGTTAGGAGGGCTAAAAGGGGTCATGAAAAGTCATTGGCAAACAGGATTAAGGAAAATCCCAAGGCTTTTTATACGTATATAAAGAGCAAGAAGGTAACTAGGGAAAGGGTTGGCCCACTCGAGGACAAGGAAGGGAATCTATGTGTGGAGCCAGAGGAAATGGGCGAGGTACTAAATGAATACTTTGCATCACTATTCACCAAAGAAAAGGACTTGGTGGATGATGAGCTGAGGGAAGGGAGTGCAGATAGTCTCAGTCATCTCATTATCAAAAAGGAGGAGGTGTTGTGTGTCTTGCAAAGCATTAAGGTAGATAAGTCCCCAGGGTCTGATGGGATCTACCCCAGAATACTGAGAAAGGCAAGGGAAGAAATTGCTGGGGCCTTGACAGAAATCTTTGCATCCTCATTGGCTACAGGTGAGGTCCCAGAGGACTGGAGAATAGCCAATGTTGTTTCTTTGTTTAAGAAGGGTAGCAAGGATAATCCAGGAAATTATAGGCCGGTGAGCCTTACGTCAGTGGTAGGGAAATTATTAGAGAGGATTCTTCGGGACAGGATTTACTCTCATTTGGAAACAAACAAACTTATTAGTGAGAGGCAGCATGGTTTTGTGAAGGGGAGGTTGTGTCTCACTAATTTGATTGAGTTTTTTGAGGAAGTGACAAAGATGATTGATGAAGGAAGGGCAGTGGATGTTATCTATATGGACTTCAGTAAAGCCTTTGCCAAAGTCCCTCATGGCAGACTGGTACAAAAGGTGAAGTCACACGGGATCAGAGGTGAGCTGGCAAGATGGATACAGAACTGGCTCGGTCATAGAAGACAGAGGGTAACAGTGGAAGGGTGCTTTTCTGAATGGAGGGATGTGACTAGTGGTTTTCCGCAGGGATCAGTGCTGGGACCTTTGCTGTTTGAAGTATATATAAATGATTTGGAGGAAAATGTAGCTGGTCTGATTAGTAAGTTTGCGGACGACACAAAGGTTGGTGGAGTTGCGGATAGTGATGAGGATTGTCAGAGGATACAGCAGGATATAGATCGGTTGGAGACTTGGGCGGAGAATTGGCAGATGGAGTTTAATCCGGACAAATGTGAGGTAATGCATTTTGGAAGATCTAATGCAGGTGGGAAGTATACAGTAAATGGCAGAACCCTTAGGAGTATTGACAGGCAGAGAGATCTGGGCGTACAGGTCCACAGGTCACTGAAAGTGGCAACGCATGTGGATAAGGTAGTCAAGAAGGCATACGGCATGCTTGCCTTCATGGGTCGGGGCATAGAGTTTAAAAATTGGCAAGTCATGCTGCAGCTGTACAGAACTTTCGTTAGGCCACACTTAGAATATTGCGTGCAATTCTGGTCGCCACACTACCAGAAGGACGTGGAGTCTTTGGAGAGTGTACAGAAGAGGTTTACCAGGATGTTGCCTGGTCTGGAGGGCATTAGCTATGAGGAGAGATTGGATAAACTCGGATAGTTTTCACTGGAACGATGGAGGTGAAGGGGCGACATGATAGAGATTTACAAAGTTATGAGCGGCATGGACAGAGTGGATAGTCAGAAGCTTTTTCCTGGGGTGGAAGAGTCAGTTACTAGGGGACATAGGTTTAAGGTGAGAGAGGCAAAGTTTAGAGGGGATGTGCGAGGCAAGTTCTTTACACAGAGGGTAGTGAGTGCCTGGAACTTGCTGCTGGGGGAGGTGGTGGAAGCAGGTACGATAGCGACATTTAAGAGGCATCTTGACAAATACATGAATAGGATGGGAATAGAGGGATATGGTCCCTGGAAGTGCAGAAGGTTTTAGTTTAGGCAGGCATCAAGATCGGCGCAGGCTTGGAGGGCCGAATGGCCTGTTCCTGTGCTGTACTGTTCTGTGTTCTTTTTTCTTTGTTCTATCCCCGTATGTCATTTGTATTTAGAAATCTGTCAATCACTGCTTTAAATATACTCAATGACTGAGCTTCCGCAGCCCTCTGGGGTAGAGAATTCCAAAGATTCACAACCCTCTAAGTAAAGAAATTTCTCCACATCTCGGTCCTAAGTGACTTCGCCCTTATTTTGAAACTGTGTCCCTTGGTTCCAGACTCCCCAACCAGGGGAAACATCTTAGCTGCATCTACCCTGTCTATCCCTTTACACATTTTGTAGCTTTCAATGAGATTACCTCTCATTCTTCGAAACTCTAGAGAATACAGGCCCAGTTTCCCCAATCTCTCTCATAGGACAGTCCCGCTATTCTGGGAACAAGTCTGGTGAACCTTCGTTGCAGTCCCTCTATGGCAATAATATCCTTCCTAAGGTAAGGGGACCAAAACTGCACACAGTACTTCAAGTGCAGTCTAATCAAGGTTCTATACAATTGAAGCAAGACGTCACTACTCCTGTACTCAAATCCTCTTGCAATAAAGGCTAACATACCATTAGCCTTCCTAATTGCTTGCTGCACCTGCATGTTAGCTTTCATAACTTATTGACAAGGTCCCTTTGTACATCTACACTTTCTAATCTCTTACCATTTAAGAAATACGCTGTACGTCTGTTCCTCTTACCAAAGTGGATAACCTCACATTTTTCCACATTATATTCCATCTGCCACATTCTTGCCCACTCACTAAGTCTGTCCAGATCCCCTTGAAGCCGTTTTGCATCTTCCTCACAATGTACATTCCCACCTAGTTCCATGTTATCCGTGAACCTGGAAATATTACATTTGGTCCGCACTTCCAAATCATTGATATATATTGCGAACAGCTGGGGCCCAAGCACTGATCCTTGCAGTACCCCACTAGTCACAGCCTACCAACATGAGAATGACCCGTTTATTCCTACTCTCTGCTTTCTGCCTATTAACTAATCCTTAATTCATGCCAGTATATTACCTCCAATCCCATGTGTTTTAATTTTGCTAACCAACCTCTTGTGGGGGATTTAATCAAAAGCCTTCTGAAGATCCAAGTATACCACGTCTACCCACTCCCCTTTATCAATCAATTCTGTTGGTAACATCCTCAAAAAACTCCAACAGGTTCGTCAAACATGATTTCCCATTCATAAATCCATATTGACTATGTCCAATCAGATCGTTATTATCCAAGTGTCCATCCTTTTAAATTCCACCAGCTGCAATGGACACTCCAATCAACCTCTCCGGCACAGAAAATTAACTATTACAATATGGAGTGTCATTCCTTTGGGTTTTAATTGTTTCTGGAGATATTGAAAGAAAAACTTAATGTTTTTTTTACTTTTCCTTTGCTTTTTTTCTCGTTTTCTTATTTCAAGCTTTCTTTCCCTCTTTAGTTCACTTACTGGATTTGATTTGACTTTGAATTCACCCACTCTAATTTGCATTTCCTTCTCAGTCCTTCAGCTGTTCATTTCACAATGTTTCAATCTGATTGGTTAAGGAGATACATGTTGCTTGCCTTTTCATTCAGATCTCCAATGCCCAGCAGAGGATATTGTGTCAGTCCATCTCGCACTTCCAGCAATTTATAGCACAACATATCATTGAGATTAAGCAGGCAAAGGCAAATCTAACTAATAGAAGGTGCCATTTGTATTCCGGTTACAGGAAATTCTGGGTCATGGATTTTAATGGTAGCCGGCTTTTAAATTCCTTCAGTATTATGACTGGATGGAAAAAGCCATTAGAAGCATTTTTGTCACAACCTTAACTCATATATCAGCCTAGATTACATGTACAAATCCTGGAGTGGGTCTTGACCCATAATTTCTGACTTAGAGGGAAGAGTGGTACCAGCTGAATTAATTTTACATAGATAAATTGTGCTACATTCACTATTATGTGTCGGTACATAATCACAATGGGCTGGATTTTATGCATCCTTCGATGTCGAGATCTGTGGTGGGGGGGGGAGCGGAGCGGGGGGGAGCGGGGCGGGGGGTGGGGGGTGCGAGGTAGGGGCCTGAAGATGGCTCCAAATGAGGCCCGACGCGGACGTCGATGTTGGCAGGGCCCGGCCCGATTCTCCCAGTGGCGGCGAGGCACCATGGCGACCTCCCCACGGTTCAACAACAGGACCACAATCACCATATTCAAATTAATAAAATTAATGCATTTACATATATTTACTTCAGATCTTGAGGGCCCGCTTGGCGCTGTGGCCAGCACTCCCGCATCTTCAGATCCCCATCCGGGGAAACGAGTCACGACATCGGTGGGGAGGGGAGAGGGGGGAAGTTTCTCAGTGTGGGAGTGGGGAGGACAGGGTCAAATAAACATCATGGGTATAGGGGATGGTGGGAAGGGTTGTACTTTAAACTTTGTGCAGTTTGGTGGGGGGGTGGGGGAGGGAAGTCAGATGTTAAAGCTAAGTCTTTTGGGGGGGAAGGGCAAATAGTTAATGTAACTGTCATTGGGGTGTGGGAAAGGAGAAACATGTATTTCTTTAATTTTATTGAATATGTCTTTAAATATTTAAGTAAGCTGGCAGGGCTGACTGCCCTTTATAAATGGCATCACGCCTGCACACAGCAGCTGACGCCATTGCTGGGGACAGACAGCCCGCCCCCTCCACGTGATTGGGGGTGGGGGCAGGCCGCCCCGGCTATTTAAATGAGCTGCCGCACTTAAGATTGCGCTGGCTCTTTGGCGGGCGGCTTGCGTGGGTGTGCTGCTATTTTTTGAGCTTGCCGCCAAGATCAGCAGTGAGCTCTTAAAATCCAGCCCGGTGTGTGGACAGATTGCTATAACGTATCAAGCAAATCATAGAATATATGATTCATATTATACACTCTCCTGCAATCTCTGACCATCTTGTGCCATACAAGCTTTTCTCTCAAAATCTCAACAAGAACTTTCTTTTGGGTTGAGTTTAGATTTTAGAAGTTTCTGGTGACTTCAATCGGCAACTATTATTTCTAACTCTGTGCAAGTTTTTCTTTTAAGCATAATAGCAATGGAGATTGAGGTTATATCACCCATGGAAATTCTTTCCTGTGGAACATTTATTTTGACTCTTGTATATTAACCCCAAATATCAATGGAGAAAAAACACCAACAGAATAACCCTTCTAGCAACCATGTATATTCCTTCTTTTTATCTACTCCCAAAAAGCTATAAAATATGTATCTAAAGTACTTTTAAAATCTCAACATCTTTTCTACAAGTTGATTGTTATAGACATTGCAACAACATTTTGCTTCCTTTAACTACAACAACTAGAGCACAGAAAATCGTCTGATAAAAGGGATGGACAAATCCCCAGATTATTTTATGCTTTCAGTTCTTCACTTTATGTTCAGACTAAGATACTATTGCAGTCCTCTAAAAGTAAGGAAAGCTGACAGCATGTTGCTACCTCAACAATAATGAGGAAATACTCTGTCAAAATGCAACAAAGATCTCACAGTCAGCTTTGGTATTAATTATATTTAAGTGGAACAAGAAGTGCCACCTTAGTCACTGCCAAAATCTAATTTATATGAAATAATAAATTAACATAATCTACAGAATTACATTTATTTTACTAGTACATCAATAACATAAACAGATGGTATGTCATGAAATGGGGCCAAATCGTCTCTGCCATTCAGCTGGATTCTCATTATGATTTTGGTGGGAGTCCAGTAGAACAGCTCTGTTAAAATCCAGGGCCCAGGTATGCTCGGTCCCAAGCTTAGGTTTTTAAAAAATTATTCGTGGAACATGGGCTTTGCTGGCAAGGCCATCATTCATTGCCCATCCCTGATTGCCATTGAGAAGGTGGTAGTGATCCGCCTTCTTGAACCACTGCAGACCATCTGGTGTAGGTACACTCACAGTGCTGTTAGGGAGGGAGTTCCAGGACTTTGATACAGTGATGATGAAGGAACAGCAATATATTTCCAAGTCAGGATAGTATGTGACTTGGAGGGGAACTTGCAGTTCGTGCTGTTTGCATGTGTCTGCTGCCCTTATTCTTCTAGGTGGCTAAAGGTTTGGAAGGTGCTGTCGAAGAAGCCTTGGCAATTTGGTACAGTGCATCTTGTAGCTGGCAGGCATTGCAGCTATGGTGTGCCAGTGATAGTGGGAATGAACGTTTAAGGTGGTGAATGGGATGGTAATTAAGCCAGCTACTTTGCCCTGGATGGGGTTGAGCTTCTTGAGTTTATGGAGCTGCATTCATCTGGACAAATGGTGGGTATTCTATCACACTCCTGACTTGAACCTTTGTTACGAGGATTTTTTTTGTATTAAAACTTAGGATTCTATGTTTTTAAAAACTGAAAAGGATTTCAGTGGACATTGAGACCATCTGGAAATAGCTGAACCTTATGGATGTTTTGAAAGGAAGTTCAACAAAAGCTGAACTTGTAGACAAGGGCGGGAAGCAGGTAACTTCAAAGGAAGCAGCAGGGGTTTGACCTCAGAGCTACCCTTTGAGTGACAAGAGAGAATTTATGACTGGGCATGCGACTTGTTTCTGGAAAGTTTTTGTTTCAGTTTTGAATTTTAAAAGCCAGTGGGTTTGGACAAAAGCAGGCATTTGAAATTTGATTTTGACCTGCCTGGAGATTAGAAGAAGAGCCGGAAAAGTATTACCTCTCTGTAAAGAATCCTTGTTCTTGAAAAGCAAAAGCTCGTATGAAGAGGTACTGTTGCCTCCTGAATTTGCAGACATCTTGCATCTTTAAAAAAAGGATTTTTGCATCGAATGTGAGAACTGACACCTGTTGCTGCACCACCTGATGGAACACCTTATGTGAAGCCTTCGACCATCAAAGTTCTTTGAAAGCCTAACCATCACAGACTATTCATCAGCCTCGCCTGGAAAGACTTTGAGTGGTATCCAACTATTCGACTTTGGGACACCTCACCAAACCAAAGGACTCCCATCTCTTTGCTTCAATAAGTAATTTTAAAAAAATTATTCCTTTCATTCCGGTGAAACAGCTGTAAACAAAAATCCTTTTTTAACCTGGTTAACCATTTTTTTGGCTGTTTGTGTGAGTGCATGAGGGCTAGAGAAAATAAGGAGCTTTAATATCTCAATTCGTATATAGATTTACTTCATTACTGGTTAAGGCTTGGTTTTGAAAAAAACGGTTAATTTTGTTATTGTTTTAACAAACCTGGGTGGTATGCTTCATTCTGAGGACAAATAGAGTATCTAATTGGCTGTTTCTGTAAGTGGGAAACTTTATTGATATGCTGTGACCTGTGGAGAAGTGGGGCTGAATTAACAGGGCACTTCTCTCACCTTGGCCATAACATATTAATTGGGTGCTTTTGTCGGCATTTAATCCAACGCCACTAAAGTTTAATTGTAAGAGGTATAATAATAATTGAAAGAGGAAGATAACAATCCAGGTTTCTTGTGTAATAGGGTAAAGTCTATACCACCGAATGTCTCTAACAGTTGCTGAAACTTTTGTGGGGAAGGAGAATGTATCCCTCAGTGACTTGTGAATCTTAACTAAGGTTAAAATAAAAGATTTGGCAGCACAATTGGGGTTAGAATTGAAATCAGTTGCTAAAAAAGCAGAGAGAGTTGAAGTCATAGCCCAACATTTGAAATTGAAATAAGAAGACAGTGGCTGGAATTTTACGTTCAGGAATCGGGTCCTGTCAGAGGTGTCCGGGAGGTAAAATGACGTGTGATGACATTGGGTCGGGTCCCCGGCGTTATGACGCACAGACGCCATTCCACGAACCCAGGAAGTTGGGCGAGATTTAGTCTCCGCTTGCCACCCAACCAAAAGCAATTGAGAGCTCATTAAGGCCATTGAGAAAACAATTGCCAGCAATTTTACGTGGGCCGTCTGATTGTATGACTGTAAAACGGGTGGTGGGCATCTCGGGAACCCGGCAAGTTTAAAAGGGCGACAGGCAGTGATTCAGTGAGGGAGTTGGAGGTACTGATTTTTGCTGTTTATTTATTCGGATGGTATTTGTGTGTCCTAACAATTGGTGTTATTTGCAGCTTGTGCAGAATGGTTCACCTGAGTGTTACTCACTGCTGCTCAGGCCCCAGCTGCTCTGAGTAATTGGGTGAAAGGAAGGGGGTTGTGTGAGCCTGTCCTAACAGCTGGAAGCTAATATCTGTGGCCATTGCATCTGGTCATCAGTACAGCAATGGGAATTGTGCACTCTGGAGGCGGATCATCAGATGAGGAGGACTATGCCCCAAGGAGGGACAAGGACAAATGGGCAGGGGAATGCGCAACCAGCTGGCCCAGTGCATCCTCGTTATGTGGGAGGGGGAGAAAGTGACAGAGTGGGCCGGGTGCGAACATGTCAGGAGACGTGCCTACCTAACAGGTAGGGTATACCGCCCGCGTCTGAGCTACCTGCAGCTGTCAGAATGCCAGTGCAGAAGAAGACTGCGGCTGTCGTGGGAGACTGTCATATCGCCGTATGGCTATTTATGGCTGTTATCAGAGGATCGTCATCAGCTTGTGGCTCTGCACAGGCTGGCCTGGTGACTGTGCTGTGCTTACACCTGTATATGAACACATCTCCGCGGAAACACTAATCCCAACCGTGGTGGAAGTTTCTGCTCTGGCGCTTGGTGAGGTGCGAGGATGTGATGGTGCACCCTCTGAGGTGCCCTCCTCATCCTCAGAGGTGGACGGTTGAGCCACTGATATGCTTCCTGGCCGCTGCTGTGTTTCACCGGCAGGTAAAATCATATTGATCAGTTTGATCAGCACTCCAGACTTAAGCACATGTTATTGACTGCATTTTGGTCACATCTGTGTGATTCAACTTTTGAGAGCACACTTCAGTGCATTAGACAATCACCACACTCCCGCCCCTGCCCCCATACACTCTTACACCACATACTGGGTCAGTCACTCTCCTGGCAAGATCCGCCGGCCTCACCATCTGCTACGGTGCATCCTCCATCCTCGCCTGCTAGCATCAAGACATCCTCCTCCATTCTGGTAAGGTATGTCTGATTGGCAATGCCACCACCGGTCCGGGACCTCTCTCGGGCATTATATTTTCTTATTTAAGCAAAAATACTTAGTTTAGACATATTAGTTGGTATCTCATGCAGGCGCTCATAGGGTTTTTTTGTAGCATTTTACTGCAATGCTAGTGCAGTGCCCAACTTGAACACTTCTGGATCTAGTGCATTTCAGACTTGCCCATCTTGCATCCCAGTGCAAGGCAGCAGCCAAGCAATGAGCATAGAGGGCTTCGACCTTGCAGCATGAGGACACATAGACACTCCCTTGACATATTAACGATGAGATGAATGAGGAATGCCCCTTACCCTGACAGAGCGAAGCAGGTCATTGACCCGTTTGCGGCACTGGAGCCATGTCCTCCTTACAGCACCGTGGCTACTGACCTCTTCTGCGACCTCCAGCCAGGCCCTCTTGGTCTGCCATCTGCATTGACGAGGACCTCCCGCCTCGTCTATACCGCCTGGAGGAGAACCTGCAGTGATTCCTCAGAAAATCAGGGGGCCATGCAGAAACTTCTCCCCTCCATTACTGGTGATTGGTTCTGCAGCTTGTATGTTTTCTTTCTTTCTTTCCTGCTCCTGGGCACTGCCAGTCCTCCTTCAATCCTTGCAGGCGCAGAGCCTTGTATCCTCCTCTAAACTTTCCACAGTAAGCACCACTTCTTCTGATGTCAGGTGAGAATCAATTGGTCCATTTCATTGCTGTAAGTCTTTTTAAAGGGCTTACAGCATCCTTTTCCGGATGTGGCCCCATCCCCAATGCTGCTCAGCATCCTGCCCGCGCACACCCTTTCAAGTCACAAATATGCAGTGGGGCCGCTAATTGGCTGCCCCGCGCATGAATCCAGTGGCCGGGAGGTGCGGAGTGGGATCGGAGTCCTCATCTGCTTCTGCCTCATCCGCCCCGGAGCCGCCGAGAGCGGCAAAATTCCGGCCAGTAAATCAAAGGGTGATGTAGTTGAATTAGCTAAAATTCAGTTTCAACTCGAGCAGGAAACAGAAAAAGAAATAGCAATAAGAAAACTTTAAGCTGAAAAAGAGTTGAAAAAACTTGAATTTGAAAAAGAGGAAAGGAGAAAGAGAGAGTATTTCAGAGAGAATGTGAAAGAGAAGCAAGGGAATTCAAATTAAGAGAGATGGAACTAAGACAAAAGGGTATTCTTGACTCCAGAGAAAATTCTCATCAGGAAGAATCTGAATCCAGCCCAGGACCCAGCGGAAAGCTGTTTAAATTTATACAAGCTCTCCCTAAGTTTGAGGAATGGGATGTAGAGGCATTTTCATTTCTTTTGAAAAAATAGCCAAACAAATGAAATGGCCAAAGGAAAGCTGGACACTGCTTATGCAAAGCAGATTGATGGACAGAGCCCATAAATTTTATGCCATGCTTTCTTAAGAGGCTTCTGCAGATTATGAGATGGCAAAAAAGGCTATTCTCGCTGCGTATGAGTTAGTCCCTGAAGCTTACTGACAGAAATTTCGGAACCTCCGTAAGTTGGTTGGGCAGATTTATGTAGAATTTGAGAGGGTAAAGCAAATTAATTTTGATCATTGGATACAGGCAATAAAGATGGAAGCCACATATGAGAACCTGAGAGAACTGATTCTGCTGGAAGAGTTTAAAAATTCACTTCCTCCCATAGTGCAAACTCATGTAGAGAACCAAAAGGTTTCAAGGTGTAGATAAGCAGCAGAAATCGCTGATGATTCTGAGTTTGTGTATAAGCCCAAACACTTTGTCCATCACCCCCACAAACCCGAGAAGGATAGAAAGTGGGAGAGTGAAAGGAAGGCAAGTAGCCAGGGACAAGAAGGCACAGGTGATAACGCCCCAGGACTCCTCCTCAGGCCAGAAAGGAAAGTGCTAAGGGTGGAAGTGAGATCCGCAAGCCGAAGTGTTATCATTGTCACAAGGTAGGACATTTTCATTCAGAATGCTGGAAGTTGCATGGTAAACCCATGGGACTTGTTGGGGTACATAAAGCTAATGCAGAGAAAGGGACTCTGACTGAGTACAGCAGATCAGGCTGGAGCTTTGATGGCAGCTGTAAAAACAGATACAATGAGAGTGTAGGGGTTGAGAATAAGATACCTGAAAGTTATAGGAAATTCTTGTTGAAAGGAAAAGTAGCTCCTTATCACTCAACTGAGGCAAGCTAACCTATAGTTATACTTAGGGATACAGGAGTAACCCAAGCTCTTTTACTAGGGAAAGGTATAAAATTTCCACAAGAGAACACACTGAATGCTAAAGTTTTAGTGAAGGGTATTGGCGGGGAGTATATACCCATACCTTTGTATCGAGTACACCTAGGGTGTGACCGAATGTCTGAGATGGTCAATAGGAGTTGTCCATAATTTGCCGGTAGATGGAATTGACCTATTCCTAAGGAATGATTTGTCCAGAACAAAAGTACTAGTTTCTCCTGTAGTCACAGAGAAACCAAGTGAAGTGAAAGAGATAGAACAATTACAGGAAAATGTTCCAGGAATATTTCCTTCATGTGTAGTAACTCGAACAACGGTTAAACAAGTTCCATTTTTGGAGGTAAAGTTGGAACCACAGACAGATAGCTGAATATCTGAAACTTTCCTTGGGGATTTAGATAATCCAAATGAGATGCTTAACAGAACTTCTCTAATCACAGCATAGCAATCTGATCCAGAGTTAAATAAAGTGGCACAATCAGCTCTGACAGAAGCTTAAGCAAAAGGAGTTCCAGAAGGATATTATGTTAAAGATGGGGTTCTGATGAGGAAAGGGAGACTGCCTCACAGACCTGCGGATGAAGAAGGGATGGTTGTTCGACAGGCAGTGGTACCACTTATGTATCACCAGGAATTATTAAGGTTAGCGCATGAAATTTCTATAGCAGGACATATGAGGATCTGGAAGATCAAATCACATAGAAGTCAACATTATTACTGGCCAGGTCTTACCAGGGAAGTGGTGCAGTTTTGTAAATCATGCCATACGAGCCAGATTGTGGGAAAACCGCAACCTGCCATAAAACCAGCACCTCTAATTCCCATACCAGTTATTGGGGAACCATTTAGTAGGGTATTAGTAGACTGTGTAGGACCCTTGCCAAAAACAAAAGTGTGACACCAATATCATGGATATGGCGACTCAATTCCCAGAGGCCATTCCTTTGAGGACAATTACTGCTAAGGTAGTAGTAGAGAAGTTAACCCAACTCTTTAAAGATATGGATTACCGATTGAAGTTCGGTCCGATCAAGGTTCCAATTTTATGTCGAAAATGTTTCAAGAAGTCATGGGTAATTTGGGTATCAAACAGTTAAAGTCTTCAGCATACCATCCACAGACACAGGGAGATTTAGAAAAGTACCATCAAACTCTCAAAACAATGATTAGGGCATACTGTCATGAATATCCCCATGATTGGGATAAAGGGACAGACTTTATTTCATTTGCCACTCGAGATTCACTGAATGAGTCTACAGATTTTAGTCCTTTTGAATTAGTTTACGGACATGAGATAAGAGGTCCTCTAAAACTAATCAAAGAAAGCTTTTAGAACAGAGGGATGAATCTTCTGTACTAGGCTATGTATCCGTTTTCCAGGAAAGGCTCATAAAAGCTTGCAATGTGGCCCAGGAAAACATTAAAGCATCCCAAACCACTATGAAAAAATGGGCAGAGAAGCATGCAAAGACCCAAACATTTCAACTAAGGGATGAAGTGTTAGTATTATTACGTTTACAGGGTGAGCCATTAAAGCACGGTTCAGTGGTCCGTACAAAGTGGTCAAAAGAATTGGTAACGTAAATTATTTGATTGACATCCCAGATCGCTGGAAAAAGAGTCAACTGCATCATATCAATATGTTAAAGCGATATTATCGCAGGGAGCAGGATAAGCAAGCACAGGTATGTCAGGTAATAGGGACAGTTAAGAATGAAAGGGATAGTGAGGATGAGGCAAAAGGAGGCCTAGACAATTCTCAAATTGAACCTCCTATTATCCGGTTAGCTAATACTGAATTGCTAGGAAGATTGGTCACCATGCTTTTGTATTTAGAAGCAGAACAATGAGAAGACCTAACAAGGCAACTCACAGCATTTAAAAGAGTCTGTAGGGATAAGCCAGGACGTACAACCTTAGCCACACATGATGTGAATGTAGGGGATTCCTCGTCTATAAAACAGCATCCTTACCGCTTAAATCCAGACAAACAGGCCCAAGTAAAAGCAGAAATCCAATACATGCTGGACAACAACTTAATTGAACCTAGTCAAAGCAGCTGGAGTTCACCAATAGTATTAGTGCCTAAATCTAATAGTCAACCAGACCTTGCATAGACTACAGAAAAGTTAATGCAGTAACAAAGGCAGACTCCTACCCAATTCTTTGCTTAGAAGACTGAATTGACAGAGTGGGCAATGCCATGTTTCTTACAAAGATATATCTGTTGAAGGGATACAGACAAGTTAATTTAACACCCCAAGTTAAAGAAATGTCAGCTTTTGTCACACAGGATGGGTTTTCCAGGGCCAAGTGATACCACATAGGTCAATGGGTACTCGAGAAACTTCTCAGAGACTAGTGAACCCAGTATTGGCCAGTGTTCCTAACTGTGCCGTTTACCTTGCTGACCTGTCCTGGGTTTACTGCAGTGTTCCAGTGAACATCAACTCAAGCTCGAGGAACAGCATCCCATTTACCAATTAGGCATGCTATAGCCTGCCGGACTGAACATTGAGTTCAATAATTTCAGAGCATGACGGGACCCCCTTTTTATTCTTAGTTATTTTTTCTTTGTTATTATTTATTATTTGTTTATTTTATTTTAGCTAGTTTCAGCATTCATTTTTTTACCATGTGCCTACCCACTTTTTTCATGTTTGTGCTTTGGGCCAAGGCTGTTCATTTTCTGTCAATTAACACCCTCTCTGCACTAACGCTTTGTCTTTCTGCACACTATGAACATACCGTTTGCCTTTGCTCCATGACTTTCTGGTCAGTTATTCTCTGTGGCCCTCTGTCCTATCAACACCTTGCCTTTTGTTATCTCTTGCCCCACCCCCGCATTATTTGCTTAAAACCTATTACATTTCTAACATTTGCCAGTTCTGATGAAGGGTCACTGAGCTGAAATGTTAACTCTGCTTCTCTCTCCACAGATGCCGCCAGACTGTTGAGCATTTCCAACTTTTCTTGTTTTTATTATATCTGTTGCTACACCCCTGATGGAGGACCTTATGTGAAGCCTTCTACCATTGATGTTCTTTGAACACCTACTCATCACAGGCTGTTCATCAACCACATCAAGCAAGACTTCGAGTGGCATCCAAGT
The DNA here is from genome assembly GCF_036365525.1 of Heterodontus francisci. Lineage (NCBI taxonomy): Eukaryota > Metazoa > Chordata > Chondrichthyes > Heterodontiformes > Heterodontidae > Heterodontus > Heterodontus francisci. Next base: position 71,715,890 of record NC_090384.1, read on the forward strand.
ATTCGACTTTGGGCCACCTTGCCAAATCAAAGGACTCCCATCTCTTCACTTCGCTAAGACATTTTTTATTATCCCTTTCGTTCCTAAGGAACAGCTGTGAACAAAAATCCTTTTCTTCCTGGTTAACCTTTTTTTTGGATGTATGTGCATGTACATGAGGGCTAGAGAAAATAAGGAGCTTTAATTTCTCAATTTGAATATAGATTTGCTTCACTATTGGTTAAGACTGGGTTTTACAATAAATGGCTAATTTTGTTGTTGCTTTAAGAAACCTGCTTGGTGTGCTTTATTCTGGGGACAAATAAAGTATCTAATTGGCTGTTTTGGTACGTGGGAAACTTTATTGATATGCTGTGAACTGTGGAGGAGTGGGTCTGAATCAGCAGTGCACTCCTCCTGCTTTGGTTGTAACACCTTGTAGATGGTAGAAAGGCTTTGGAATGTCAAGAGGTGAGTCACTCACTACAGAACATTTAGCCTTTGACCTGCTCTTGCAACTATAATATTCATGGGGTTAGTCCAGATAAATTTCTTATATGTCCTCTCCTGCTGCCAAAACCCTACTTCATCACCTCACAATTTGACTTCTCTTCTATCTGGCCTCTATACATGAACTTTCCACAAGCTTCAACTCATCAGCACTCCACGCTCCTATGACCCCTATTCTCTCCAAGCTCCGCTGGCTTCCTGTGCTCCAGACCTAATTTCATAATATTCTTTAGTTTCAATTTACTGCATAGATTAATCTAACTCTACCTGCATAATCTGCTATTGCATCAGTTTCTGCAATCTCTACTCCTCTAACATTGGACTTCTCTTGATCCCTCACTACTTCCATTCCACTATTCACAGTTACACATTCAAGCAGTTTGTTCTTGCCGTATAAAACTCTCTACCCATTTCCTTTTGCTTTGCCACCTTTCTCTCTGCTTTTAAAGATCTCCCCACCTTAGCGTGACCATTTTTCTTCTTTTCCTCATGCTTAGTATCTACGTTGTCCCTTTGCTCCTTATTGTAAAGTGCTCTTGAGGCATCTCCTGCAAGTGAAAAGTGTTAAATAAAAACAATTTGTTGTGCATGAATGCATTAATGTATTTGTTACTACTATTACAAAGCACGATTCAAGTCATAAAACTACAGGTTCCAATTGTGATTGTTCTATTCTGCCTCTTTTTTCTTGCATTTAGCAATACTTAATTGATGAGAATATCTCCCTGGATAGATTCAAATAATGATTTTCTTCTAGGAATATGGAAGCTCAACAAACATCTCATTACTATCGAGATTAAATTTCATCAACTGAGAAACTCAAAGCTTAAGAGAAATGTGCCTTACTAATGAGTAATTAATAGGTAAAACTATAATCATTGCCAACACCTTCAGGAGCGGAGAGCAGTCGGGCCAGTGTGGAAACGCCAAGAACCAGGAGCGGATAAATTCAGCGCGAGGCTTGGGGCCTTCACTTACCCTCAGGTGTGGAGAGTAGTTGGACCTGTTCAAGCGCTTTGGAGTTTTTTGAAAAAGAAATGCCAACAGTGACGTCACAAGAAAGCTGCAAGATGTTTGGTTGGTGAGTCACTGCTGTTAGGGAATAACTCTAAATAGCTGGGTTAGTAACTAAAGTAAAGGGAAAGGTCTACAGTTTAAAAAAATATATTAGGTAGTTTTTTTTAGGGAATCAAGGTCCCTGGTGTAAATAATCTAATTGTTGGGTAATTTAAGGGGATAAATTAAGGGTAAGTCATGGCAGGGCAATGTCGAGTGATCCTCCTGTGCAATGTGGGAAGTCAGGGACACTTCCAGTGTCCACGGCAAACACGTGTGCAGAAAGTGTCTCCAGCTGCAGCTACTTGAAATCCGCGTTTCGGATTTGGAGCGGCGACTGGAGACATTGTGGAACATCCGCGAGTCTGAGAACATTGTGGATAGCACGTACAGGGAGGTGGTCACATCGCAGGTAAAGACTGCTCAGACAGAAAGGGAATGGGTGACTGCCAGGCAGAGTAGAAGAACTAGGCAGGTAGTGCAGGAGTCCCCTGGGTCATCTCCCTTTCTAACAGATTTTCCACTTTGGATATTGTTGGGGGAGATAGCTTCTCAGGGGAATGCAGCAAGAGCCAGGTCTGTGGCACCACGGGTGGCTCAGCTGCACAGGAGGGGAGGAAAAAAAGTGGGAGAGCTATAGTGATATAGGATTTAATCGTAAGGGGTACAGATAGGTGTTTCTGTGGCCGCAAACGTAACTCCAGGATGGTATGTTGCCTCCCTGGTGCTCGGGTCAAGGATGTCACGGAGTGGCTGCAGGACATTCTGAAGGGGGAGTGTGAACAGTCAGAGGTTGTGGTACACATTGGTACCAATGACATAGGTAGAAAGAGGGATGAGTTTCTGCAACAAGAATTTAGGGAGCTAGGTAGCAGATTAAAAAGCAGGACCTCAAAGGTTGTAGAAATGTAGAAACATAGAAAATAGGAGCAGAGGTAGGCCATTTGGCCCTTGGAGCCTGCTCCACCATTCATTATGATCATGGTTGATCAACCAACTCAGTAGCCTGTTCCTGCTTTCGCTCCATACCCCTGGTTCCCTTTAGACCCAAGAGCTATATCTAACTCCTTCTTGAAAACATACAATATTTTGGGTTCAACTGCTTTCTGTGATAGCGAATTCCACAGGCTCACCACTCTCTGGATGAAGAAATTTCTCCTCATCTCAGTCCTGAAAGGTTTACCCCGTATCCTTAGACTATGACCCCTGGTTCTGGACGTACCCATCGTCGGGAACATCCTTCCTGCATCTACCCTGTCAAGTCCTGTTAGAATTTTATAGCTTTCTATGAGATCCCCCTTACTCTTCTGAACTCCAGCGAATATAATCCTAACCAACTCAATCTCTCCTCATAAGTCATTCCCACCATCCCAGGAATCAGTCTGGTAAACCTTTGCTGCACTTCCTGTATAGCAAGAACATCCTTCCTCAGATAAAGAGACCAAAACTGCACACAATATTCCAGGTATGGCCTCACCAAGGCCCTGTATAATTGCAGCAAGACATCCCTGCTCCTGTACTTGAATCCTCTTGCTATGAAGGCCAACATACCATGTGCCTTTTTTACTGCCTGTTGCACCTGCATGCTTACCTTCACCTACTGGTGTACGAGAACACTCAGCTCTCGCTGCATATTCCCCCCCTCTCAATTTATAGCCGTTCAGATAATAATCTGCCTTCCTGTTTTTGCTACCAAAGTGGATAACCTCACATTTATCCACATTATACTGCATCTGCCATGCATTAGCCCACTCACTCAACTTGTCCAAATCACCCTGAAGCCTCTCTGCATCCTCCTCACAACTCGCCCTCCCACCCAGTTTTGTGTCATCTGCAAATTTGGAGATATTACATTTAGTTCCCTCATCTAAATCATTAATTTATTGTGAATAGCTGGGATCCTAACACTGATCCCTGCGGTACCCCACTAGTCACTGCCTGCCATTCGGAAAAAGACCCATTTATCCCTACTCTGTTTCCTGTCCGCCAATCAATTTTCTATCCATCGCAATACACTACCCCCAATCCCATGCGCTTTAATTTTACATGCTAATCTCATATGTGGGACATTGTCGAAAGCCTTCTGAAAGTCCAAATAAACCACATCCACTGGCTCCCCCTCATCAACTCTACTAGTTACATCCTCGAAGATTTCTAGTAGATTTGTCAAGCATGATTTCCCTTTCGTTTATCCATGCTGACTCTGCCCGATTCTACCACTGTTCTCTAAGTGCTCCGCTATAAATCTTTGATAGCAGTGCTGTTAGGAAGGGAGATCCAGGATTTTGACCCAGTGACAGTGAAGGAACAGTGATATAGTTCCAAGTCAGGATGGTGTGTGGCTTGGAGGGGAACTTGCAGGTGGTGGTGTTCCCATGCATCTGCTGCCCTTGTCCTTCTAGGTGATAGAGGCTGTGGGTTTGGAAGGTGCTGTCAAAGGAGCCTTGGTGAGTTGCTGCAGGTAGATGGTACACACTGCTGCCACTGTGCATTGGTGGTGGAGGGAGTGAATGTTTAAGGTGGTGAATGGGGAGACAATCAAGCGGGCTGCTTTGTCCTGGATTGTGTCGAGCTTCTTGACTGTTGTTGGAGCTGCACTCATTTAGGCGATTGGGGAGTATTCCATTACATTCCTAACTTGTGCCTTATACATGATAGCCAGGCATTGGTGGGTTAAGAGGTGAGTTACTCGTTGCAGAATTCCCAGCCTCTGACCTGCTCTTGTAGTCACAATACTTATATGCCTGGTCCAGTTCAGTTTCTGGTCAATGGTGTCACAGACTTGTAATTATTTTTTCTCCTTGGATTAAAACAATGTGCGCCTTTAAGACTTTGTTAAAGACAGTGCATCTTTAAGGATGACAAAATTCTGGAATTTCTACAACACAGCGTGCCACAGCTACATTTTTCTTCCCCTGGGCCACAGCAGGAGAGAGATGTCAGATGGTGTAATGTGTCCACTTGACTTTGTGTAAAACTGGCAGAAACCGGCTGAAACCAATTAGTTCTGAGAGACTTCCTAGCGAACCATACTGAAGAGAAGAAAGCTGCTTATTTCCTCTCAGCAGAAATTCTACAAGGACCTACAAGCCAAGTTAATTCCCTGAGTAAAGAAGAAAGTCCTTTTTCAAGAAACCTTTTGTATCGCTGTGCTTATTGTTCAACGAACTGTTTAATGCTTGCTGCAGCCAAAGAGTTGAATGCTTATCTACTGAAGGACTATTTTCATCAAATTCATGGGAAGACTTCGAGCGACCTTTGACTTTTTCCACATTAGAAGATCTCATCCACTTGGAACATAATCCACAAAGACATTCTTATTTATTTATTCTTAAGAGACAGCTAATTTTAAAACAAACTCCACTTTTAAAAACTGGTTAACTACTGTTATTTTTGAATGCATGTGTGTGAATTGAGGTGTTATATTAAAATAAGTTATAAGGTCTTTAGACATTGTTTTATCTTAATAGTGTTTAAGATTTAGTTTTTTAATAAATGGCTAATTTATTGTTGTCTAAAGATACCTGCTTTGGTCTGTTTTATTCTGAAGGTTACTAGAGTGTTTAATTTGGCTGTTTTCCAGTTAGGTAGGAAAACTCGAATAATATGCTGCGACCTGTGGAGTGATGGGACTGAATTGACAGTGCTTTGCTCCTGCTGCAGTCGTAACAGTGGTCAGCCCCAGGATGTTGATAGTGGGGGATTTAGCGATGGTAATGCCATTAAATTTCAAAGGGAGATGTTTGAATTCTCTCTTATTTGAGATGGTCATTGCCTGGCACTTGTGTGCCGCGAATGTTACTTGCCACTTTTCAGTCCAAGCCTAGATGTTGTCCAGGTCTTGTTGCATATTGACATGGGCTGCTTCAGTATATGATGAGTTGCAAATGGTGCTGAACATTGTACAATCTTCAGCGAACATCCCCACTTCTGACATTATGATGTTGAGAAGGTCATTGATGAAGTAGCTGAAGATGTTTGGGCCTAGGAGACTACCCTGATGAACTCCTGCAGTGATGTCCTGGGTCTGAGATGATTGACCTCCAACAATCACAGCCATCTTCCTTTGTGTTAAGCATGACTCCAACCAGTGGAGAGTTATCCCCCTGATTCCCATTGACTCCAGTTTTGTTCGGGCTCCTTGATGCCACACTTGGTCAAATGCTGCCTTGATGTCAAGGGCAGTTACTCTCACCTCACCTCTTGAGTTCAGCTCTTTTGTCCATGTTTGAACCAAGGCTGTAATGTGATCAGGAGCTGTGTGGCCCTGGCAGAACCCTGTCAGTGAGCAGCTTATTGCTGAGCAAGTGGCACTTGATAGCATTGATATTACTTGCCACAGCTTGTCACTTTAAGAGTTTCAACAGACAACTTTTGTACAACTGTCAGTTTCCCGAATAAATTCTATTCATCTCTTAGTTTCTTAGAATATTTATCATTGATGGCCATGCCTTCAGCTGCCACGGCCCTAAGCTCTGGAATTCCATTCGTCAACCTCTCCATCTCTCTCTCCTCCTTTAAAATGCTCCTTAAAACCTACCTCTTTCACCAAGCCTTTGCTCACCTGTCTTACTATCTATGTGGCTCGGTGTCAAATTTTGTTTGTTTTTGTTTTGTTTTGTTTTGTTTTAGAGATACAGCACTGAAACAGGCCCTTCGGCCCACCGAGTCTGTGCCGACCATCAACCACCCATTTTATACTAATCCTATACTAATCCCATATTCCTACCACATCCCCACCTGTCCCTATATTTCCCTACCACCTACCTATACTAGGGGCAATTTATAAAGGCCAATTTACCTATCAACCTGCAAGTCTTTGGCATGTGGGAGGAAACCGGAGCACCCGGAGGAAACCCACGCAGACACAGGGAGAACTTGCAAACTCCGCACAGGCAGTACCCAGAATTGAACCCGGGTCGCTGGAGCTGTGAGGCTGCGGTGCTAACCACTGCGCCACTGTGCAAGATTCCTGTGAAGCACCTTGGGATGAGTTTACTACGTTAAAGGTGTTATATAAATACAAGATGTTGTTGCAGTTGTGTACAACATAGAGAACCTTCCTGACAATTCCTGTGAAACTGTTCCTGTATTATTGCTATAAATTAAGATTTCTATCTGTTGTACAATCCTCCCATTAATGTTCCTGCTAAGCTGCGCAGGTGTGTGGCTACTCAGCAGCCTGGAAAATACTGTACAGGCTTTGTTCTGTGATAAGTAACATGTGTGCGCAGCCATGCAAAAAATATTATTGGGACCTTGCGCTGAAAAAACTGGCCGTGCACAACAAAATTTTAAGGGAAACATTCCCTTTCATCACTCATCATCATGGAAAGTTCATTGGATATTCATGGGCTTGAAAAATGTTTAAATAACTATTTATTACTGCTGACAATATTAGCAACCAAACATTTATTGCATTCATGCAGTTGTTAACCCAGTTAAAATGCACCTCCATTAATATAAAGGGCAGAGCTATGTCATATGAATTTTTTTTTAACTTATTCATGGGATGTGGGTGTCTCTGGCTAGGCCAGCATTTATTGCCCATCCCTAATTGCCCTTGAGAAGGTGTTGGTGAGCTTCCTTCTTGAACTGCTGCAGTCCATTTGGAGTAGGTATATCCACAGTGCTGTTAGGAAGGGAATTCCAGGATTTTGACCCAGCGACAGTGAAGGAACAGCGATATAGTTCCAAATCAGGATGGTGTGTGACTTGGAGGGGAACTTGCAGGTGGTGGTGTTCTCATGTGTTTGCTGCCCTTGTCCTTCTAGTTGGTAGAGGTCGCGGGTTTGGAAGGTGCTGTCTAAGGTGCACTGCAGCAATGCACCAAGGCGACATATCATACAATAGAAGATGATTCACAGAAATGTCCCTTTAAAATATCACCTTGCTCCTCAGGGCTTGAAGCCCTTTAAAAATGGTGCTGGCACCTGCACGGTGGTGCTGGACGCCGCTGCCAGGGACAGAGTGACTGTCCCCTCTATGTCATTGGGGGCGGCCATTCCACTCCCTCCATTAAATGAGCCCCCGCGCGAAATATCACAGGGCCTCAGGGATGGCGCATCCACACCTGAAGGCCGCCGACTTCAAAGTGCCCTGCCCCGATTTGCAGCGCACTAATAAAATTCAACCTTGAACATCTCCTTTACATGCTATTAATCATATTTCTGGATGAAAGGATTCTGAGCAGGATTTCTGAATTTGCTATTGGTGCTGCCTTATGTGAAATTGATAATTGTTCAGGGAATGTGGAGATTGTCCAAAGGAGTTAAGACAGGCTGAGCTCTTGAACAGATCATTGAACTATGACTAAGTAGGCAATGTAATGAATCAATGCACTGTGAGAATGGAGATTTGTCCTGCTTAATATCATGAGGATCTCAACCTATATCTTTGCAGGGTGAGGGTTGAGCAACTATGTGAGTCTACTTAAATTGGCTATTGGTTGCTGATCACAGCCTGTTTATTATTTGGACTAAGACTACAGTATCAATGGCCCATAACTAATTAATTATTATGATTTTGGGTCGTTTTTCTTCTCTGATGTCTTTAATTACATTTGGGGAACTATGGCATTTAATCTCTCCTGCCTTCCACCCTATAACACACCTTCCCTTTTGTACTTTTCTCCCCTCTCCCCCACCACACTCTCCTGCCTCTGTATTAGCTTACAATCTGTTACATTTTAACTTTTCCAGTTCTGTTGAAAGATCGTTGAGCTTGTCATTCTGCAACTGTAACACCTTGAGGCAAGTTTTGTAAATAGATAGCTTTGTACTGGATAATAGTTTATCTGTAATAAATCTGTTTTAGATCTTCAACCAGCTGGACTCAATGCATCTTATTTATGTTGCATCAGACAACATATGAGAACTCATTACACAGCTGAAGGATTAACTCTATTCCTGTCTCCACAGATGCTGCCTGGTTGGCATCCTTCCATCTATGAAAGATGACGGACATACAGCAAACAGTCCATTTAAGTGGAGTGTCTCCTCTTGGTGCACTTTTGTTGATGGCTGTGAAGGCCAATCGTTGAGAGGCAGGTTCTGCCACATGTGCTGCACATGAAGCTGCCAAGTGATGCCGTGAGTTGTTGTTTTTAACGTTGGCACCTGTTGACAAGCTGCTGCAGCAACTAGTCATCGTGGTAGTGCACACCAGTCCACAGGATGTGTCGCCATTTCCGTCTTTCATCAGCTAATGACTCCCATGTGCGATAGTCGACATTTAGGGCCTTCATGTCACACTTGCAAGCATCCTTGAAGTGGAGCTTTGGCCACCCCACAGGTTGTCCGACCCCAGCTACCTCACCATATCTTGGGTATGCAACTGTCTTCCATCCTGCGGACGTGTCCGATCCACTGAAGCTGTTTGATTAGTGCCAACACACTTGGGAGTTCTGCCTTTGAGAGGACTGCCTGCCTGACCTTTATTTTTTTATTTTAGGTTTCCAGCATCATCAGTATTTTCCTTTTGTCTGCAATACCTGGATTTGTTAGATAAATTGGAAGCTGTCTCATTCAGCATTAAGGAATAGAAGAGGCTCACAATCCATCATGTGATAGAAATCATGAATATTGATCACCACCTGTGATCTTTCCATATTTACAGCCTATTTCATTTCCTGTTGCACTAGATCTTTAAAAGAGTACGAGCTGTTATGTTGATCTCAAAACAGGTCCCATTCACCAGCTTTGCAGCTCCATTTTGCATTGAAGGCTATGTGAATTGTTTGTTTCCTCATTTGCTTTCTCAGAGACTGGCTTAATAGTTT